>NC_080800.1:92719514-93032014 GCF_028018385.1 Neofelis nebulosa
GCCATCCAGACGCCCTGATATTGCACTATAGTTTTGCAAGATGCTGCCATTGGGAGAAACTGGTTAAAAAGGGTACGTGGGATCTCTCTGTACTATTTCTTGCAACCGTATGTGAATCTAAAAATTATCGCAAAAATCAAATTTTAATTAAAAAATGCCCCCCAAGTAGATTTTGCCTGTAGTAGGTAGACCGTCGAAACTAATGGGTTTTTTGCTTATTCAACTTCAAAAGAACAATAACATTGCTCTCATTGAGGGGATTCAACAGTACCAACAGCTCCAAGTAAAGCTCCCTTTTCTACACAGATATACACGTGCATGTTTCGAGTAACCATAATTTAAAATATGAAACACTGGACAGGGCACCTGGGTGGCTCAGTCAGTTAAACGTCCGACTTTGGCTCAGGTCATGGTGTCACGGTTTGTGGGTTCGAGCCCCGCATCGCTCTCTGTGCTGACAGGTCAGAGCCTGCAGCCTGCTTCGGGTTTTGTGTCTCCCTCTCTCTCTGCCCCTCTCCCACTCGCGCTCTCTGTGTCTTTCTCTGTCTCTCAAAAATAATAAATAAACATTAAAAAAAGTTATAAAAATAAAATAAAAAAATAAAATATGAAACACTAGAAAAATCTACCTCAAAAACAAAGGATTTGGTTAAACAAATTAGGATACATTATTTGATGAATAATTTACAAGCATAAAAAAAACGTATTTTCAAAAAATATTCTATGTGATGTGAGTAGTGATGATGATATTTTGTTAACAAAAATTAAGTTATAATACTATATAATAAAATACGATCATAATTTTGTGAAACCAAAATGTGAATGTAATTATGGGGTCATGATTGAAAATGTATTTTTAAAAGCACTAAAATTCTGTCTTTTCCAAATTTTATGTAATAATAATATATGACTTTTATAAATGGAAAAAAAACTATTTAAGTTAAAAAAAACTATTTTTAAATACAGCTTTCCAAATTTAGGTTAAAAGTAATGAAGCCTACTTTACAACTGAAGCCTCCAATAAGTCAGTGATTTAAAAAATTATACTTTTCATGCTAAAAGAAAATACACTACATTCCCTGGCATTGTTGTTTAAGTAGAAACGATACAAAATTAAATTATATTCATAACGTGTTATGTCTTAGAATAAACAAATTTCTAACAGTTGTGTATTTTAAATATGTCAATTTCTGTGAAATACAAACAGAAATAAAATTAGGCTCACTTTTCTCAATTACATGGCAATACATTCTAAAAGGATGCTGCAAAGAACAAGCATGGGCTTTGCAGCAAGAAGTCATGAGTTCCAGGGGTGCCTGGAGAGCTCAGTCAGTTAAGCATCTGACCGGCTCAGGTCATGATCTCACAGTTCGTGGGTTTGAGCCCCGCGTGGGGTTCTGTGCTGATAGCTCAGAGCCTGGAGCCTGCTTCGGATTCTGTGTCTCCCTCTCTCTGCCCCTCCCTTGCTCATGCTCATGCTTTCTCTCTCTCTCTCTCTCTCTCTCTCTCAAAAATAAATAAACATTAAACAAAAAATTAAAAAAAAAAGCCATGGCTTCCAGTCCCTGGGCCACCTCCTAGTTAGCAGTGTGACTCTGGTCAATTATTCTGACCTCTCATTTTCTCTTCTATAAAATGGAGAAATTAATCATTTCTTCCTTAAAGCTTCTCATGTGGATCAAATTGCTAAATGCTATATACATTGTTCTTTATTATTTCTATTTCGGAGGACACAAATCGCCCCTTCTGCATTGCTTAGTGAATCCCTGGATGCACGTTACGAACTAGAAACCTGCAGTCACGCGGTACTCATTTTGTAGACTGGTATTTACTCTTCAGATACATGACTATTCTATAGTGGCCTCTCTTTTCTTCCCATAAAAAAAAAAAAAATTCCTTCTAAAAATAATCAGAAATGGGGCGCCTGGATGGCTCAGTCCGTTAAGAGTCCAACTTTATCTCGGGTCGTGATCTTGGGGTTTGTGAGTTCAAGCCCCGTGTCCGGCTCTGTGCTGACAGCTGGCAGCCTGGAGCCTGCTTTGCATTCTGTGTGTCCGTCTCTTTATACCCCTCCCCTGTTCATGCTCTGTGCCTCTGTCTCAAGAATAAAGTAAAATAAACATTAAAAAATTTTTAAAAATAATTGGAAAGCTACTTGTGTGACGTCATTGGTCCACGTAGACACCACAACCTTCCCAACTTTCTTTTTTTTTTTTTTTTTTAATTTTTTTATTACGTTTCTTCGTTTTTGAGAGGAAGAGAAAGACAGAATGCGAACAGGGCAGGGGCAGAGAGAGAGAGGGGGACACAGAATCCAAAGTAGGCTCCAGGCTCTGAGCTGTCAGCACAGAGCCCGATGTGGGGCTCGAACCCACGAACAGCAAGATCATGACCCGAGCCGAAGTCGGACGCTCAACCGACTGAGCCACCCAGGCGCCGCACCCCCTCCGCTTTTAAAATTTTTTTTATTACCCTCCTTTTTTTAGGATCATTTCTAGTTCATAGGCACATTGCATTGTTGAGAGTTTTCCCAATTTAGGTGTGGTGTTCATTTTCCATGCGACTTGATGTGCAACTTAGAACCTTGCTCAAACCTGAATGATGGCCTGTCCAGTGGCCTTCCAGTCTGAGGAAGGAAAGAAGTTAAAACAACCACTAGTAAAGTTTTTCTTTTTTTTCTTTTACATACTATCAAATTGATTTGTGCTAAAATGCTTAGGAAGGACCTCATATAGATCCAGCCAAGAGGATGGTTTTTGTGAGTTTGGATAGGTAACTAAGAAACTCTTGCCAATATATATATAAAAAAAAAAATAGAAGGAAAGCAAAGAGTTTCGTAAAATTGTTCCAGATTATCAGCCGTTTCCCATAATAGCTTACGGTGTGCAGCTTTCTCTGGCAATGTGGTATTTATGTTTTCTGTTTCATTTTCTATTTGGGGCTAAAATGGCCTGGTCTTCACCTCAATATGATGACAGAGAAGGCATTTTACTTTCCAAGTGCCTCAGAGCATACTCTGAATGGGGAGGATGTGAAATGCAGAAAAAGAATAACTCTATAGCAAGCACCAAATGGTGAGAAGATTACCTTCTTTCTGTGAAAGATGCTGTTACCGGTGCGTAGTTTTTTTTTTTTTTTTTAAGTTTTTTTTTTTTTTTTTTTTAATGTTTATTTATTTCGTCGGTCGCTTAACCAACTGAGCCACCCAGGCGCCCCTACCGGTGCGTAGTTTTAACTCTGTTGCCTATTCTCAGAAAACAATGTGTATCAAGCAGGGATGGAAACTTCTTTAGACCAGCCCTTCATCCTTCCTCCTATCCCTTTTTGTTTTTATTCGGTCTTCCTTTCCATTTCTACTCTTCCTCACGTATTCTGTCTCCCTTTATGTCATTAAATAGAGAGAAGCATGAAGTTGGTTACAAGGCGTTTGAAAAGTCTTTCCCCGCTGCCACCAAGAATACGGAGGTATCGGAAAATACAGAACCGTCTGGGTCTTTGGGCCTTTCTCAGATTCTTCTCCATGGCTTGAAGTTATTGTGAACTGAGACAAAGCAGTATTACCTGGGGGATTAACATAAAGTTACTGTGTGGGGTGCCTGGGTGGCTCAGTCAGTTAAGTGTCCGACCTTGGCTCAGGTCATGATCTCACGGTTCGTGGGTTCGAGTCCTGCATCTTTCAGCTCAGAGCCTGGAGCCTGCTTCAGATTGTGTGTCTCCCTCTCTCTCTGCCCCTCCCCCGTGTGTGTGCGCGCTCGCTCTCTCCCATGCTCTCTCTCTTTCTCTCTGTCTTAACACTAAACATTAAAAAAATTGAAATAAAGTTACTGTCTACAGTTAACTTCAAGGCTTATTAGAGGCTGGTGAGCCAGAAGCAAAGCTGTAAAACTGTTGCACGACATATTTTTTCTTAACTGAATGAGACTCAGTTTCTTTGTCTGTAAAACTGGGGGGGGGGGGTCATACTAATACAAAATGACCATTAATTATAGGAGAGAGGTTCTAAATCGTGGGAGGACCTTAATGGCCTTAAATTTCAAGATAAGAAATGCGGATTTACACAACAAGAAGTCATCAAACTCTTTTTAAGAAGGTTAGTTAAAAAAAAAATGTTTATTTATTTTGAGAGAGAGAATCCCAAGCAGGTTCTGTGCTTTCAGCACAGGCCCCAGGGTGGAGCTCAATCTCGCTAACCATGAGATCATGCCCTGAGCGGAAATCAAGTGTTGAATGCTAAACTGGCTGAGCCACCCAGGCGCCCCTCTTAGGTTGGTTTTAAGAAGATTGGTGTGACGGCAGTGGGTAGCAGAGATTGGGGTCAGGAGAGACTAAAGGCAGGCAGATTATTTGCCATGCCCAGGTTATGTGCTAACATCACCATATGCCGGGCACTGTGCTCATGTCTTTTTTGTTTGTTTCCGTGTTATCTCCTTTGATTTCTTCACAGATGAAGAAACTGAGGCACAGAGCAATCAAGAAATCAAATGCAGTTAAGAAATTTACCTAAACTGTTAACTTAGGATGAGGTCACCATCGACGAGCTGAGTCAGGTTAACCGAAGAAAGGCCAGGATTTGACCCCAGACTCTGTGGCCCCAGAACCCTCACGCTTAAACACTGCGGTGTACCGTCTCTAACGTGAAGGTCAATAGCTCTCCGAGTGTCGTCCATACTCACCCATTAGCATGACTTCGAAGAACATTTGACAGTTTGGGGCTCTTCCACGGAGAACGATTATTCCGTTGCCTTACACGATCTGGGTATTAAGGGTCTTGGATTTGTGAGTTTTTGTTTTTTCAGAGAACTGAAGCTCTTCCCTTCAGGCGTTTGTTTTAAAAACTTTGTTTATAGTGAACATCTTCCTAAAATATACCGTAAACTTCACTGCCTTTCTAAAGAGTTTCTTTTTCCTTTCGAATGTGATTGATTCAGGGTTTTTATGAATGTCAATTCTTTTTTTCCTTCAAGTTTGTTTTCTTTGATTTTTTTGTAATTTTAATTAAAAAAAATTTTTTTTAATGTTTATTTATTTTTGACAGAGAAAGAGAGACAGAGCATGACCGGGGGAGGGGCAGAGAGAGAGGGAGACAACAGAATCTGAAACAGGCTCCAGGCTCCCAGCTGTCAGCACAGAGCCCGACACAGGGCTCGAACCCACAGACCGCAAGATCATGACCTGAGCCGAAGTCGGACGCTCAGCCGACTGAGCCACCCAGGCGCCCTGATTTTTTTTTTTTAATTTTTAAAAATTAAGTTATTTTTTTTCTCCCAAGTTTTTATTTACATTCCAGTTAGCTAACATATAATGTAATATTAGTTTCAGGAGTAGAATTTAGCGATTCGTAACTTTTATATAAAACCCAGTACTCATCACAATAAGTGTCCTTAATACTCATCGCCCATTTAACCCAGCCCCTCAGTCACCTCTCCTCCTCTGAAAGCTATAGAAAGCTAAAAAAAAATATCAATTCTTTTACTTTGGAAACTAAACCTTTAGAAACTATTAAGGTTTGGAATATGGTGTGAACTTATAGTGAGTGACTGTCTTCAGATACATTGCCTCTTTCTTTTCTCTCTCCTTCCTCCTTTCTTTCTTTCTTTCTTTCTTTCTTTCTTTCTTTCTTTCTTTCTTCATTCCTTCCTTCCTACCTCCCTGCTTTCCTCCCTCCCTCCCTCCTTCCTTCCTCCCTCCCTCTCTCTTTCTCTCTCTCTTCTGACTGCCCAGCTCAGCGATTTTCTCAATTGTGAGTGAGACCTTAGTTTCCCCTTTGGCTGTAAGCCCCCAGATCTCTCATAGACGCCTCTTTTCTCCTTAAATGTGATCTGTTGCCTCTGATCACAGATGTCCGTGGGTCTGCTGCTTGTTACTCTTTTTGGTTTTTGTAACATAGATCCTTTTCTCCCTCTGCTTTTTATCTCTTTCCATTGTTTTTCTCTGATCTCTCTCTCTCTTTCCCTTCCTGCCCTTTTCTTTCCCTGGGTAAGAAGTAGGGGGAGGCTGTGTAATATTTTACTCCTTTTCTCTGACCAGTGAAATAATCATTAACAACAAAGCCTATAAACGTTGCACTTTTGCTTCTTAGTTATTTTCATGATTTCTTTCTTTCTTTCTTTCTTTCTTTCTTTCTTTCTTTCTTCTTTCTTTCCTTTTTTGAGGATTCTTGTTTGGTTTTAATAGCTGAGATTAGAAGACATCTGAATCTGGAAAACTTCAGCTCTATTTTATTTCTAGGGTAGAAAGTTTAAATCAAGCATCTAACTTCGAACAACCTAAGTTGTGTTACCTTTAAATTTAATTATTTCAATAGAAATATAAATAGCAATGTAGCAGATGTATGCCAAATATTTGTATGTTAAATATTTGAATCTTTCAACCATTTTCTGTTTTTAAAATATATAAGTTCTGAAAACTTATGTCCACACAAAAGCTTGCACATGATGGCTTTTAGCAGCTTTATTCATAATTGCCAATTGTCAATTGCCAAGATGTCCTTCAGTAGGTGACTGGATAAATGCACTGGTACATCCAGACAATGGAATATTATCCAGTGCTAGAAACAAATGAGCTACAAAGCTATGAAAAGACAGCAGGGATCTTTAAATGGGTATTAGTGAGTGAAAGTACCCAATCTGAAAAGGCTACATAGTGTATGATTCCAACTATATAACATTCTGGAAAAGGCAAAACTATGGACACAAAAGATCACTGATTGCCAGGGTTGAGGGTTGGGAGGAGGGATGAATAGGTGGGGCACAAGGGATTTTTAGAGTAAAGAAAACACTCAATATGATACCATAATGATAGATACATATCATTTTACATTTTTCCAAGCCCACAGATTGTATAACACCAAGAATGAACCCTAATGTCAAATTTAGAATTTGCATGATTGTGATGTGTCCATGGGGGTTCATCAATTGCAACAGGTATACCAACTCTGGTGGTGGAGGGTGTTGATGTTGAGGGAGGCTAGGCATGTTTTGGGGGCAGGGAGCATATGAGGAATTTTTGTGCCTTCCCCTTCGTTTGGCTGTGAGCCTAAAACTGCTCTAAAATAATAATCTTTTTAAAAAATTGAGATAAAAGTTGACATGTAGCATTTTGTAAATTTAAGGCATAAAATGTGTTGATCATCGTAGGGTTAGCTAATACTTGTGTCATGGCACAGAGTTACTTGATTTTTCAGGGAAACTCTTTAAGATCTAGTTTCTTACCAGGTTTGAAGTTTATAATACAGTATTGCTGACTATAATCACAAGGCTGTACATTAGATCTCCAGAACTTATCCATCATCTAACTGCAACTTCATACCCTTTGACCAACGTCTCCCCAGTGGTCTCACCCCCAGTCGTTGATAATTACCATTCTACTCTCTGTTTCTATGAGTTTGGATTTTTTAGATTCCACATATGAGGTCATTTTCCTTTGTCTTTCCCTATCTCACTTATCCCATGTAGCATAATGCCCTCAAGGTCCATCTGTGTTGTCACAAATTTCAGGAATTCCTTCTTTCTCATGGCTGAATAATATCCCATTGTATAATTATATCACCTGCATTTATACATTCATCTATCGATGGACACTTAGGTTGTTTGCATATCTTGGCTATTGTGAATAAAGCTGCAATAAACATGGGCATGTACATATCTTTTGGATACCATGTTTTCGTTTCCTTTGGATATATACCCAGAAGTGGGGTAGCTGGATCATATGGTAGTTCTATTTTTAACTTTTTAAGGGATGTCCATACTATTTTCCATAGTAGCTGCACTGATTTCCACTGACATCGACAGTATGCAGATTTCTTTTCTCCACATCCTTGCCAATACTTATATTCTTTACATATTTTGGATATTAACTCTTTATCAGATATATGGTTTGCAAGTCTTTTCTCCCACTCTGTAGGTTATCTTTGCATTTTGTTGATTGTTTCTTTTGTTCTGCAGGCACTTTTTAGTTTGTTGTTGTACCACTTGTCTATTTTCGCCTTTGTTGCTTATATTTTTAGTGTCATATCCAAAAAACAATTGCCAAGATCCATGTCAAGGAGTTTTTTCCTTATGTGTTTGTCTTAAGAGTTTTATGGTTTTAGGTCATGCGTTAAAATCTTTAATCCATTTTGAGTTAATTTTTGTAGGTGGCTTAAGATAGAGGTCCAATTTAATTTTTTACATGTGATTGTCCAGTTTTCCCAACACAATTATTGAAGAGATTATCCTTTCTGCATTGAGTAGTTTTAGCCCCCCCCCCAAATATTAGTTGACTGCATCTATAGGTTCACTGTGTTTCCTATCAAAATTCGAATGGCATTTTTTTCCACAAAAAGAAAAAAAACAAACTAAAATGTGTATGGAACGGCAAAAGACCCAGAAGAGCCAAAGCACTCCTGAGAAAGAACAAAGCTGGCATCACACTTCCTGATTTCAGACTGTATTGCAAAGCTATAGAAATCGAAACAGTATGATACTGGCACAAAAATACATATCGGCCAAAAGAACACAGTAGAGAGACCTAAAATCAACTCCTATGTAAAGTCTTAATAAAAAATTATGAAAGTTCGTGACTATAAGATGATATTACTTTTTAAAATTGTTACAGTTACTCCAGATGTTTAAAAAGTGCATCTCAACAGTTCTGAGACAATTGAATGTGCTTCCGTTAGGTTCACTCTTCTCGTTTAGAAAATATTTGAGTCAGGGGCGCCTGGGTGGCTCAGTCGGTCAAGCCTCGGACTCCAGCTCAGGTCATGATCTCACAGTCTGTGAGTTGGAGCCCCGTGTCGGGCTCTGTGCTGACAGCTCAGAGCCTGGAGCCTGCTTCAGATTCTGTGTCTTCCTCCCTCTCTGCCCCTCCCCTGCTCATGCTCTGTCTCTCTCTGTCTCAAAAATAAATAAACATTAAAAAAAATTTAAAAAAAGAAAATATTTGAGTCATACTCAAGATACTACTGAGTTAAATCTGCAAGGACCATTAACTTTTGAAGAGAGTTCTTTGGCACTCAGGATGTATTTGAGATGTACGTGGGACTTTAATAGCAAAACAACAAAATGAAACAGTCACTCTGATTCTCTGAAACAGAAGTTTCTTTTCCATAAAGTAAAACTGCTTGCCTTTATAGATGCAAATTCTTGTTAATAAAATCACCTCCCTTTAAAACGTGCTTTCAAACACTAAAATTTATAATCTTTTCCCTTAGATTAAAAAAAAAAAAACATATGATATTTTTCTGAGGACCTGTCTACTTTCAGTTTAGTTTCAAACTGACAAATGTTATCAAGGTTCATCTAAATTAAAGGTAGGAAAAACAGATGTTTCCTGGGCCTTAAACTTATTAGAAAACATAAGGCTGCTTTGTCCCTAATGGATTTTCTTAAGCACAATCATGCAGGATGGCCCTATCACTGCTCTACTTAACAAGCTGTTTTCATTTGCTTGTGAATCTTCAAATGAGAAAGGGGGTATATACTAGTCTGTTTACATTGCCTGTAAATCAGGTCAGGGCACCAGAAGCAAATCTTCTCCAAAGGAAGAGTTGAACTTGATAGGTGGAAATTGCTTAAAGTAAGGCGAACCTTCTGATTTATACATTCAATCGGAAAGGTGCCATTGCATCCAGCTTCTGGAACGATTTTGCCTGAAGAATTACTGAGAAGGTGATAGCTTTTTCAAGAATGATTTCTTCGGGAAATTGGATCACTCTAGAAAAATGGAAATTATTATGAATGGCATGTGGGATGGTCCTGCAGACTTAAACCTTAAGACGCTATCCATTGTGGCTGGGTCAGCAGGGCAGTGTTACGTTACTTTAAGGTCATTGTTACGGGTCATGAGGGGTTAACCACAAAATGCAAGACCGAAGCATGGTTGGGTAGACTCTGTCAATAACTGTGAATCTATATAACAAGCTTACATGAGTCACATGATTTTGTCCTTAATCCCAGGGCCCCTGGTGGCATCTGTGGGCAATGCGTTGGCACTGGGGATTGAGACTATATGGTCAATCCAGAAAAAGTTCTCTGAGGCCTCATGAAGTCTGGGGCTATAGTTTCTCTAACAATCGCAATACAGATGGAACGTATACTTAAATCACGTGTGGCAACATTTGTTTGGTCAAGTGTTAGTGAGCTTTGCGTTGAGAAAGATCCCCAGGTTTATCTGGACGGAATGTTGAGATTAGATAACAGTGTGTGCCGTAAACCTGGAGGTGGGTGCAAATTTGCCAAGCAATTGCCATTTCTGGAGTGGGAGTTGCTGCTATCTCTTAGGCTCAGTCTTATCATCTCAGTCTGATCTCGGCTGGCCCGGTCCTTCCTGATGTTCTACCAGGTTCTCTTGCCTTAGTAAGTTATGACCAGGGTAAATTTTTCCTGTCGATTTTAGGGAGGCTTTGAGAGGAATCTGGCCTTTGAGACCAGTGTGATTACTTGTCTGCTCACTGATGAGATCACCCCTTGAAACCTGGATTGGAATGTGGTCTTACTGTCCTTCTTTTTTGTTTTTTGGTCTTTGTTTTTATCTGGGGCTCCCTGTATTGTGAGACTGGATTCTGACACTATGGTGCCACAGCTTTCCATGAGCCAGGTGGATAGTCAGTCTCTACCTTTAATAGTTAATTACTTTTAACTCCCCAGACTAGACACATGGTTTCACTCATCTACTTGCCTGTGTGTGCATACTCTGGAATGACTGTTTTCCTAGTACCAAGTATCTGCATAGACTAAAATCAAGGTCTCTTGGGCAGTCAGAAACTCCTGTCTGTTCTCCTGTCTGCTTTGTCCTGTGCTTTTGATTCACGAGGCTCTCTTAGGCCAGAACCACTGGCCCAGAGCTTTACTAGCTATGTTGTCATTTGGAATTTGACCACACCAGGTTCGTGTCTACCTGTTCAAATGCTGACTTTCAATTTTCTTTCCTTAAGCGTTGGTACATATGCTTTCGAGGTTTCTATTTCCATGTCCCTCACCTATGACTCATTGCTTCCTGCAGCCTTTAACCTGTTAGTTCATTTAGACTGTGATTTTCATGTGTTATGCAAACCCTTAGTTCCAGGTTCCCACCCTCTCTCCATAATGCAATTTCCCAATGTTGACAGAAAACGCAGTCAGGTGAATCAGGAGGTGGGCATGGGGTCAGGTGAATGATGTATGTGGCCTGTCCCATAGGATCAACACAATGTCCTATGGGACAGAGGAAATTTAGGGTCTTCAGAAACTAGTCCGGGCACTTAGAACACAGTATCAAGGCTGCAGTCTCCAATAATACCCTTTTGGCAGGCCGAGAATATCATATTTGAATTGGAATCACTTGTTTCAAACATGCACTCAACCAGACAAAAACAGAAGAATGAAACAGTGGAAATAGGCTTATAGGTTTGTACCTAGAATGAATCGGTAATTCTTTAAAATGTAGGGTTCCGTACTGTGGTGAAACCACTTTGCCTCCGTGCTTGTGTGTTCAAGACGTAATTGAAGAGCCAGAAGGGACTTTAGGGATCTATAGCCCAATCTCCTAATTTTACAGATGAAGAAACCAAAGCCTGATGAGGTTAAGTGGCTTGTCATCTTACATGCATTCCTTTCCAGGCACGAATCTGTCTCTCTCCACAGTTGCATTGTTTTCAAATTATGAGTGACTCAGCTCACTTCAAAGGGCAAAGACCTAATTTCCTCCCGATTGAAATGAGGCAGTCACAGGGTTTCACACAAGAAAATTGAAAAATGATATATGTGGCTTCATTCTTTGTTCCTTTCTGTTTTTGTCTCTGGATCAAGAGGCAAGGGAAGCTGGGGAATCGTTGGAAGAGAGGCAAGACCATGCAAATGCTGCATGGAGCAGAGGACACATCCATTAGGGAAAGCAAACAAACAGCTGCTCATTGGTGGAGTGCAAACAGGCAATTGCAACTGTCTCTTTCAGTAGAGATGGACTAGTCTGTAGCTTCAGGAACTCTGCTTCTAAATTGCTCAGAGCCTTAGAAGATGTGGATGTTGACACTAAAGGGAGTAGACTACTCCCTATTAAGTGCTCCACCTTTGATATGAAAGGAGGACAACTCGGAAGAGATTCGAGTCCAGTTGGAGGATACAGCTCTTCTTTTAACAAAGAGAAGATGAAGACTCCCGGTTTAATGGAACATTCCCCATGATCTACTGTGAAATTGTTCATCTGAGATGTTTTACTTAGGATCCCATGCAATCTGTCTGCCTGTTACTAACCCGGGCCTGCCTTCCTCATTTGTTCGTTCTGTGGTTTTTGTTGTTATTTGTTCAGTCATCTATTCTGTCAGCACTTATAAGTACTTACTCAATTCTATGCACTATTCTGGATGTTCGAGATAGAATGTGAAAACAAGTCGAAGCTCTTGCTTTGGAGAGGCTTCAGTCTAGAGTGGAGAGAAAGGATAAGTAAAAGAGCACAGTCTGATAAAAGATGCGATATAAGGTATCCTCAAGGTACGGTGGAAAAGCAGAGGCAAAGCACTTACCTGTCTGAGATAAACAAGAAAAGCTTTCTGGGAACACTGGGCTTTGGTTAATCTTGAAGGAAAGCTAGGAGCTGGGAAGCAGGTGAAGGAAGAAATCAGAGAGAACAGAATGCACAAAGGCAAGGAGGCTGAGATAGCCTGGTGCATTCCGGGGATCCACAGGTATTCAGTCTGTCTGGCCTGTACAGATTGAGGAGTGGGGTAATGAAAGAAGAATCTGGAGAAGTAAACAAGGGCAAGGACTTGGTGCGCTGAACATGGCTGAAAGTCAGTGAAGGACACTAAGTGTTATACAATCGAAATATTCCTCTTTTTTTCATATTCAAGTTAGTTAACATACATTATAGTCTTGGCTTCAGGAGTAGAACCCAGTGATTCATCTCTTACATATGATACCCAGTGCTCATCCTGAAAAGTGCCCTCCCTAATGCCCGTCATCTCTTTACCCCATCCCCCACCCACACTCCCCCCTCCAGCAACCCTCAGTTTGTTCTCTGTTCTCTGTTTTATCTTATTTTTCCTTCGCTTCCCCTAGGTTTATCTACTGAGTTTCTCAAATTCCACATACAAGTGAAATCATATGATATCTGTCTTTCTCTGACTGACTTGTTTCGTTTAGCATAATATCATCCAGTTCCACCCACGTTGTTGCAAGTGGCAACACTGGATTCTTTTTCATCACCAAGTAGTATTCCATTGTGTATGTGTGTGTGTGTGTGTGTGTGTGTGTGTGTGTGTACCACATCTTTATCCATTCATCAGTTGATGGACAGTTGGACTCTTTCAATACTTTGGCTATTGTTGATAGCACTGCTACAAACATTGGGGTGCATGTGCCCCTTTGAATGAGCATTTTTGTATCCTTGGGATAAATTTCTAGTAGTGCATTTGCTGGGTCTTAGGGTAGTCCTATTTTTAATTTTTGGGGGAATTCCATGCTGTTTTCCACAGCAGCTGCACCAGTTTGCATTCCCACCAACAGTGCAAAAGGGTTCCCCCTTCTCCACATCCCCACCAACAACTGTTGTTTCCTGACTTGTTAATTTCCATTCTGACTGGTGTGAGGCAGTATTTCATTGCAGTTTTGATTTGTGTTTCCCTACCATTGAAATATTCTTAAACTCAACACATTGTAGGGGACAATGTGCTTTTGTGAAAAGATCGTTGTCTTTGGAGTCAGACAAATCCATGTTCAGTCGTTTCTTTATGGTGGACATTGGGCAAGTTAGTTAACGGCTTTAAGTATGCAACTTTGCCATTTAACGTGAGGACGATTATTTCTGCTTCATGTTTGCGGGGTAGGGTTAATAAAATATGTGAAATCACCGAGCATAGAATTCGTAAATAATCGACGTGCATTCATCTTATACTCTTCTTCCATTTCTTTCTTGCTTTCTTCCATGTACATTCTGACTAATCCTTTTTTCCTTCTCTCCCTCTGGAGATTCACTGGGTTTACAGAAATTATGGGTGTCTTGTGTGGCTTTATGTCCTGGTTTATTTAGTGCATGACATTTAGAAAACAATTCTGTGCAAGTTCTGTCCTCAAGGTAGTAAATGTCCCAGAGCACAGCAATGTCCACAATTGATTGGGTCTGTTTGTTGTTGACGGGTGATGTATTTAAATGATCCTGTCACAGACATGAAACATGAAACATTTTTGCAATTTGTAATCAGAACTTTACCTAACAAAAATTATTGCAGCTGTGGTAGGATTGAATTCACTCTTTCACTCCCCTTCTCCCCAAACTTATCAAACTGTCAGCAGTCTGCCTTTGGGGAAAAAAAACAAAAAACAAAAACTCGACATTGTTTGGCTCTGTTGTTTCCCCAGTGTTACCATATGCAGTTCTTCTGCTTGTGCTGTAGGAAGATGTCTGAACTTTTTTATTGAGGTGTAATTGACATACAACATGATGTTAGTTTCAGGTGTACAATGTAATGATTCCTCACTCGTATACACTGTGAAATGATGTAGAATGTCATGGTTCAACACACGTATAAACTGTGAAATCATCACCACAATGTTTTGTCACTATCCATCACCATAAAAAGAAGAAAAAAATTCTTGTGATAAGAGCTTTCAAGATCCACTTTCTTGGCAGGTCTCGAATATGAACTACAATACCATTGACTAGAGCCTCCGTGCTGCCTACCACATTTCCATGAGAACATTTTTTATGTGTTTATAAGAAAAGATCATTTGCAATATATTGTGTTTGGTTGAAAAAACAAAACAACCTCAAGAAGCTAAGGAGCTTAGCAGGCTTGAAGAGAATGAGTTTCTAAAATATTCTAAACTAGAGTGACCATCAGATACGGATATTGGCGGGTTGGGCGTGGAGTTCGCATAGATGAATTTGGAGCATTTGTCTTCTCAGTCACCTAATATAACTGGTATCCAACCTCCTGTCTAATTGCTGCCAATTAATTAGGGAGCCTCTGCTTCACCAGATTCAGTGATATGATAGACATTCTCTATTGCTTAATAAGGGCAGAACATTCCATCTTTGGACTGCTTTTACTATTTAGAAGGTGCTCTCTGATATGAAACTAAAAGGTCTTCTTAAATTTTTTTTGATGTTTATTTGTTTTGGAGAGAGTGAGACAAAGTACGAGTGGCGGAGGGGCAGAGAGAAAGGAAGACACCGAATCCGAAGCAGGCTCCGGGCTCCAGGCTGTCAGCACAGAGCCCGACACAGGGCTAGAACTCATGAGCCGTGAGATCATGACCTGAGCCGAAGCTGGATGCTTAAGTGACTGAGCCACGCAGGTGCCCCTAAAATGTCCTTTCATAATCATTGGTCCTATATTTATGACTTAGCGCCAGAGGGAATAAGCTGAATCACTTTTTTTTCACCTTAAGACCTCTCGAATCTTTGGAACCAACTCAATTTTGACGACGTCTCTCTTCCACTACTCTTTCGTCTTAGCATAACGTTTCCATTTCAGTCAATGGTTCCCTATAAGAACTGATTTCATGTTTCTTTACCATCCCTGTCAAGTGCCTTCGAATATGTGTACATATACTTCTCAGAGGGTAGCAGACAGAATGCTGCTTTTGTTGGCCATATCACAATGTTCTCTCATATCCAACTTCCTATTGACTAAAGCTCTGATTCAAACTTTCTATTATATATGATCTATCACAACCAGTCCTTCGTGATCTTTTACAATTTTTGGTTATGCTTCTTAATGTGTCTTATATCTCTTCTGCCTTCTGCCATCTCCAACTATGGCAGATCAACCTTCTCTTTCTTCATCCAAATAACTGATACAGTTGTTGAACATGAAATAGCAAGGCCTCTAAAAAGAACCACCCCTGCTGATATCATGATTTCAAGCTTCTTTGCTCCTGAACTATGAAGGAATAAATTTCTGTGAAGGAATAAATGTCTGAAAGACAGAAAGAAAGAAAGAAAGAAAGAAAGAAAGAAAGAAAGAAAAAGAAGGGAAGGAAGGAAGGACCAGGAAGTTTATTTATTGGAAATATTCTAGTATAGAAGTTTTTAACCTGGGACTCATGAACCAATAGAAGCTTGATGAATTTTATGCAAATGTGTGTATGTCTATTTTTTTCTGGGACAAAATTCCATAGCTTTTTATCATATTCTTTTTTTTAAATTTTTAAAAATGTTTATTTATTTTTGAGAGAGAGACAGACAGAATGTGAGTGGGGAAGGGGCAGAGAGAGGGAGACACAGAATCCGAAGCAGGCTCCAGGCTCTGAGCTGTCAGCACACAGCCCAACACGGGGCTCGAACTCACGAACTGCGAGATCTTGACCTGAGCCGAAGTCAGACACTTAACCGACTGGGCCACTCAGGCACCCCTAGCTTTTTATCATATTCTTAAAGGTGTGCATAGTCCAAAGAAATTAGGACATTGTATATACTTTGCATATCACGTACCTCTGATTTTCAAGACCATTGACCATGTCGAAGAATGAAATGAAGTTACTTTAAGCTAATATCATTTACATTTTTAGTTGCTCGTGAACACTTCTTTTAATAATCTGTCATAGAATCTTTCCGGTGACTCAGGTAGTCAATCATTTATTTAACAAATAGTTATTTAGTTCTTGCTCTGTACCAGGAACTATTCTAAACACTGGGGCTAAAACACAGATAAGGTCTTTGGTTACATGTAGCTTAGGTACTAGTGAGGGAGTCAGACAGTAAACAAACACAGAAGTTAGATAATTTTAGGTAGTGGTCACTGCTCTGAAGAAAATAAGATAACGACATTGGGTAAAAAGTTACTGAAATGGGGGCAGGGCAGTAACTAGATGAGTCAGGGAAGGTCTCTCTAAGAGAATGGTATTTTAGCTTCGAACTAGTTGACAAGGATTTAGTTCACAAATATGTAGGGGAAGAATAGTCCAGGCAAAGATAGCAACAATGCAAAGACCCTGGGGCAGAAAAGATCTTGAAGTGTCCAAGGAAGAGAAAGATGATCAATGTGACTGAAGCATAGTGAATAACGGGGTAATAATAAGTGATTGAATTTAAATTTTTTTTTTAACGTTTATTTATGTTTGAGACAGAAAGAGACAGAGCATGAACGGGGGAGGGTCAGAGGGAGGGAGACACAGAATCTGAAACAGGCTCCAGGCTCCGAGCCATCAGCCCAGAGTCTGACGCGGGGCTCGAACTCACGGACCGCGAGATCGTGACCTGGCTGAAGTCAGCCGCTTAACCGACTGAGCCACCCAGGCGCCCCAAGTGATTGAATTTAAATGGGAGGCAACACAGTTTTGGCAATGGTGAAAAATGCAGACTTTGTTCTAACTGCAGTGAGGGTTGTAGGATGGCAATGATAAAGAATGTATACTTTGTTCTAAGTGCAGTGAAGTTTGTAGGAAGCAGCAGGGTTTCATGATCTGATTTACATTATTCAAAGAGTCTAATTGTTGCGTGTGGACAATTAATTGTACAGGAGCAAGAGTAGAATGGAGACACTTTGCCTGTCTTTAAGTGTGGAATCTGCATTCTTTCTCATCTTAAGAGAGAGAGAGAGGGGCGCCTGGGTGGCTCAGTCAGTTAAGCGGCCGACTTCAGCTCAGGTCACGATCTCGCAGCCAGTGAGTTCGAGCCCCGCGTCGGGCTCTGTGCTGACAGCTCGGAGCCTGGAGCCTGTTTCAGATTCTGTGTCTCCCTCTCTCTGACCCTCCCCTGTTCATGCTCTGTCTCTCCCTGTCTCAAAAATAAATAAAACATTAAAAAAGAGAGAGAGAGAGAGAGAGAGAGGGAGAGAGAAAAAAGGAGTGCATCTTTGGCAGTCTTCCATGATTTCTTCTCTTCTCCATGAATGCTCAAAGACAATTAATATAGATTCACCAACTGTATACATTCTTGGATTTACTTCATCTGTCCCAGGAGACTGAAAGGTGGATTTATACACCTTAAACCATTTGTTCCATGTAAAGAGGCAGAAGGCAGTCATTGAGTAATCCACGAAGACCAGTGGAGGGTCTGCTGCACCAAAAAGTAGAAGGGTTGTAGGACAGTAATGGAAGCCAGGTTGCCCAGGGTTGTGTTCTCCTGAATTAGGCTGGCAGCCTGTCTCCAGATGAGGAATTCAATCCGGAAGGAGACCCGGTATCCTGAGTATAGGCCACACAAGAGGGCCAAGAGTAGCAAATAAGAGTCCCTGGGATGGTTTTTTTTTATGTCCAAGGAACATGAGTCACTTAAAGAAGTAATGGCCCACCCAGGCATTGGTGGCCATGAATAGAGGCCATCTTGAGCCGTCTATTCATATTGTTGTACGTTCACAAAGTGACGGTGCAAAGGAAAGAGAAGTTAAAGAAAATGGGATAATCTATTTTCCGGTGGCCTAGAGCAGGGATGGTGCAGAAACAACTTGTCTCTTTCCGTAGCATTCCTTCACCTCAGAGCACAGAGAACATGGAAGCCAGGGAGTGGGAAGACATAATGCTCCTAGCTGTGCCTCCTGGCTGTGCCAGCCAAGTCTTCACCTGGGGTCAAAGGGGAAACTCTCATGGGAGGAGTAGAGGGCCCATGTCTCCCCTCTGGGCTCCCCCATGTACGTTGCCTTCTCTCCGCCCCCCTTGCCAGGAATCTTTTGTGTTTTTCTTTTCCCAATTTATTGTGATCACATGTGTGTCTCTACCACTCCCCCCATGGGGGAGGGTGATATACAAGGCCCTCCTGGCTCCACTTTTTCTACCTTGGAACTGTGCCAGATAAAATCACTTCTCTTTGTTCAGTTTTTTAGAAAGAAAGAAAGAAAGAAAGAAAGAGAAGAAAGAAAGAGAAGAATGAAAGAAAGAAAGAAAGAAAGAAAGAAAGAAAGAAAGAAAGAAAAGAAAGAAAGGAAAGAAAGAAAGAAAAGAAAAGAAAGAAAGAAAAGAAAGAAAGAAGAAAGAAAGAAAAGAAAGAAAGAAAGAAAAGAGAAAAGAAAGAAAGAAAAGAAAGAAAGAAAGAAAGAAAAAGAAAAGAAAGAAAGAAAGAAAGAAAGAAAGAAAGAAAGAAAGAAAAGAAAGAAAGAAAGAAAGAGAGAGAAAGAAAGAAAAGCATTTAAAACACTAGAATCCTAGGTTTTGGCATGCATGCATGTGTTTTACAATGTTTTCAACCTTCCTAGGCTTAACTTTTTTCTTAGCAATGGTTGTGTTTTACACTTTTCAGCTTGAAATAATTCTCTTGACAGGGAAGACAGAAACAAAATAGGATTTAAAAGAGTCTGCCTTTCTCATGTTATCCATCACCCTGGACAGCTCTCTGGTTTATGTAGGTATTCACTTTATTTTTTTCTGCTACATCAGTGTAATTTATAATTGTATCATTAGAATTGTCTTTTTGAGAGTTTCCTTGAACCATATCTTGAATCCCAGTATCCCATACTATCTCTGCCATTTACTATCTGGGACAAAGTATTTAACTTCTCTGTGTCTGTTTACTCAACTGTATGATGGAGCCAATAATATCTATCTCCTGGAGCTGTTATGAGGATTTAATCAGTTAAACATATAAAATGCTTTTAATAATATGCAGCACATAGAAAATGCTCAATAAATGCTAGCTGCTATTATTGTTGTTGGTATTATTATTATATTTGGGGCATGAGATTCAGGCTCCATACTTCTTTCCTATCACTTCACTATACCAGCCTTGGAATGTCTATTCTTTGATTCAATGTCAGCCTTTCTTGATTTTTTTTTATTGTTCACTTTTTTGGCATCAACTCCCGAGGCAGCATTTGGGGGGAAGTTATGCAGACCTGAGTTTGAGTCCAGGCTCTGTCATTTGCTAGCTCTGTAACGTTGGAATAATACTGATTACTCTCTCCAATCTTCAGCTTCCTCTCTAGTAAAATGGGAATAATATTCTCTCTCATTATTGGGGAGGGGAATATATGTAAAGCTAGTAAAGAGCATGGTCTGTGGTAAAAGCTCAATACTTTCACATCTGCTTCACTTTTCAGTGTTTTTACACTGCCCCAACCTTGTGCTATCTGTAGGGAAAATGAGAACTGTTCTTAGACTATGATTCTCAAAACAGGATCTCTTCTCCAGTCTGGCCTTCTGGTCAGCAAGGCTGCCCCTCTCAAGTTCGCAACCTTATGCCCATTTCTTGGCAATTCTTGGTGCTTTGATGCCCTTGAATACCACCAGTCATTTTGAATTACTTGATGCTTGGCTTTTTCTCATTGTAGTGCAATCTTGAGTGGAATTCAGCTTGTAATTCATACCACAATCAATGTAGTTTTCAGGGAACAAATATATATGCAGTGCACTTTAAATTTTTTTATTAATATTTGTTTATATTTGAGAGAGAGAGAGAGAGACAGAGTGTGAGCAGAGGAGGAGCGGAGAGAGAGGGAGACAGAATCCAAAGCAGGCTTCAGGCTCTGAGCTGTCAGCACAGAGCCCGACGCAGGGCTTGAACTCATGAACTATGAGATCATGACCTGAACCGAAGTCGGACACTTAACGAACTGAGCCACCCATAACAGACTCGTAAATACAGAGAAGAAACTGAGGATTGATGGGAGGGGGTGGGGAAGAGGGGAAAATGGGTGATGGGCATTGAGGAGGGCACTTGATGGGAGGAGCCCCTGGGTGTTGTATGTAAGCAGTGAATCACAGGAATCTACCCCCGAAACCAAGAGCACGCTGTATACACCCTATGATAGCTAACTTGACAATAAAATATATTTAAAAACAAAAACAAAAACAAAGAAGAGACCAAAAAAATACATAGATGCAGTGCAGACTTTTTCTATCTATGCCATTCAGTAGTGATGAATCCAATACCGTCAGTCTGACCTATTTTTTTTCCCCTTACTTTAGTTTGTCCTACATTAGCCTCAGTTTCCTCGTTGGTAAAATAAGGATGATTACCGTACTGAACTCACAGGGTCTTGGTGCAATATAAATAAGATAATTCAGTGACAGTGCTTAACATAGTGCCTAACTCACAGTAAGTGCTCAATAAATGGCAGATACATAGACGTAGATATATAGGAATACATAATAATGGGTGTCTGAATCATACCGACATGGACCTGGGTTCAGTTCCCAATGCTGCTGCTGATAGCAGGGATCCCCATTTCCTCTGATTATCATTGAAAAATCTATTACTCTTATATTCTGTCCACTCAACCCTTGGCCTCCCCGCTAAATAACTCCCTGCATGTACTCAGACAGATAGCTATTTGCCTCTGCCCTGGGGTGGGGTAAGTCCCTTTAACTCTCTGAAATAGGAAAATGTATTATCCCTCCTTTACAGATGAGGAAAACGGAAACTCAGAGGCACGTCCTATGTTTGAGTTTCCGTTTTCCTCATCTGTAAAGGAGGGATAATACATTTCTCCTGATCAGCAGAGCTGAGCTCTGTTTCAAGGCACCCAATTCCTACCAGTCCTGGGGCTTGGTTCCACATCTCTGTTATATTATCACGAGGCTGTGATGCTCTGCCTGGCTGTGACCAATTCTTGCCAGTCTCTTCCCACAAAGCATCAAGTCCTGTCCCTTAGACCCATCGTTTGCTGGCTCAAGAGGTCTGCTCTGAATGAATCACTCACCCTAGACTATGACGTCTCAACTTCCTGGCTTCAAGTATCCCACGCTTGGAACTTCCAGCTGCTGCTATGCTCCACAGGGGAGACTTACTCTCCTGGCTAATGAGGCCAGTTGGAAGCAAGTATGAGGGGCCCACACCCTGCCTCGGTGTCTGTTCTTCATGCTCCCCTTGGGTCCATGCTGTTATGATCCCATCAGACCTTATGCGTGAACCCACAGGGAATGAAAAAAGAATATTTTCAGTCTGTGTGGATGAATCTTCTTTAGGTAAGGTCCTTCCTCGAGCCTTTGGAATTTCACTCTACATTTCTCTACTTATTAAGTCTATTAGGCAGTGTGGAAAAGCATTATATAGCCCTATTTAATGTCTTGCCAATGTGGAGAAGGAAATTTGCCCAAATTAATGATAATTTTACAGTGTCAGGATCCTCGCCCCATGCATCATGCACCTAACCTTTAAAATTCTTCCATAAATAAATTGATCTGTTAAAACTAGAGCCATTTCCTTTTAGATTTGAACCCACCTGGGGTGGGAGTGGGGGCTTCAAAAACAAATTTTTATGGCCATTGTGATGAGTAATCATATGCAATTTTATTTTTATAAAGGTTTGCTTATAAGAACAAATGTTATTGTTCGGTGCTGTAATTATGGGCTTTGTGATGAAAATGAGCTTACCTAGTGTGAAAGATACTGTCAGATGTTGACATTCCAGGAAGTCTCAGTTTCAATATGAACAATTCGAAATAGAAAAGAATGCCGGTTTTGAGGGGGGAAAAAATGAGACAGAAAATCAATAGTGAAGAAAGAGTGAAGCCATCTTTCAGTCTTAGTATATGATGGAATGGAAGTAACTTCCAACTCTAAGGATTTCTGAGATGTCTTTTGCTATGGCAACTAACACCATAGAATTTATATAGTTGATGAAAGAGGAGAATAAACTTTTATGTTCTGATCTATTAAATTGATCTAGATTTTGTAGAGACATATATCAAGGGATCAGGATAGTGAGGTTCCCAGCTTCTTGATGGGCTTTATTTATGGTGTAAAGTTTATTTTGGTACTGAAAAGAGCTTACATTCAAAGAATGTTATATATATATATATATATATATATATATATATATATATACATATATATATATATATAATTTAAATCTCTAAATCTTTACAGAGACAAATTGCCTTAGTTTTGTGAAACCTTACTCTTTGGGAGTGGGTAATTTATTGTGAAACGTTGGAAGAAAGGTAATTAAAGGTATAGAAGTGAGTGATCAATCACTTCACAAGTGATTAAGTGCCTTTTATGTGCCCAGCACCGTGCTTCCAATTGTGTCAAATGCAGTTTGCAATTTATTCAGGTGAGACGAGACTGAGGGAGGTGCCACTTTATGTCTCCTGTTCTATAGGCTGGTTTATGTGTCGCCAAACTTTCTGCTCCAAGTTGAACCTAAACGCAAGCGAAGAAAGTCAAGTCTGAAAGCGAGCTAGACGTTTGCCGAATGTGAAATAATACAAGGCTTAGTGTCAGGACTTCAAAATTGTCAAGAAAGCCAGTGACAGGAAAAATAATCAAGCCAGGGCTCAGACATCTTCCTAATTGCGTTCACACCCCAGTGGTAGTTTCTGTTACTGTCTTCTTAATCAGGAGAGCAGAGTATTCTGCAGGGAGGGAGGCTAGAGAGAGTCGCGGGATTCAGAATACTCAACTGCTGCTTATGTTGCTTTGCTCCTCACAGGACTTGGCACGCGGTAGACACTCAAATATTTTTTGAATGATACAATGGCTCATTTATGGTCGTAGTGGAGAAAGAATCAAAGACTGGAGGTAAACTGGTAAACTGTCCCGACTGTTGCATTCACTCCCCTCTCTGAGAAAAAGCTCTTTTGTATCTCTTGTGTGTTATATTAAAGGTTGTGCACGGTTCATTTTCAACCATCCACACGGCACAGAAAATACAAAGAAAGTATACGTCATCTAAGATCCAGATATTTGTGAGGCCCAAGGTCTCTGCATTTGTCAAATGAGGATAATAATAGGTCTTATATCATGTGGTTGGTGTGTGTGGGGGGGGGGGGGGGAAGAGGGCAGCGCTGGGCACAGAGAAAGTACTTAATAAATGTTAGTCATAATCCTCATTATTATCATCACCATCGCCATGAAAATTAACAGCCAAAGGAAGATGGAAAGAAAGAAAATTTAGTGTCAGGGATGTTTTAGCGGTAGAAAAAAGTGAGGCGGTGCCTGTTCCTTGGAGATTTCTAGGAAGGGAGAAAGAAGAGCTATAGAAATAAACATGATATGTGAAGCGTAGATCAGGGAGAACATTTTAGGGGGATTTCACTTTAAGAAAATAGATCATTTCCTGACAGCAAGAATGCAGGGAGTAGTAGGGGGGATTGAGGTCGGCATGAGAGGAGAGGGTCGAGTCCCCAAGGTAGCATTCAGCAATAAATTGTATGAATCTGGGCTTTGTTGCTGTGGGGAATGAAACAAAAAAGTGTATTTTCCCTTTCCCCAGCTCTCTCAACTATCTAGAACACTGAAGATAAATTAAGAGAGCCTTGAGTGAAGGTTCAGGCTTCAAAAAGAAAGAAAATGGTGTGTAAGGCAAACAGCGCAGATAACCGTGTGGCTGTCTGAGCTATGGCTTAATTTAAAATTCTGCCGTAATGGCTTTTTACTGCTGCAATTAGAAAAAAAAAAATAAAGCAGGTTTTTTTCAGATAAACAAAAGCTGAGTAATGATGGGGCTCCTACAGAAACAGAAGTGACTGATAAAAATTGAAATTCAGCAAGCGCCCCAGGGATATGGGGTAGCCAGGGTAGTCACAGGGGTAGGCTGTTCCTGGGCCTCCGAGAAGAGCATATTGCCAGGCAAAAGAAAAAAAAAAAATGCATATGGACCCTGTTTCCAAGGGTTTATGAGTGAGAAAAAGGATATGTTATTTTTGATATTTCTGTTTGTCTTGCTGAAAAAAGCAAACTAGTGCCTGGCAAAAACAAACCCGGAGAAGTGAATAAATTAGACATCGATTCTGACGTTTGAAAATGGGGCTGGATAAACAGGGAGCTAGGCAAGAGCGTTTATGAATTCCAGCCTTGCGATAGGGAAGTTGACAGATACCCTCGACTCATACCTCACTTGGCTGGTTTGGTTGGAGATAAAGGCGTTTTGGTTAGCTGCACTTGTTATTGTTTTAATTGACTGTCATTAACTCGTTTATGCAGCAAAGCTTCCTGACCTAGGGGCACCCTTGCGAGTGTGATACTTTGCCGGCTTTATTCATGTGTGGCAGTTGTCTTAGTGCAAGTCAAGACTGTGTATTATTAAGAAATAGTAGTAATATAGTGTGATTTTTAAGTTTTAGTTTATTAAGAGAGAAAGAGGGAGCATGAGTGGGGGAGGGGCACAGAGAGGGGGAGAGAGAGAATCCCAAACTGGCTCTGCATTGTCAGCGCAGAGCCCCGTGTGGGGCTTGAACCCACAGTGAGATCATGGCCTGAGCTGAAGTCAAGAGTCCGAGCCTTAACCGACTGAGCCATCCAGGTGCCCCGTAACATAGTGTTATTTTTCAAATAGTGAATGATATAGCAGTCTCCTACACTAAGTCAGACCTGTTGGTCTCCTTTCAGCTCCCTGAATGTTATCAGGGTCTTATATGCCTCAGGGCCTTCACACATGCTGGTCCTTCTGCTTGGACTGTCCTGCCTCCTTCCCCTTCCCTTTGCTTACCTAAACTTGTAATGAGCTCTTAGGTGCTAGTTAAATGGCACTGCCTCCAGAAGTCTTCCCTGATACATATGGCGTTGTGGCATTCTGAACTTGTCTTTTGTAGCGCTGAGTATGAGCGTAGTTATTTCTTAGGTATTAGTTTGATTCCATCTTTCCTACTAGACTGGTTTGCGAAAGATAATTAATTATCATTCACCGCTTCCCGTCTTGGGTTCTAACCAATCGGATATGCACACGAAGAATGGAGACTAGCGGTCCATAACCCAGAGGTACAGGGAAATTGTTAGAAGACACAGATTGGCGGCCTAAGGCTAAAATGGGCCTTCCTGGTCTCTCCCCGCTAGGCCCTAGGGCTAATCTGACCAATCTACCCACCCCTGTGAGGAGCAGGAAAAGAGCAGTCTGTTGACAAAGCGGATTCCAAAGGTGGTAAGGGTGCTGCCTGTCTTACTCATAGGTGAGGCAGAGACTGGAAAGGACAAAGCAGTGGCTCTTTCCTGCTTTTAGAATCAAAGGGACCTCAGTCACTCTGATAACCTGGCTCAGTGAGTGATTGAATCCAACCAACCCGATCAGTCATTCCTCTTCCTGTGGGAGAGCTGAATGTGTTAATAGAGAGAGAGGTTAGTGGAAGTGAGAGTTAGGGGTGGGGTAGTGGAAGGAAGGAACGTATCTGCATCTCCCTCAGACTGTGGGCCGGGGATCTTGTCTGTCTTATTTACCCACCGCACCCCCTGTGCATTAAAGGGCAGTTGCAGAGTTTAAAGCAATTAGCACATGCTCTTAGCACAGTACCTGGCCCATTGTAAGCATTCAATATGTATTTGTTGAATCATGAATCAGCCTTTCCTGAATTCCTGACTCAGCCAAATGGCCAACCAAACTTTGAAAACGACACTGTCATTTGGTGGAAAATGTGAGACAGGAAATCTGGTTCTAGGCCAGGTTGGGCTACTTGGCGTTCGACCTTGATCGAGGCACTTAACATTCCCCTTGAATCTCAATGTTTCTTGTATAAAATATAAGGTCGTTGAACAAGCCTAATCGTGACTGGTCCTATATAGCTCTAGATTATGATGCTAAAATGCAAGGTTCAAATGCCCCTTGCTTTAACTAAGCAGGAAAAAAAAAAAAAAACCTTAGAGCAAAAAGTAAACTCTTTTTTTTTTTAAGAGTTATGTAACTAAAGAGTTTCTAGAGTCAATTAGAAATGCGAAGCTTCGAAGACTAAACTCTAATTAGAAATGTAAGGAAGCTACAGGTGATTCTGAAAGGAACTCAAAACAAATGCAAAAACAAGTTCTTAAAAAAGGGGCAATTAGAAAGTGTTTTTAAATGTAATTTGCAAAACAATTTAAATCTCAAGTTTTTCTCCTGCACAATTTACTAAATGAGGATAAATCTCTGTCAATTATTACTTCCCCTACCAGTTAAACCACCGAGGTTAAAAGCAGTAAGCTCTATGATTACAGGGAAAGTTCTTGGCTATGATGCTTCTGAACCTGCAACTCAGGTTTACAGTTAATGTATGTGACTCATCAAGTTCTGAATTATGGCCCTTAATTAATATCTGACCCGTTTTATTTTATCTGAATGCTTCACACACAGTCACAGAGAGTGGTATACCTAGGTTCTTTCCTTGATTTATCCTTAGCGACTAGCTATGACTCTCCAGTTTACAGGTGTTGACACTTCTGCTAACTAAGATGTGACTAGTCAGGCAGGACTTTCCTGAAGTTCTGAATTCACAGAAAAATATTTTGTCTTTATATTTTTTGTTATTAGGCATGTTCATTTGTAAGCCCCAATTCATGTGTTTAGCAAAATATTTGAGATACTACTATATTTCAGACTTAATGGTAGACATAGGAAATACCACAATGAATAAGAAAATCTTTGGTTTTAAGGAGTTGGCAGTCTAATGGAGGATAAAGTCATGCAGAAGTAGAAAGAAAAACATTAAGTTCTTGAAGTTGACACATGAACAAGGTGCTATGGGAGTAGAGAGGAAGGATTGAATAATTCTTTTCCAGGGAGTCAGGTAAGCCTTCATGTGCAAAATGCCATTTGAATGGGTATTAAATAATGCATAGAGAGTGAGTATATTCCTAACAGAGAACAACACGTACAAAGGAATGCAGTTAGTGAAAGGAATAATTTGTTCAGGAAACATGAGAAGAATCGTTTCTTTTTTTAAAAATATTTTAAAGCTTATTTATTTATTTTGAGAGAGACAGAGTGAGAGAGCAGGGGAGGGGCAGAGAGAGCAAGTGAGAGAGAGAGAGAGAGAGAGAGAGAGAGAGAGAGAATCCTAAGTAGGCTCTGAACTGTCAGCACAGAACCCAACATGAGGCTCAAACCCACAAACTGTAAGATCATGACCTGAGCTGAAATTAAGAGTCAGATGCTTAACTGACTGAGCCACCAAGGTGCCCCAAGAATAATTTCTTTGGTAGGGAAATATTTACAAAAAAATTACAGAAGATTGAAATCCCTATATATATAAAGAACTTTTCCAACTCAATGAGAAAAGATAAACACCTCATCAGAAAAATGGACAAACATTAAAACAAAATATTGGAGGCTTACTATATTTACAAAATAGTAACAACAACATACTCCCTGCCCTCATGGAGCTTGCAGTCTGGTGGGAAATGCAGATAGGTTGATAAATTATAATTTAGTGTAATAAAATTAAAATCAGAACACATAGGAGAGATACCTAACTCATAGTTGGGGATCCAGGGATAGCTTCCTAAGAAAGTAACTTCTAAGTTTTCACCTAAGAAGGTGAAAAATGGGTAGAATGTAGACAGACACAGATAGAGGTGGACTGGGGTATAGAGGTAGATGAGTAGTCTAGTCATAGTGAATAACATACGCGAAGGCTTGGAACTGAGAGAGAGCATGGCATATTTGGGGGAAATGAAGACACTTAAGTATGGCCAAAGCACAGAGTACAAGGAGAGAAGTCAGATGATGCAAGTTTTGAAAACCACGTTAAGAAGTTTGGATTTTCTTGGGGCGCCTGGGTGGCTCAGTTGGTTGAGCGTCCGACTTCGGCTCAGGTCATAACCTTGTGGTCCATGAGTTCAAGCCCCGTGTCGGGCATTGTGTTGACTGACAGCTCAGAGCCTGGAGCCTACTTCAGATTCTGCGTCTCCCTCTCTCCCTGCCCCTCCCCTGCTCACACTCTGTCTGTGTCTCTCAAAAATAAATAAATGTTAAAAAAATTTAAAAAAAAAGAAGTTTGGATTTTCTTAAGGAAGCCATTGAGATGTTCTCAGTAGGGACGCAATACTACAATTAGATTTGGGCTTTAGCCAATCTGACTGACTGTAGTGGATTGGATTGGGAGTGGGCAAGATGTCCATTCAAGAGGATTTTTCTGTAACCTAGGAGAAAGAAGATAGTGGACTACATAAGGAGGGCATCAGTGGTAATAGAGAAAAATGGATGGATTTGAAATTTGTTTAGAAGGTATGATTGGCAGAACTTGGTGACTGATAGGACGTAGCAGGAGTGGTGGTAAAAAAGAAGCGGGGACGGCTTCGTAAAGTAAGATGGTGAATAATGTTTTGGACATGTTGATTTGTAGCTGTCTAAAGGAAATGGAAATTTCTGGAAGACAGTTATATGGGTCTGGAACCCAGGTGGGAGGACTCATGGAGATAGAGGTTTGGGAATCATTAGTATATAGATGGCAATGTGTCATGAGTTTATGCAGAGACAGTTGGGTACTGTAAGAAGAGAAGAGAAGAGGGTTAGGACAGAACACTGCGATAGAGCTCTGCCACATGCAAAGGAAGAAAAATCTTCGAGATGAGAAGGAATGGTTGAAAGGGAGGTAGGTAAGAGGAAAGCCAAGGTAGCATCGTGCCATGGAAACTAAGGGCAGTTAGTGTTCAATAAAAAGGAAATGGTGAACTGTTCCAAATGTTGCTGAAAGGTTGTATAAGATAGCACTGAAGAACGTCCATTAGATTTAGTAACAAGGAGGTTGACGATAATCTTGTAGAGAACAGTTTCAGAGGGGCATTGCGGGAGGCATCTAACGTGTCCGCCAGTGGGTGAGAAGTAAAGTAACAGGGATCCGACACAACAACATTGACACGTCATCCACAAAACAAGAAATAGAAAAGGTCAGGGAGCATAAAGAAGTTTTATGTCATTAGTGATAAAAAAAAATACAAAATAAAATAAAAACACAAAACAAAATAAAATAAAATACAAAGTAAGATAAAAACTACCTATTTTTAGCCAGTCAAGCTGGCGAAGGTAGAAGATTAGTAAGTATGCTGACATTCAGCCGTTGGTGACAGTGCCACTTGATACAATTTTCAAAGGTGATTTGGCACTATCAAAAGGTTTTAAAATGTGACTACCCTTTCAGGTCACAATTCTGTTTCCTCCTTCGCAGAGGGAGGAAAACACGTTCTTCGTCATGCCTTTGGATTCTTATATTCTCTACTGTCACCGCGTAATAGCTGTTCGGAGTTGAGAATGGCAAGACTATCGGAGGGGGAAATGTTTCTTGTTCTGCATTTCTGTTGTTGCTACTGCTGTTGTTTTGACTTTTCATAACGGAGTAAATGGTTTCTTTGGGGAGTGCAGATTATCAGGAGTCCGATCTGCTGGAGGACATGCCACCACAGACTTTTTAAAATACAGAGTAAGAGGGGCACGTGGCTGGCTCAGAAGAGCATGCGACTCTTGATCTCAGGGTCATGAGTTCAAGCCCCACGTTGGACGTGCAGCCTACTTAATGAAAACTTGAAAAAAAGCTACAGAATAAGAATAGAGGAAGAAGGATAAAAGTGATGCAGAGAGCCAGGCCACACAAATAATTTTCTGCCACAGTTTCTAAGGGACTCAGGATGTATTTCTTGGCGGTGGGAACAAAAAAAGGAGAAAGGAGAGGGAACTGTCCTTGAGAGAGTTTCTCTTCCAGTTACCCAAATGTCCCAAAAGCAAGGAGTTAAACTAGTGAGCATGAAGCGTTTGTTGAAGTTAGCCTCACAAAACCAAAGCAAAAGCGAAAGAGAAGCTCCATTAGGGCAAGGATTTATGTCTGTTTCACAACTTCATTGTTACCACGGAGAAGAAAGCCTGGGACAGAGTAGGTGCTCAGTTAACAATGGCTGAAAGCGGAATGAAAATTGAAGGGGAAATTTGACAGCCTACAACACAAGAGGATTGTGGATTATGGATTGTGGATTGTGGATTGTGTAGATCGTGGACAGTTTGTTGATGTTTGTTTTTTCATTGTTACTTTTATTGAACAACAAGCACAGAATCTGGAGGCATCTGTTAGCAGTTGCTTCTGCGTTTTCTTTTCTTCTTTTGCGAAGGGATAGCATAACTAGAAATCATAACGGCGGTGCAAATAGTGACTTTAAACTAATTTCGGCATCTGCTGTGTGGAGAGGGGAGAAAGGAGAACACTATCCAGTCACGAAGCCTGTGCGAACATTAATTGGGGATTATTGTAATGGGCACAGCAGCTCTTACTTTTCCTAGGATGCAGCCATCTGATGAGTTAGCTCCATTTTGAGGAGAGGCGATCACAATTACAGCAAAAGGAGAAGGGAAAAAGTTTCCCACAAGTTGCATAAGAGTACAGCTTCTTAAGGTTTTTTTTTTTTCCTTCATAGCAAAATTGGATATAGAAACCCTTCAAGTGTACATGGAGGAAGTTGCAATACTTTTCGGTTATCTCTTGGCTCTCACCGTTTTCTCCGATACCTCGGAATTCTCTTTAGATAACAACAGAAAGGTGGAGGAGTTTCCATACTGAAGCTTTCACTGTCGTAAAGCCAACAAGGTGGGGACTTGAGGAGCTTGTATGATTAACAGCAAAAAGGAAAAGCTACGCTGGCTATTTTGACACGGAGAGCCAGCATTCTATAGTTTAAACTGTTGCCTCCTTGAAAGGATTGATTGTTTTAATTTTCCTGATGCAAGACTCGTGGTTTTCCACCTACATCTTTGGCTTCTTTTTTTTTTTTTTCTCTCTTGCCTACAGGTTCATCTTATATTACCTGGCCGGTTTTAGAACCTCTTCACTTCTCAATCTGTGCTTTTTCTTTCGGAGAGCTCATCCAGGCCTAACACTTGAATTATCACCTTATTCGGATGACTTTAAATTTTATCTCTGGCAGAAATTATTTCTCTCGGTCCAGGCTCTTAGAGCCACCTACATGATGTATCTTCTTACCCTCAAGGCAGTCAAACTCACCACGTTCAGAAATAAAATGATAATTTACCTCTCCGATTAATGGTCTCCAGCAAACAGGCCACCTTCTTCTGTTCTAGTATGCAAGCCAAGGTCACCTCTCATACTTCGCTCTTCTCCTTTCCTTGCCACCTCCAATCCATCGCGAACTCTCTCCATTTCTTCTAAGTCATCTTCCTGCATCCACCTTTGTCCCATTCAAATCCATTTTCTGAGGTGCAGCCATTTTAAAATACACATATGAACATGTGATTGTCCTTGTCACTGATCTTGAGGGAAGTGTAACAGTTGGCCTTCCTTTAATGCCTATTCTCTCTATGCTACTTCCTGTCACAGGACCTTTGAACATGCTTTAATGTCTTGGCTAGGAATGCACTTGCTTCACTTTCTCTGGCCAGGTCACAGTCATCATTCAAGTCTGAACTTGTTTTTTCTTTAAGAAATACATTTATGACTTCCTCCACTTGATCAGCTCCCCCGGAGTACATTCTCCTGTTCCATTGTTGCATCTCTTTATTATGCTTATCACATGGGTGTGTAGCTGGGAGGGTGGGAGCTCCCAGTGGGCCAGAGAGGCGGCAAGGTGGAAGGTGTTGCCCTCCGGATGGGCCGACAGGCTTTTGCTTTTCCTTCGTGTCCTCACGAGTTGTCTCTGGGAGTGAGTCCCCCCCCCCCCAACTTTGGGGAAGCACCTGGCTATGACCTTTACTTAGAATTCAACCTTATTTTGTACTTGCTTTTCTTTGACCATATTCTATACGTTTCCAAATAGTTGTTCCCTCTGAAGGGGAGACCCACCGCTTCCTTTTTCATCTGGAAATACTCTACTTTCTCTATATAAACATCAATAAGCAGAATGTTTTGGTAGTGTTTACCATGTGCAAGGTTACCTCTATCTATTTTGCCATTTAATTCTCACAACAATCCTGTCCAGTACCTTCTATCATGACGTCCATTTGACAGATGCGGAAAGTGAGGCTCTGAGAAGTTAAGTAACAGCATCGGTCACAAAGTTTGTACCTGTTAGAGCTGGAGTTTGTGCTGAGAAACTTGACAAATCTGGCTTCTGATGAGATATTCTACTCTGTGGAAAGATACTTCCCTCCATGAAGCCTTTTCTGACGTGCTCAGCAAGAGGTCATCTCTTGCACGTTTCTCTGCATTTCGTGTATTTTTCTATTATGGAACCGATCATATTCTATGCTTTATAGTGAATTCAAGGATTCCCTTGGAGCAGATTATGAGGTCGTTGAGGGCAAAGACTTTATCTACTCACAGTGTTCTCCCCTTGGATGACTTTAGGATAGATAGTTACTTAACTTCCAAGTTGGTCCGTCTCTACGAGGTAGGAAGGTTGGACCAATCAGTAGTTGCGACTTCAAATGAGTACAGAGACATGCTTGAGATGCCCATTTGGCTGTGATATACTGAAGAGCACGGCCCTATCTGAAAGGAGCAGCAGCTATTTGGTTCCTGTTGCTTGTGATCACGTTGGAATGTATGCCTTGTGTTGCCAGATGCTTTGATGTTTCAAGAGAAGTCAAGAATCTGGAGTTTTATTTTGTTATTTTTCATCCTTTTTAAAGATTTTATTTATTTGCTTTTTAGATGTTTACTTATTTATTTTGAGAAAGAGAGAGCAGGACAGGGGCAGAGAGAGAGGGAGAGGGAGAATTCCAAGCAGGCTCTGGGCTGACAGCCCAGAGCCCGACGTGGGGCTCGAACTCATGAACCGCCAGAACATGACCTGAGCCAAAACAAAGAGTCGGATGCTTAACCAACTGAGCCACCCCGGTGCCCCAAGATTTTATTTTTAAGTAATCTCTACACCCAACGTGGGGCTCAAGCTCAGAACCCCAAGATCATGCATGCTCTACTGACTGAGCCAGCCAAGCACCCCAGAAATCTGGATTTTTATAAAACGTGTTATCTCTCTTTTTTTTTTTTTTTAAACATTGCAACAATTAAAACATAGGCTAGATACGGGCCAATGACTGGTAGATACTGTTTCTGCCCTTCCTTCAAGCTCTTATTTTATAGAATAATGATTCTACGCAAATGAATATTCCAATACTATCAAATGTGTTCTAGAAATCACTGCTATTATGAGTAGTATCTCCTATAATGTTTGAAAGTGGGAAAAAAGAGGGTGAAGAAATATCAAACCCCGAGGTGTTACGAACATTTTGGAAAAACCAAACTATATTAAAAAAAAAACAACAAAACAGTAATCTGAGAACCCTGTGCTATAACTGTGTATATTTATAAGCATAGATGTATATGTAATTTGCACACAGATAATTGAATATGCATATATTTATTTTATATGCAGAATCCACAGATTTACATTACATTTTACGTTTATGCAAAATTATATTTGAATTTACCAAATATGTCGATTCGTGTCAGAGATTTTTGAAAAAGTAACAAAGGCTCAGATTCAATTTTAGCTGAAAAGGGTTGAAAACTGGACAATGATCTTATTGCTTTGATAATCCAATTCCCTAAACCAGCCAGACCTTGGAAAATGAGCAGCTTCAACATGTTTTGGCCTGTAGTAGCATTTGAAATGACTGTTTAATCTGCTTGGGTCATGTCTTGTATGCTAAGAATATTTCTGAAAAGCTACATGAGGACGTGAATGAAATGCACTAGGTCTATCCCCTCCAGTACATGAAAAACTATAAACTCTTTTCAAGTTAAACTCGATTGCAAAAGCTGAGTTTCTCAGGTCACCAGAGCCTTAAACTGAAAAACGGTCTTGATCAACATCTAAAAATAGGTATAAAGAGCCCATCAGGAACGTGGCACAGCGTGAAGTACCGTAGGGTATTGAAGACAGGTAACATTTTCAAGGAGCCAAAGTTTAGTCAATCTTGAGCAAGAATGTAAATATTTGGCACTATTCTGTTAGCGTCTCAAGAAGACTGTAGGAATTTCCTTCCTGGATTGGCTTTACGAATAGGCCAGACATTAATCTTAGAGATGCTCATTTTCTTTCTACCTTGTTGATACTTTATGTTACAATTTTTTTGGCAGGGGTGGGGGTGGTGGAGGGACTAGGAGTATTGTCTTAAAAGCAGATGACTTCGAGCTTCCTTCTTTTGGAGTTTCTTCTAGGTTGCAGGTTGCATTTTTAGCACAAAAGTAAATAGAGATGGCTGTATGTTACTTGGAAGAATGACTACAGGAAGAGAATATCATACAATCCCATTGCCATTTTGTAGATTCGAGAATGTTGGAGCTGGAAGAGACTTTAGCAGTTCCTTAGCAGTTATCTTAACCCTCTTAGGGAGTTAGACTCGTTATCTCCAAGACCTTCATAGCTCATTTGTCAAATGGGGCAGCTGAGGCCTAGGGTCAAAGTTTATATTTACTGTGAATCAATCTTTGAGGGGAAAGGGAGTCGACTATTAAAATACCAAAACGAGTTTATCTGAGCTCATGAAAAATTTGCAACAATTTATATGGCATTTCAAATAAATGGAGCAGAATTGGTCTAGTACTTGAGGTTCTAGCATATGTCTTTCTATAATCTTAAACAAATTCTAACATGTCTTGGGTATCTTTGTGGAAAGAAACAAACCAATTAACCAAAAGCACCTTGCTCCGTGCTTGGTTCATTGCAAGCATTCAACATATATGTGTTCGGCGGCCATAGGCAGTGATGGTCACCAGAGATTTCTATTTAGGTTTTTATGTTTCTGATCTAGATGCTTCACTACTGGCAGTGGAAGTAACTTTATGAGATTAAGAGTAAATTTTCTTTGACCTGAGCCTATAACTCTTATTTGAGGCAGAAACTAATTGAACCATTCATTTTGATGTTTTTGTTTTTGTTTTTTTAATCCTGAAACTGCTGCAAAGGGACATTTGACTGCCATATAATTTTGCTAGATATATATAGAGAAAAAGTATTTGCCTGGGATTTTATGTCTTATTAAAATTAAATAAATGCATACAATACATAAATAAAACCTCATTGAATGTTGGAACGTAAGGCAAGAGAATGAAATTCGTGTGTATTATTCTCATTATTCAGCACAGCTCAAAATAGGCAACTGGTGCTATTAAGTTTTAATCTTTCCCTTTTCACATCAGAACACTCATATATATGATTTAAAAAAATTGATTGGGGTAATTGTAGGTACTTGAATATTAATTGTGACTACTTAATAGTACTCCATATGAGCCATTTAAAAATTATGAACCTTCCTTTTGTGTTCATCCTTCACATAATCCATTACCAATAATTGTATTTTCTTTATATTCTTCTCTCGCTCAAAATCCTGACGAGAATGCCTATAGCTTTGGTGTTGTATGTGAGAGCTGTAGAGACAGAAGTTCTGGGTCTGAGCCTCTACTTTTTGCTAGCTGTGTGTCTTTGGGAATGTCCTTTATTTCCTCTGAGGCTCAGTGTCTTTATAAACAAAGTGGGGAAATATATTAAACCTGATAATATTGTTGGGGCACCAGGGTGGCTCAGTCGGTTAACCATCTGACTCTTGGTATCGGCTCAGGTCATGATCTCACAGTTTGTGAGACTGAGCCCTGCCTCGTGCAGAGTCCTGTTAGGATTCTCTCTCTTTCTCTCTCTCTGCACCTGCCCTGCCTGTGGTCTCTATCTCTGTCTCAAAATAAATAAATGAACTTTATAAAAACTGACAATACTGTTGTGAGGGATAAACGAGACAATTAAAAAAAATTTTAATGTTTATTTTTTGAGAGAGAGAGAGAGAGAATGAGCAGGGAAGGAGAAGAGAGGGAGGGAGGCACAGAATCAGAAGCAGGCTCCAGGCTCCGAGCTGTCAGCACAGAGCCTGACATGCTAAGTTAAACCCACAAACTGTGGGATCAAAACCTGAGCTGACGTCGGATGCTTAATTGACTGAGCCGCCCCGGGGACCCTAAATGAGGCCATTTTTAAAGCTCTTCCCACTGCACCCAGCCTGAGCTAAGCCCTGGTACATAGTAGGTATTCAATAACCACTGATTGAATTAATGGATAGAGATCTGCTTAGAAAGTAACATGCAAATCCTTCAACCTACCATTCAAGAACTGACTCCCGTATTTATCCCACCCACCAGCACTCTTAGGGTGCCATGGCCTAGTTAGGATAGGTCCCTTTGTTGTGGCCACACTGATTTCCTTTCTGCCCTTCTACACTACTCAGCCTCTCAGTCCCATGCTTACACTATTTCCATTATCCCACAAAGAGTGCTTTTCACTCTTATATGCCATGATATTTCATTTACCTTCCTAATCTCGCACAAAACTCACCTTTTTTAGGAAACTGCCTAATTAGCCCCATTATGACTTAGGTCTCACCATTATTCTGGTTCATCTTCTCAGCACTCATGTGATCTGTTTACATGATGCTCTGCGCCTGCAGGCATATGGTTTTGCATTGTTCTTAAGTCATTCTCTGTAGATTTAGGACCCTCGCCCCACCCAGCTAGTTTCCAAGCTCTTCAGAGGCGTTGAGGAACGCATCTCCTAGTTTGTTTGTAACCCCCTTTTCCTATATTACCCTTGGTCTCTAGTCTCAAGAACAGAGTTGCAAAGTTTGCTGAATAAATGAATCAATGGCATTTAATGGAATTGCATTTTGCAGCTATGAAAAGCAGCCAACTGGCTATGCTGACAATGAACAGATATTTGTCACAGAATCAGTGTACAATTTAAAACAATGATATAGCTGTGTGACCTTGGGCTTGTCAGTCAAACTCTCAGGTGTTCAGTTTCGTCATTTGTAAAATATATGAGGGGTTGGATTATATTATCTGTCTGCTCTCAGTTCTATCATTTTATGGTTTTTATCTCATTTTATTTTATATACTTTTTATTTTATTTTTTTAAGAGAGAGAGAGACTGCACGAGCAGCGGGGGAGCAGAAGAAGAGGGAGAGAGAGAATCCCAAGCAGGTTCCACACTGGGGGCGCAGAGCCCGTCATCGGGCTCAATCCCACCACCGTGATGATCATGACCTGAGCTGAAATCAAGAGTCAGACGCCCACCCGACTGAGACATCCAGGCGCCCCTCATTTTATGGTTTTTAGATCACATACTTCAGCCCAAGTCAGTAGCTTTTGTGTTGGGTAGATGACGTTTGTGATCTATTTCTTGAGAAACTAAATGGTCCTTCTAGAGCTAGGATAAACAAGATTCAGTGTTTCTAGCTGGATAAGAATTGGGGGAAAGAGAACCAGGAGAGGTTTTAGTTCAAGAATAGACTAAGGCTTAAATAAAACAGGGCCAGGGGGAGGGGAAGGAAAAAGAAAAAAAAAGAAGAAAAAAGAAAAGAGGGTAGAGTGGGAGAGAGCCAAAGCATAAGAGACTCTTAAAAACTGAGAACGAACTGAGGGTTGATGGGGGGTGGGAGGGAGGGGAGGGCAGGTGATGGGCATTGAAGAGGGCATCTTTTGGGATGAGCACTGGGTGTTGTATGGAAACCAATTTGGCAATAAATTTCATATATTAAAAAAAACAAACAAACCAGGGCCGGCATTTGCTTTACCAATAAGCAGAAGTATCTTTCCCCCTTCTCTCTCTCCTTCATTCCCTACACCCCAGAGAACCACCCTCCCCAAAGAAGAATTTATTATTAACTAGAATTCATGATTCAAAATCATCATAAAAATTGGTATTTTCAGGCACAGAGGTGTTGGCACCTGGGTGGCTCTGTCAGTTAAGCGTCCGACTCTTGATTTTGGCTCAGGTCACGATCTCACGGTCTGTGAGATTGAGCCCCACTTTAGGCTCCACGCTATCAGTGAAGAGCCTGCTTGGGATTCTCTCTCTCCCTCTCTCTCTCTGTCCCTTCCCACCCTCGAAATAAATAAATAAACATGAAAAAAATAAAAAGCATGTAAAAATTTCATTAACACATGAAAGTAGGAAGACATACATTTATCCCAACTCATGTAAATCACTTGCAAACCTGCCAGTGTCCCAGGTTAATGAGATTCAAGAACCAAAAGAGACTTATGAGGAATTGATTCCCAAACAACAACCCAGAATCAAAAGATAGACTGTATTGATTTGCCTAGTTTTACAGAAACATTTGTTTCCAATGACTGAGTGAAAATTACTTATTCAAAAACATCATCTTCCCACCATGCCTTTTTTTAAAAAGGAAGAAGTCTATGTAGTTACAAGATAATGCTTTTCATGAAAATAAAAATTCCGATGAATAAATGAGTATATGGAGAATATACATGGTACAAGAGACAATCTTCCACGAGAACCCGTTTTTGAGGAAATGGAGTTCTGTCAGGTACCAATAACCTAACATGGCTTTTCAGAGCTTGGCACTTTGTGTAGCACACGAAACATATAGTTCTTCAAGCTAAGATACGAATTTTCTAAAATGGATTAGATTTATGTACCCCTAATGCATAAAATAGCTACAGAGACATGTCGTTGCACCCACCTGATGGACGGAGCCTAAAGGAAACAGACAAGCAACCCGAGACATGTCTCCAAGCGTGTTTTATAGTGTCAAAGGGGCTCCAAGCCTTCTACCAAAAAGACTGGGGAAAAAAGAACGAGTCACTCTGAGGTCTAGAGCATGTATAGTGGGAGTGAAGCCGGAAGGGTAAAGGGTTGCTGGAACCTAAGGGATGGAGGTCAGAAGGTAGGATATTGGAGTTAAGGATTTCTGATGTAGACCAGTTCCCGTAATGGCAAGGTCTAGACGGGCTTCCATGGCTGTGAGTTAGTGAAGTAAAGTGGAGGTAAATGGCCCAGGTGTGGAGGTTAAGACCTATAAATGTAGGGCGCCGAGCGGCCTGACTGTCCACAAGGATCTTTACCGACCGGATGAATAGTGAATACCTATTCTGTGCAACATGTTCTGGAGATATAGCCATAAATGAGGAAAACACCATTCCTGACCTCAGAGAACCTCTATTCTAGTAAAGAGGATGCACGGTTTAAATGAGTCATTACAATAAAGTATAAGGAGTGTTCCTTTTCAGAAACCAAAGGAATACATTTAGGCAAGGGGAGTGTATCCTCTCTGGTAGCTAATGATAATGGAATTATCTTTGGGAAGCTTTCCCTTGCTCATGTTTTCTATCCTTTTAGGAGTACGAAAGGCTTTCAGTTTATAGATGATTTAATTAGGGGATTTATCCAATGTCATACTCATCGAATGTAGTAGAGCTAGGAGTCAAAAACCAGACCTGTCAGAGTTGTAGTTCTGCTGTAGCTTATGTGAGCTGACTACGGCCCTTCCTTCTGGCTGATGACAACAGAAAAATATGGAAACATGTAAAAACCGCTATTTGAGGACTCTAAAGTTAGCAGAAGCAGAGGAGAGGTGTCAAAACTTGGAGAAGTGACCCGAATGGGGGGGGGGTGAGTTTCTATTTTTTTCCCCTTGTGCTGCTTTGCGCCTACAGTGGGTCTCCGTCACACCGTGGTATGCTGGTGTTGGAAACTAAAACTCTGATAGGAAGCTCATGAGCTTTCCGACCCAAAGGACAAAGGATAGGAACACCACAGGGCTGGATAGTGTGGGAGGAATCACAGTGGGGACAAAGCTGGAGAAGGGGCCCCTTAATTCCATAGAAGTCTCTGCTGGGCTCCCGAGCTATGTGTGCGTAGGGTGGACCCCACTGAACACAGCTAAGGCTTGGAGAACTGGAGCTGAGATTAGGGTCATCCACACAAGTCTCAGGTTAACCCTGAGCAGAACCAAATAGGCAGAGCAAATTCCTAGAGAGATAAAATACGATTTAATATTGTAGCAACTTTATTGAGGTGTCCTTTACATATACAGTTCATCTGTTTTATGTTTATAATTCAGTGATTTTTTTGTTTCGAGGAAATTAAGGACCATTTCCATCACCCCCGTGAGACCTCATCTTTCTGTTTGTAGTTAATCTCTGTTCTCAGCTCTAACCCCTGGAAACCACTAATCTACTTTTTGTCTCTGTAGATTTGCCTCTGCATTCTCTGGACACTTCATATAAATGGTATCGTATGACATGTAGTCTTTTGCATCTGGCTGTTTTCACTTAACAAAATGTTTTTGATGTCCATCCATATTATAGCATATATGAGTGTTTTGTTCTTCTTTAAGGGTGAAAAGGATTCATTGTGTGGCCATTGCACATTCTCAAGTAAGATATGTACTGCCACCCATGTAAGGCAAGACAGAATTTCTGGTCTAAACCTGACAGGATGATTTCCTGCTAAAACAAAAGGATCACCATTCTCAAAAATCCTAGAGGTTTCAGGACTGTGAGTCTAAACAACCTAATAGTCAAAATATCTGAGAGACTATGTATAGCAGACATATTAAGAGCCTGGAAAATATGACCAATCCTCAAGGGAAAAGACAATCAACAGATGCAAACCTTGAGAAAACTCAGATGTTGGAATTATCAGACAAAATATTTAAAACATCAATTATAACTATGGTCCATGAAGTTGAGGAAAAAACACTTGAAATGCATGGATAGATAGATATTTCAATAAAGAAATAAAAAGTAGATAGGGGGCCTGGTTGGCTCAGTTGTTTAAGCATTGGACGCTTGATTTTGGCTCAGGTCATGATCTCAAGGTTCGTGGGTTCAAGCCTGGCACCGAGCGCTGTGCTGACGGTGCAGAGCCTGCTTGGGATTCTCTCTCTCTCTCTCTCTGCCCTCCCCCCACTTGCACTCTCGTATGCTCTCTCTCTCTCTCAAACTAAATAAACTTTTTAAAAAAGTATATATAAAAAAAGAATCAAATGGAAAATTTAGAACGGAAAAGTACAACATTTGAAATGAAAAACTTCCCACATGGACTCCACAGTAGACTAGAGTAGAACCAGTAACTTGGAAAATAGGTCAATAAGAGAAACAAACTGTATGATTTCATTTATGTGTGGAATCTAAAAAAACGTGGAGTTCAGAACCAGAGAGTAGCATAGCGGTTACCAGGCACTGAAGGGTGGAGAAAATGAGGAGAGGTTGATCAGAGGTTACAAACTTTCAGTCAGAAGATTAACAAGTTCTGGGGATCTTTTCTACAGCATGGTGGCTATAGTTAATAATACTGTGTTGTGTACTTGAAATTTGTACACAGTGTATATGTATATCATTTGTACACAGTGTATATACATATCATATATGCATATGTATATGTATATGTACACAGTGTATATGTATATCAAACCATCACATGAAACACCTTAAATACACACACTTACTTACCAATTATAACTCAATAAAGCTGGAAAGAAAAGAAAATAGGTCAATAAACCTTATCCAATCTGAGGAACACCGAAACAAAGAAGATTCGAAGGTTGAACCAAATGAACAGAGCTTCAGGGGCTTGTGAGACAATATCAAAAAGCCTAACATTCATATCATTGGAGTGCCAAAAAGAGAGACGAGATTGGTGCAGAAAAAAATATTTTAAAGAATATTAACTGAAAACTTTGCACATTTTGTGAAATGTAAAATCTATCATTTCAAGAAGCTTAGTGAACCCAAAGAGAACAGCTCAGAGAAAACCATGCCTGGCCATATCTTAATCAAATTAATGAAAACCAAAGATAAATTTTTAAAAATCTTTAAAGCAGCCAAGGAAAACATCATATGTTTGCATGTATGGGACCCGTGGATTTGTCATCAGAAACCGTGGAGACCAGAAGCCAGTGGGACATCTTTAAGGTGCTGAAAACAAAGGACTATTAACCCCAAATATTCTCCATCTAGTGTGGATATGCTTCATGAGTAAAGGTGTAATAAAGACATTCTCAGAAAAAGGAAAACTAAGAGACTGTCAACAGCAGACATGGTCTATAAGAAATGCTAAACTAAGATCTCTAGGATGAAGGAAAAGTGTATTAGGGAAAAACTGGAATTTTCAAGAATGAAGGAAGAGCATCAAAGATGGCAAATACATGGATAAAAAAAAGTCTTTCTCTCTCTCTCTCTTTTTTTTTTTTAAAAGGGGGGTGCGCCTGGGTAGCTCAGTCGGTTTAGCATCTGACTTTGGCTCAGGTCATGATCTCATAGTTCACGGGTTTGCGCCCCATGTCAGGATCTGTGCTGACAACTCAGAGCCTGGAGCCTGCTTCCGATTCTGTGTCTCCCTCTCTCTCTACCCCTCCCCCACTCACGCTCTGTCTTTCTCTCTCAAAAATAAATAAACGTTAAAAATTTTTTTTTAAAAATCAGTTAAGCGTCTGACTTCAACTCAGGTCATGATCTCGTGGTGTGTGAGTTCGGGCCCCACGTCGGGCTCTGTGCTGACAGCTCAGAGCCTGGAGCCTGCTTCGGATTCTGTGTCTCCCTCTCTCTCTCTCTGCCCCTCCCCCCTCACACTGTCTCTCTCTCTCTCCCTCAAAAATAAATAAGCATTAAAAAAATAATAAAAAAAAGAAATGTACTTTAAATATAAAATATAAAGATATATATAGGTTACAAGTAAAATGATGAAGCCCTCTCGCGGTGAAATAGCCCCAGCCCAGCAGAGGTGCTGGGGACCTGGCCTAGACCCGGTGACGGAGCCTGAAAGCATGTGGGCCCTTTGCAGGTGCACTTCTTGCCCTGTGCTGTCAGTGGAGGTACCGTACTGGCAATTGCTTGAGAAGAGTTTTCGGTTGTTGCTTCTGACACTTGATTAAGGGAAGGGTTTTCAGTTCACACCTGAGACAGCCCCAAGTGTTGCAAATTAACAGCCCAAACAGTCCTCGGATGCGGCGGTTTTCATGGAGACCATCTTTCCCCGACAAAGATGATTGCAGCAAGACTGAAGATGTACACGCATTCTACAAATAAGACCATGACTACGGGAGCGATTGCTGCAATGCTGTCTACAATCATCTATTCAAGGTGCTTCTTTGCATACTGTGCTTCCAACATTGTTGGAGGACCGGATGAAGAAGGGAACAGAGCTGTGCACGACTCGGCAAGTGCCATGCTACAAACCAGTGCCTGCTTGACAACCAGGTTGGTTTTAAGAACACGAAGAATGTGGAGCAGGTCCCACTGTCTTTGGGGCAGAGCCAGAGGGGATGGATGCATACACTAGGAAGACACTCAGAATCTGCATCATGACCAAGGAGGGCATCAGGGAGGAGACTGTTCCCCTGAGGAAGGATCGATGTGTGTGCTGTTATCATGAATCACTTCAAAACTGGTTGCTTTTACACCTTGGAACTACCAGACTAATTTGTTTTGTTAAAACATAAGCCTGTTATTGAAAAAGTAAAACGATGGAAAAGATATATGATGCCAGTAATAATTGAAAGAATGCTGTGATGCGGCTATATTGAGATCAGACAAGGTAAACTTCAGAGCAGTAAATATTAGCAGGAATAAAGAAGGAACTAGATAATTATGAAAGAATCAGTTCACCAAGAAGACATAACAATTATAAATGTATATGCAGCTAACAATAGGTCCTCAAAGTAGAGCTGATAGAAAGTCATAGAACCGAAAGAGGGAACAGGCAAATCCATAGATGTATATGGTAACTTCAGTACAGGTATCCCAGATGAAGGTGAATATAGAAAACCTAAACAACATTATCACCAACTTGAATTCATCTTCTTATCAGGTGCACATGAGACATACTCTGGGCCACAAATATACCTTACAATTGTACGAATATCAAAGTCATACAAAGTATGTTTGCTGACGATAATGATGTTAAACCAAATAGAAATAAAAGAGATGTAAAATACCTGGAAAACCCTCAGATATTTGGAAAACATTACTAAATAACCAATGAATTAAAGAGAAAGACCCAAGGGAAAATTAGAACATATTTTGAATTAAATTAAATTTAAGTTGCAACATTTGTGAGATACATCTAATGTACTTGTTCAAGGGAAGTGTGTGGCACTAAATCATCTTTTAGAAAAGGGTTTCAAAGTGAGGATCTAAGCATCTACCTTAAGAAACTAGTAAAGGTGAGTAAATTAAATTCAAAGAAAACAGAAGGAAGGAAATGGTAAAGAGCAGAATCACTGAAAGTGAAAACAAAAACAATTGAGAAAATCAATGAAACTAAATGCTATATCTTTGACATTTTCAGTAAAATTGATTAATTTGTAGGAACACTAACAAAAATAAATGAATGAAGACACAGATTGCTAATATCAGGAATGAAAGAGGGGATATCACTACAGAGCATACAGGCATAAAAGGATATTAAGGGAATAGTAAAGATAATTGTATTCTTGTAATTCTGAAAACTTATATTGAACCAGTTATTAAAAGACACAAACTACTGAAGCTCACTCAAGAGGAAATAAGTAACTAGATGGTCCTATATTTATTAAAGAATTTGAATTCATAGTTAAATAACTTCCAAAAAGAAGATTCCAGGTCCAGATGGCTCCACTGGAGGATCCTGTCAATCATTTCAGAAAGGACTGGTACTAAATCTATACAATCTCTTACAGAAAGAAAAGGTCAATGTCACCCTAATATAAAAGTCAGACAGGGGTGCCTGGGTGGCTCAATTGGTTGAGTGTCCAAATCTTGAATTGAGCTCAGGTCATGATCTCACCATTTGTGGGATTGAGCCCTGCATTGGGCTCTGTGCTGACAGTGCAGAGCCTGCTTGGGATTCTCTCTCTCCCTCTCTCTTTGCCCCTTCCCTGCTCGTGCTCTTTATCTCTCTCTCTCAAAATAAATAAACATTAAAAAATCAGACAAAACATTAAAGAAAATGAAGAGCCCCATATCCATAATAAATATAGATGCAAAGCCCTGAATAAAATATTATCAAATAAAGATCAATAATAAATGAAAATGATAACATATCAGAACCAAATTAAGTTTATCTCAGGAATATAAGGATGATTCATTACTGAAAATCAATCAATTTAATTCACCATAACAAGAGATTAAAGAAGAAAAGCTATACTATTATATCAAAAAAACACATGAGGAAGAATTTGACAAAATTCAACATCACTTCATGATATTAAGAATTATCCACAAACAAGGGATCAGAAGGGAACTGAACCTGATGAGGAGAATTTATTAAAAAAAAAACACTTAAAAACAAAACAAGAACAAATTCTTCGGGTAATAATGTAATGAATGGTGAAAGACTGAATACTTTTTACCTAAGATCGGGAATCAGGAATGATGTCCACTTTAACCTCATATTTAACTTCATACTTGATGTCCTCTTGAGTGAAATGAGGCAGGAAAAAGAAATAAAATGTATACAAATCGGGAAAGAAGAAATAAATCTGTCTTTATTTGTAGATGTCATGATTTTCTAAATAGAACATACCAAGATGGTGCCTGGGTGGCTCAGTGGGTTAAGTGTCCAACTCTTGATCTCAATGCAGGTCTTGATCTCAGGGTTGTGAGTTCAAGCCCTGTGTTGGACTCCGTGCCGGGTGTGAAGCCTACTCAAAAAAGAAAAAGGAAGAAAAGGAAGAAAATACCAAGCAATCTGCAAAAATAGCTCCTAAAACTCCATAAATGAGATTAGTGATGTATGATACAAGGTCAGTATACAAAAAATAATTGTATTTCCCAATGCTGACAATGAACATTTGGAAGGCAAAGTTTTAAAGTCCATGCCATTTATAATGGTACACACAGCATGAAATACTTATGTATAAATTTAACAAAATATACTTATCCGTTTGCTGAAAAACAGTAAACAGTGATAAAAGATTCAATAATGTTCCATTTCAGTTCTCTCCAAATTGATCTATAGATTCAATTCAATCACAATAACATCATGGCGGGATATTTGTAGATGTAGAAAAGCTGGCTCAGAAATGTATGTAGAAATGAAAAGGAACCCAAATAGACAAAACAGCTTTGAAAAGGAGAAAAAGTTGGAGGACTCACATGAGCTGATTTCAAGCTACAGTAGTCAAGACGTGGCGGTATTGGTAAGAGGATAAACACACAGATTATTGGTGCAGAATCTAAAGTATATAAACAGACCCACAGAGATATGGGCAATTGATTTTTTGTTACATCTACTTTAATTCTTTTTCATTTCATGCATTACATGTTTTTTAAGAGAGAGTGCCTGTGCATGCGCACGACTGGGGGAGGGGGAGAGGGAGAGGGAGAGGGAGAATCTTAAGCGGACTCCACATGCTGTCAGCCCTGTGAGATCATGACCTGAGCCAAAATCAAGAGTCAGGCACTTGACCGACTGAGCCACCCAGGTGCCCCCCAAATATTTGTATTGTGGTCAAAATGCATAACATAAAATTTACCATCGTAACCACGTCGAAGTATATAGCTCAGTAGTGTTAAGTATATTCACATTGTTGTGCAGCTAATCTCCAGTACGTTTTCATCTTGCAAAACTGAAACTCTGTACCCATTAAACAACTGGTTTTCTTCTCACTCAAACCCCTGGAAACCACTCTTCTACTTTCTGTTTCTATGAATTTGACTCCTCTAGACGCCTCCTATAAGTGGAATGATACAGTATATGTCTTTTTGTGACAGCCTTATTTTACGTAACATAATGTCCTCAAGATTCATCCACGTTGTTGCACGTGTCAGGATTTCCTTCCTTTTGGCGAATTGAATTTTGAGAAAGTTCCAAAGTCAATTAAATGGGCAAAAACAGTATTTTCAAAAATCGTGGCTGAAAAATTGAACAGTATGCCAAAAGGAAAAAAAAAAAATGAGTATATCCAGTGCCCACATCTTGGTTACTTATACACTCTCCAATGAAAGGAACCTAGGCTTTTGCAAAAATGACTGCAGGACCAGGGAAGAAATATACAATATGAGCCTAGAACATTCTGTACTTGCACAGAACGAGGAAATAAGCATGCAACTAAACAAACAAACAAACAAAAACCCTGGTAATAGGGATATGTCAAAGAGACACAGGAGCTAATTCAAAGAGGTCCCAGTGGCCAAAGCTGGAATAATTTAAGCAACAAGATAAATGAAATAGGGTCAGATTATAACCCACAGTATAAAATAAATATCCATGAGTCCATATTGTCATGAATGATCAACAATAAAGAACCTAATGGCCTACTGATTTTTTTTTTTTAATTTTTTTTCAACATTTTTAATTTATTTTTGGGACAGAGAGAGACAGAGCATGAACGGGGGAGGGGCAGAGAGAGAGGGAGACGCAGAATCGGAAACAGGCTCCAGGCTCCGAGCCATCAGCCCAGAGCCTGACGCGGGGCTCGAACTCACGGACCGCGAGATCGTGACCTGGCTGAAGTCGGACGCTTAACCGACTGCGCCACCCAGGCGCCCCCTGATTTTTTAACTTTTTCAGTACTGATCCTCAAAAGAACATCGGTGGATACAAATTAATTGTGATCAGTAAAATAAGCCAGATCAAAGAGTCCATACTTTATGATTCCATTTATATAAAATTTTAAAAAATGCAAACCAATCTATAGTGACAGAATTGGTTAGTAGTTGCCTGGGAATGGGGGTGGAAAGAAGGATGAAACGCTGCACGAGTTATCTTTTTAGGATGATCGAAATGTTTCTTATCTTAATGGTGTTGTGTTTTCATAGCTGTACACATATGTCAAAACTAATCAGATTTTATACTTCAGCTATGTGCATCTTATTTTATTTCAATTAGGCCTCAACAGAGCTTTAAAAATTACCTGTTTGACCTTCAGTCTAGAGCTCTTTTCTTTTCAAATGTTTATTTATTTATTTATTTATTTATTTAGAGAGGGGGAGCAAGAGAGAGGAGATAGAAAGGGAGAGAGTGAGGGAGGGAGAGAGAGAGAGAGAGAATGGGCAGGGGAGGGCCAGAGAGAGAGGGAGAGAGAGAATCCCAAGCAAGCCCCACGCACAGCGCAGAGCCTGACCTGGGACTTGAACCATGAGATCACGACCTGAACCGAAATCAAGAGTCAGGTGCTCTACCTAGAGACTGAGCCACCCCGGCGCCGAGAGCTCTTCTCCTTACAGCACAGTTGCATCTCTGGGTTGGGGATGGAATCTCCGAGGATGATGGACAGAGAGAAAGAATCAGTATTTATGAAGCGATCTGTTAGAGTTAGAGTCTCCCAGATCTTGAAACATAGTATTCGGTCAGATTTCAAACAGTAGACGGAACTACATGAAATGGCTTGTTTTATAAGCCAAAAGTGGTTGAATATCAGGATTTCATATGGTTCCATCTACAGGCGTTTGTATTTTTCCAGTGCGCGTGTGTACAAGGAAAGAGCATAATGTATGCGTTGCCTTTAGACTGAGATGCAAATTCATAGAGTGGCGAAATGTGACATCTGTGAGTCGATTCAAGGAAGGATATTGGCCTCTCACTTTCAGTACAAGGCCTGAAGTCTCAATAGAGCCTTTGAAGTTTTTTCTTAAAATGGAAACAGCGTCAAACAATGCAGAAAATTTAAAGAAGTAAAAATCACCCAAGGAAAATCACTGTCAATGTGGTGCGAATTCTTTAGGATTTGTTTCTGTACATATGTAAACTCACATAGATTATAGCCTCTTTTTAAAGTGGTATTGTGCTATAGATACCCATTTGATAGAAATGCAACACACGTATTTTTATTTTGTTTTTCTTGACATCCTTTCAAGGAAATATATAAAAGAACATAATTTTGATTTTTAGCTTTCACATTGTTTTGTCATCAAGTGGAGGAATTCTAATTATTTCTTTAAAAATCTGTGTTGTTAACAGTTTGGCGGTTTCAGTTGCACTACTTTGAAGAGTCTAATGAATATTCTTGTAGCTACATCCTTGTACCCATACATGAATATTTACACAGGATAAATTGTTAGGAGATGGTCAGTGGGTAAAACATTCTTGAGACTTTGGATATACAGTTGGCAGTTTGGTGAATCCTTCTTGCAACACTGTTTCCTTGGCTTTAGGGGTGCTGTTATTCTCTTGCTTTTCCTTTTAACACATTGGCTTTTCTTTTTAACCCGTTTCCTTTTAATCATTGGTTAATCCATTAACCCTCTCGTTTCCTTTGCTGGATCCTTTCCCTCTTCCTAATACCTAAATGCTCAGACCTTGGAGTTCTTCTTCATCTACAGTGGCTTTCTATATGATCTCAGCTCATCCCATGACTTCCAAATGTCTATCTCCAGCCCTGACCTTTCCCTGTATTCCAGACTCTCTGCTTGGATAGCTAATAGGCATTTGAAACTTAAATATTGCCTCAAATCAATATTTTGATTCCTACTCCACTCTTCAAAGTGCTCTTCATTTATTATCTTCCCCACCCTCAATTGCTTAAGCCAAAAACTGAGAAATATCCTTGATTCTTCTCTTTCCCCCTTAATCTAAATCTAATCCAGCAGCAAATTCATTTAGGTCTACGTTCAAAATATATCCCAAATTTGACAACCTCTCACCATCTCTGCCTCAACCATCAGAATCCAAGACACCATCATATGTCAGTTGAATTACTGCATCTGGCTCCTCAGTGCTGCCCCCCTTGCCCCTCTACTCTCTGCACCATAGAATGAGTGACCCTTTAAAAATGCAAACAAAGAGGTACCTGGGTGGCTCAGTTGGTTAGGCGTCCAACTCTCGGTTTCAGCTCAGGTCATGATCTCACAGTTCATGGGTTCGAGCCCCACATCAGGCTCTGTGCTGATGGTGCAGGGACTGGTTGGGATCCTTTCTCCCTCTCCCTCTCTCTACACCATCCCTGCTCACGCTGTCTCTGTCTCTGTCTCTCTCAAAATAAATACACTTAAAAAAGTTTTCTTAAATAAAAAAATGCAAAAAGCTATGCGAGTGCCGTTTCCAAATCCTCCAGTGGCTTCCCAGTGCATCTATTAAATTCATGGTTTTCTGTTCCACATGCCCTGGGCTCCTTGCCATCCCTTGAACGCCCCCTCTGCTCTTACAGTTAACCTTTGTTTTCTTCGTTATTTCATTTTTTCCATTTAAGTGTTACCTAATCGGGGAGGACCTCTCTTACCACCCAGTCTAAGATAGCACCTCCTGCTACTCTTTTCCCACTATCCTGCTTAATCTTTTTGTCATGATATTTTTCAGTACCTGACACAATATACATTCATTGGTTAATTTGTTTATTTTGTCTCATAAGTATGTAAGCTCTCCTGGGGGTGGAGCTTTTTTGGGTTTTATTTTCTTGTTATGCATAGCAGACATTCACTGAATACATGTATACTAATTTGGATGTAAATTTTAAAAAAGAAAAAAGAAAATAAAAAAAGAAGAAGAACCACTACTCACAGCAGGCAAGGGAGAACTTACAATTTGAACCTAGTATCTGAGAGAGTCTGTTTTCCCATACTCTTGCCAATAATGAATATCGTGGATGCTTTTCATCTTTGCGAATCTGTGGCTTACAAAATAATATATCAAGGTAAGAAACTATGACATGATGGTCAGAATAGAGCTTTGCAAGGCAAATACAGAATAATTAGGGAACATGATTCCTGTCTTTGAAATGCTGACAAACTAAGTGATAAGCAAAATGTGCACAAAGATTTTGAATACTTCGGGAGTAAATCAGGTAGTAATCCTTTTACAATTATTAGTTTGGTTAGTGGTTTTCTGGTTCTGTTCAGTGGGTCTACCCCAGGGGTCTTAAGGCAGTGGGTAAGGAATGGAGAGCCAGCTGAACTCATATTCTAGGTTCAATGGAATAGCTCTTGTTTTAGCTCTATTACATTTTGGATTTCCTTGGTCTTCCCATTATTTCCCTTGAGTGAAGAGTGCCATTGATTAGAAATAAACAGAAATATTTGAAATCTGTTGTTTTAAATGTTTAAAGGAGGGCCAAAAGGGGATGTGCAAGAATTGTAGAAGAAGGCTTGAATTGAATAGAGGGAAATTAAAGAATATTTCTTTCTATTTTGATAGTCTTTTACAGCCTTCCAAATGCATTTGTATATATTATCTCATTTAAGCTTTATCACATCACCATGAGTTAGGCAAGTCAGCTAACACTATCCTCATTTCATAAGGGGAAAACGTGAGTCTGTGAGTTGTTCAAGATTATATGGCAGTTAACCTAATCTACAGCAGAGCCAGAATTCACAAATCAGAAATCAAGCTATTCTGATTCCAAGAGAATAGCATTAGAAAAATGTAGACTCTTTCATGAGTAAGAAAACCTAATTTCTCTCTAAGACTTACATTCTTTTATAACATTTTTATTTAAAAGTTTTCCTCCTAACCATATTTATCTGACGTTCAGATCTAATCCTCATATTACATTGTTTCTACATATAGGATTTCTAGCTCAGTTTTGTCCTCTCTAATGCCCTGAGACAAGAATACTGGTGTCTCTTTGTAATATATGTGACTGGGTTGATTTTTTAAAAAATGTTTATTTTATTTTGAGAGAGAGAGAGAGAGAGAGCAGGGAAGGGGCAGAGAGACAGGGAGAGAATCCCAAGCAGGCTCAATGCTGTCAGCGCAGGGCCCAGCGCAGGGCTCAATCCCACAAACAGTGAGATCATGACCTGAACTGAAATCAAGAGTTGGATGCTTAATCAACTGAGCCACCCAGGCGCCCCGGGTTGATTTTTTTTCCCCCAAAATGTAGTCATTAGTAGATGCTACTATGAGATTGCAAAAGAAGGAGAAGGGGGACGGGGAGGGGCAGGGGGAGGAGGAGGAGGAGGAGGAGAAGGAAAAGGAGAAGGAGAAGGAGAAGGAAGAGGGAGAAGGAGAAGGAGAAGGAGAAGGAGAAGGAGAAGGAGAAGGAGAAGGAGAAGGTGGCTTTTAATGGTCTTTTATTCCAGAATCATAGGGTAACTGATGATGAGACTAGATTTAGCTGACTGAATTTGGCAGCTTAACAATAATTGGTGTGCCAGACATAATTACTCGGTGTCAGACACATTACCCAAGTCATTTCATTTGATTCCTTACAACCTTATTTAATGAGGTGATTGATGGATGATGAGTTGATGCCTCTCAATACCGCCATCCCCTTCTTCCCTAAAGACATTCCACAGGAGATCATGTTTTTGTTTTGTTTTTGTTTCTTGTACCTGGCATTCAATATTTAGAGGCCTTTGCATTCTTTAATATTACACTTTAGGCTTTGACTATCATTTAGCTTTTTTTGCCATTATTTATCCTTTAAAATTAGACTTGAACAGCTAAGATTTCGAGAACCTTCATCCAACAAGTAAACTACTTCAAGAAATGATACATTTACCTGTAGGGTACAGTTTTTGACGGGGTGAACTAAAGATTAACCTACTCCAGAAAGCAAGTTCTTGGGGATGAAAAGAAGATGTCAGGCTTGAAGCTGAATCTCACTGGCGCAAGACTGAGACTTTTCTGGCTTCTCAGGAGTCTGCGTCCCTGGGCAACATGGAGTTAGACAGATTTCACATGGGACCTGCCCAGGGTTCTTCCTTGTTCACCAATCCCCACACCTGAGACTGCTTTAAACTTGCCTCAAATTCTGAGACCAGGGGCACCTGGCTGGCCCAGTTAGTAGGGCATGTGACTCTTGATCTCAGGGTCATGAGTTCAAGTTGCATGCTGGGCGTTGAGCCTACTTAAAAAAAAAAAAAATTCCGAGACTAATTCTGCTTTTCTACTAGAGAAATGGAAGGAACATAATGACATCTGTCGAGCACTTTCTTGGTGCCAGACACATTATCTGAATCATTTCATTCAATTTTTCACAGTGACACTAATTATTGCCAACTCACAGCAGTGAAGACAATACATACAGTCAAGAAATATTTGTTGACTGAACAAACAGGCATCATAGGTCCTTACACTCCGAGTTTATAGTTGAAGAAATTGATATTCAGGTTAAATATACAGCCCAAGGTTACACAGGTGGTAAATTTCCTCTTTTTCTTCCTCTTCTTCTTTGTTCAGTTTAAATTTTTTTCTGACAGTTATGCATGCTTTGGCATTAAAACCCTAACTATTATGAAAGTATAAAGAGTGAAAGCGAAAGTCTCTTTCTCCACCTCCTCCCTCCCTGCTTTGCTCTCCAGAAATACTCCCTGGAAGCAAATCTCACGGTTGCTGCCATGATTCTGAGTTGGACCTTATAACTCGTAGATTCATGTAACTGGGCTTTGTAGTCAACTTTTTTTAATGTTCATTTCGTTTTGAGAGAGACAGAGAGGGACAGAGCCTAAGTGGGGGAGGGGCAGAGAGAGAGGGAGACAACAGAATCCGAAGCAGGCTCCAGGCTCTGAGCTGTCAGCACAGAGCCCGAGCCCGACTTTGGGTTGGAACCCACGAACTGCGAGATCATGACCTGAGCCTAAGTTGGACGCTTAACGACAGAGCTACTCAGGTGCCCTTCTTTTTTTTTAATGTTTTTTTTTTTTAATTTATTTTTGAGAGGGAGAGAGACAGAGCATGAGCAGGGGAGGGGCAGAGAGAGAGGGAGACACAGAATCCGAAGCAGGCTCCAGGCTCCGAGCTGTCAGCACACAGTCCATGGAGGGACTCGAACTCACGGACCATGGGATCACGACCCGAACCAAAGTCGGACGCTTAACACGCTGAGCCAGCCCGGCGCCCCTAACGGGGCTTTGTCTTGATCTCTGGTTGCAAGCTCTCCTCTCGTACCCCGCATTTTGCAACGGAATGTTTTTAGTATCGTATCGTCATGCTTTTGTTTCTGCCACGGTCAGCAAGACCATGTTGGCATTGTTTATAATAAAGGTATTACTCTATACACTTGGGGGCTGTGACGGACTGTCAAAATGTACTATACGGCAACTGTTTTATGACTGTGGCAGCAATTGAAAGAGTAAGCATGGCAGAAGCATGCACTAAAACTGATAAATGGATTGTAAAGAAAAGCGGCGCACAAAGAACTGGTAACTGCTTGTCGCTGCTCTCTGATTTGATGTGCTGCTGGTGACAGAGCCTCGGTCTTTCCGGAGGCAGTCTGGGTTGTTGCAGAAAAAGCTAAAGCTATCTTAATAGATCTTTAGTTGATCATCACATTTCTTCTTTCATTGTGTCTTGCAGTAGTTTATCTTTAGTAAGGGATCTTTAGCAATTCGATTTCCAGCGGATTGTTCCTCAGGACGTTCTTTGTTTGGCCCTTCTCACTGTTTCCTCCGTAAGTCGTTTCTAAGAATCAACTGTCATTACTCTCTGACCGCAATAATATTTCCTTCCTTATCCTTACTCCTTTACGCCTACTGATTTTTTCCTTTCGCCACCATCCCACCAATAACCTCCAGTCTCTTTAGGTCTTCAGATGAATTTTTCATTTAGTTATTATTATCATTATTTGCTCGCCTACCCATCCTGCAACCCTTGAGCAGCTTTTTTAACGGATCTCCTCATTAACGCAAATAATCCCTTATTTTCTCGATCGTTTCTTAAATCTATAAAACCCATTCTTTTTGTTTATTTATTTTGAGGGTCGGGGAGAGAGAATGTGCAGGGACGGGAAGAGAGAGAGGGGGAGAGAGAGAATCCCAAGCAGGCCGGATGTGGGGCTTGAACTCACGAACCATGAGATCATGATCTGAGCGGAAACCAAGAGTCAAGTGCTGAACTGGCTCAGCCACTCAGGCGCCCCTATAAAACACATTCTTAACCCAGGAAAGAAACATCTTGTTATTCTTTCCCTCCGATTTTACTCCTAGAGCTTAATATCTGACGAAAATCACAAAATCATGACGACCAAGTTAGAATAAATGTGCGCTGCTAAAATTCAGCTGGATTTTGTACTTTGGTTGCTAGTTCTCTTATCCTTTCTTGACATTTTCTGAACATTCCCTATAGTAGATGACCAAACTTTATACGGACCCTGCTATCTCAGCTCTAAATATGCTCACTACTTGATTCCTTGGGTAAGATTGAGGCCATTTGATATGGCTCCCTGTCCTTTTTTCATTTCCTTCTAAGTAGGTTTTTATTGCCAAACTCTCCTCTTCACCAGTATCTTATCATTTAACATCCTGTCTTTGCCTTGGAAGAGACACGTGGTCAAGGTAGGTAGGTACCTCTTGTTCTCATCCTTCCCACACTCCTCTGACATCTTGCTGTACAGGGATCCCCTCTCTACCATGTCGATATCTCTTCTCTTCCCACAAATAAGATCAGCTTCCCCCAGAATCCTGCACGATCTTCTTCGAAACCGGCTATCTCTCCAAACTGCCATTTCATTTCCCTCCCACACCCTTTACTGCCAGTACCTCTAAAAGAATAGGCTGTACTTGCAGTTTTTATTCCTTACTGCTTCTTTGTACTCCTTAAAATCTGCTTTCTATTCTCGCAACTGTACAGAAATTCTTTCCCCCAAATCCTGATGTTCTGCTAATAGTTTCATATAATGACTTTCCCACTCGTCAGCCTCTTGGTCTTACTCTAAGACATATGACCCTCTAAGGCATATGTACTTAAAGTATCAAAGTACCGAATTCGTTTCTGTTTCTATGGAGGAACTTCTCTATCATGGATCTCCTCTTACCTGTAGGTGTCCTCCACATCAACTTCTGTTACATATTGTAAACTTTTGCATGGAAAATCGAAAGCATTTATTCATACAAAGACCTGCACCTAAGTGTTTATGGGGATTTGTTCAACATTGTCAAAAACCAAGATTCAACCCAAGAGATGGATGGATAAACAAATTGCGGTACATTCATAAAATGGAAAACTACCCAGGAATAAAAATAAACAAACTACCAAGACACAAAACATGGGTAATTCTCAAAAGTATCATGCTAAGGGAAAGAAGCCAGACACTAAAGACTCCATACAGCAAAGTTCAACTTATGTGACGTTCAAGAAAAGGCAAAAACTACAGTGACAGAAAGCAGATTAGTGGTTGCCAGCTTGGTCTGAGGTTAGTGGAGGATACTGAGTGTCAGGGTCTGAAAGGGAATGTTCTGGAGTGATGGAAATGTTCTATACAATGATTGTGGCGGTATACAACTGGATACATTTGTTTTTGACATTTTAGAATTGTATTGTATATATACCTCAAGAAAGCTGACAAAACGGTAAAATATGAAAATCTAGAACTAGATTCCCGAAAGAAATCAATTGGTTTTTGTTTTTGTTTTTGTTTTTTTTAATTTTTTTTTTCAACATTTTTTTTTTTTTATTTATTTTTGGGACAGAGAGAGACAGAGCATGAACGGGGGAGGGGCAGAGAGAGAGGGAGACACAGAATCGGAAACAGGCTCCAGGCTCCGAGCCATCAGCCCAGAGCCTGACGCGGGGCTCAAACTCACGGACCGCGAGATCGTGACCTGGCTGAAGTCGGACGCTTAACCGACTGCGCCACCCAGGCGCCCCTCAATTGGTTTTTTTAAGTGATCATTCTCTTTTTGAAAATATTTTATTATTTGCCTCAATAGATTATAGACTTATTTGGGGGATCTACCACTGAATCCAATATTGTTAATTCCAGTTAGTTACATAGAATATACTCTGTAAGAACTTGGTTTGTTGATGCGGTTTTTTTTAAGGAGAATTTCAGACTTAGGAAGCAACATAGTGTAGTATGTAAAACAATATTAGAGAAACAAGGTTAAATCACAGCTTTGCAGCATAGCTGTGCGGGTTTGGGCAAAATTCTTTTTCTGTGTGTGCTTCTCTTTTTTCCTGCTGTAAGAAAGGGAAAAGACTAGTAATTATGTCATAAGTTTATTGGAAGAATTAAAAGTGGTAATGCTTGCAAATAATTGGCATTAGAGAACACAAAAAACGCAAAAAGCACTAGAGAGAATAAAATTTATTTCATCGCTTTAAGAGAACTTATTCACCATGTAAATTTTGCATGTATAGCGGGTTTATTCCTTAATAAAAATATAATCACCATCCCCCACCGGGACTCCATATTTCTGTAGACAGCCTTTGATGCTGGAAACAATTGCTGATACATTTTCTCTCTATCATATCCTCCCATATGACCTAGTTTTCTTCCTTTGCCACCTTTACTCCTTTGCAGTTATTCTCTGTGACATTTATCATTACTTTTTAGATATGGCATTTTAAGACAAGTCCTCCAGAAGCCATTCATTTAATTTCTATTGCTTTGTTTGCAGTGGAAGTGCATTGGTTAATGACTTGTTTAATGGATAAATCGATTGCCAGGTAATTGTTGTTTAAATATGATAAGTAGGGATGCCTGGGTGGCTGAGTCCATTGAGCATCAGACTCTTGACTTCAGCTCAGCTCATGATCTCAGGGTTCAATTCCTGGGATCCAGCCTAGGATTCTCTCTCCCCCCCTCTCTCTGCCCCTCCCCTGCTCACGTTCTGTCTCCTTCTCTTTCTTAAAATAGATAAATAAATAAATAAATAAATAAATAAATAAAAGTTAAGTGAAAATAAAAAATAAGTAATTTATAAAAATAGCTAAGTAGACCATTAAACAGTGACAAGTATTATTAATAAATTTTAGAGTGATAACAGACTAAAATTTAAATAAATTATCGAATTTTCTTTTTTTTCTTTTTAAAAAATTTTTTTAAAATTTTTTTTATTTTTGAGAGAACATGCGTGAGTGGGGGAGGGGCAGACAGAGATGGAGACAGAGAATCCGAAGCAGGCTCTGTGCTGGGAGCGGAGAACCCAAAGCGGGGCTCAAACTCGAGCTAGGAGATCATGACCTGAGCCCAAATCAAGACTCAGACGCTTGATCCACTGACTGAGCCACCCAGGCATCCCAAATCATACAATTTTCTAGCTATAAGGCATATAAGTAGTTATTCACTGCATGTCCCTCATTACTTGCTGAGGAAACTGAGGCCAAAAGAGACTAAATGTTTTGCCTAAGGACATACAGCTAATTGGTGACAGAAGTCCCAACTAAATCCGTTCTTTCGAAAAAAGTTTTTTAACGTTTATTTATTATTGAGAGACAGAGAGACACAGAGCATGAGCAGGGGAGGGGCAGAATCAGAAGCAGGCTCCATGCTCTGAGCTGTCAGCACAGAGCCCCACGTGGGGCTCGAACCCACGAACCGTGAGATCATGACTGGAGCCAAATCGGTTGCCTAACCAACTGAGCCACCCAGGCACCCCCAATTAGCTCCATTCTTAACTATTCTTAAGCCGGTGGCTTCCTATTAAAACCAGGGGGCATCTGTATGAACATGATTAGTTACTTTAGTAAATCTTAGCCACTAGAAAATTTTATTGAACTTAGCTTGTATTTTGTCTAGGAATTAGTAGAATACCTTTATCAACTCACACTGACTCTCATAGAGTAAGAGTCAGATATAATATAATTATATAATTACCCTAATGCCATGATTCCTCTCCTCTAAACTTTCGTTGATCTGTATGAAAATATCCCTGCCTCTCTCTCTCTCTCTTTTTTTTTTTTTTGAGATGGCATTAGCTTTATTGAAAATATGAGGTATAGTATTTTTTCCCCCACAAACTGGCCTGGGTTTTGAAATCTGCTCCATCTACCATTTTTATTTTATTCTTTCCATTTTTTATTTCTCCAGTCTCTGTTTCTACTTGCCTTCTTTAATCTGTTACTTTGATTTAGATGCCAACAAAGTACGACTCATGAAGTGAACTTGGAGATCCTCTGTCACACTCCGTTCCTAGAGAAGTGATGTTGCTTAAGGTCATACAGATAATAGTACATGTGAGATCATAACTCAGGTTTTCTGGCTGTAAACACTGTGTCCTTTAGAATACTACAGGATTAAGTTTCCTCATCATTTTGAGTTCTTCTAGAATACACATACACATGCATTTACAAAATGTATGACATTAACTCACTGTATCTCTGCCTTTTCTTATATCAGGCTACTTTATTCTTCACCCATCAAGGCAGCTGAGAATGATTGAGTTTGTATCTGATTTAAGACCCATTTCTGTTATTTAACCTATCTGGCAGCCTCCTACTAAAGCGATCTTTAGAGTTCCCAGTTCCTTTGACTAACTTGGATCAGGGGGTCAGGAAACTACAGCCTGTGGGTCAAATCTGGCTCACCACTTATTTTTGTACATAAAGTCTCATTGGAACAAAGCCGTGCCCACTCGTTTGTGAATTGTTCGTGGTTGCTTTCACATTGCAATGGCAGAGTTGTATACTTGTGACAGAGACCATAAGACCCACAAAACCTAAAATATTTACTCTCCGGCCCTTTGGAGAAAAAGTTTGTAGATTTCCCTGGTCTAGATTATGATCAAATTTTGGAAGTGGTCATGAGCTTTAGAAAATAATGTGTCTTCCTTTTTAGGGATATTTTATTAGATATATATCTAATAATTCAAATGTATAAAATATATTTTCAAATTTTTTCCAGTATTATGTTTTTTCTACTTTCTTGTATAAAAGATTGAGTGATATGATACATCAATCTCTTCCTGAAATTATGTTTTCTCAATTCTTTTTGAATTTTTAAAAATGTTTATTTATTTTTGAGAGAGAGAGTGAGAGAGAGAGAGAGAGAGAGAGTGCGAGTGGAGGAGGGGCAGAGAGAGACACAGAATCCAAAGCAGGCTCCAGGCTCTGAGCTGTCAGCACAGAGTCCGATGTGGGGCTCGAACCCACAAACTGTGAGATCATGACCTGAGCCGAAGTTGGATGCTTAACCAGCTGAGCCACCCAGGAGTCCTTCTTTTTGAATTTATAACCGATTTTGCTTCTATGTATATGTAGTGGTAGAGATACTATGCTATTTTGTTATGGTTCATTAGTGTTATGTCTTCTTTGTAAATTATACATTTTAATCAAGACAAATTATCTTCTGTGTCAAATAATGCTCCTTTTCCTTGAATTCTACTTTGGTATTAGTATCGATTCTCCTGATTTGTTTTATTTCTATCTACATAATTTTTGGTTCTTTTATCTGATGATTTTATATGCTTGGGAAGGAGGCATACGAGATGGTAGTCCAGTATATCCAATATGTGTGATTCCCCTATATTTGTCTTTTCTTCCAACCAAAAGAGATTGCCTGGGACTTGCAGTGCTGGACGAGACGGCGTAAGCTCTCTATGGCCTGTTTCCCCCATTAATGACAACTAAAAATTGTGGACAAAACACAAGATGTGACTAACTGAAGTCTCTGAAAAGTTAACAATACTCCTTCTCTCAATGGGGAGGGAAGTAAAAGCTTGAAGAATGATCAATAAAGTGATGAGTTTACTATTTTGTTTCGTTGTTTTGTTTGCCTTTAACTCAAGGGTGATGAGTGTCCCAGAACTGGGCAGTGAGTATGGACAACAGAAAATTGAGTAACCCCCTTTCTAGGCAAAGGACTGAGAAAATGGTCTGGAGAATGTAAGGAAAATCCTTATCTTCTCTTCTTTCTTTTTTTCTCTCCAGGCCTTGCTTGAGATTATTACTAGGTCACAAAGTTGCAGTGCCGTAATGATATGGCACTCACTTCAAACCCCGAGGCAAAAATAATTCCCATGACTCTAGAGGTATCAAGGAAAGGGACCTTGGAGGACCAAAGCATGCGTGGGGATCCTGACTATTTTTTCTCTCTCCACAACAGGCGTAAAACTATCAGAGAAACCCCTGTATTCTGTTATTTTTAATGTTTATTTATTTTGAGAGAGAAAGAGAGAGAGAGAGATAGAGAGTGAGCAGGGGAGGGGCAGAGAGAGAGAGAGAGAGAGAGAGATGAGAGACGGAATCCCAAGCAGGCTCCATGCTTCAGTGCAGAGCACAACGTGGAGATCTGTCTCAGGAACCGCGAGATCATGACTTGAGCCAGGATCGTGTCCTGAGCCAAAATCAAGAGTCAGACGCTTAACCAACTGAGCCACCCAGGCGCCCCAAGAGAAACCCCTGTATTCCAGACAGAGGAACTGGGAAAACAGGTGTCTTGGAGTTGGAGACTGTGGGGCAAGTCCCAGATAGTAAAGTATGGAAGAAGGGGGTTCTCCAATTCGGGGTTTAAACTGAGCTTACACCCAAGCTGCACATGCAGGGAACAAACACAAAGAAGCATCGAAAAGGCTTTGAAAACTGCAATGCGATGTAAACTGCTGGCCATGACCCAGAGTAAGCCTGAATGGTGCATATGTGGGTAGACCCAAATAGCACAGCAACGATTTGGAAAGCTGAACTCATATGAGGACCATATGAGGACTTTAAGAGACAAAACAGATGAACATAAGGGAAGGGAAACAAAAATCATATAAAAACAGGGAGGGGGACAAAACAGAAGAGACTCATAAATATGGAGAACAAACTGAGGGTTCCTGGAGGGGGTGTGGGAGGGGGGATGGGCTAAATGGGTAAGGGGCACTAAGGAATCTACTCCTGAAATCACTGTCGCACTAGATGCTAATTAATTTGGATGTACATTTTAAAAAAAGAAAAAAGAAAATAAAAAAAGAAGACGAACCACTGCTCACAGCAGGCAAGGAAGAACTTACAATCTGAACCTAAATGAATTGACCAACCAGTCATTCTCCAGAGAACCTTAACAGGATCTGAAGTAAAAATATGATATTCAGAACGTCTAGAATCAATTGTTGGTTAAGAGACAATGAACATGAGATAATGTTTACGAGATGCTAAGAGATGCTAAACCTGAGATAATCCAGATATTGGAATTATCAGACAAAGACTTTAAAACACTGTTTTTAAACACTCTTGAAGTGGATGGGAAGATAGAAGTTTTCAGCCAAGACATACAAGCTATAAAACAGAAATAACTTAAAATTTAGTATAGAAGAGTATATTAATTAAAGGAAAAAATTTACTGGAGGGGCTTAATAGCAGAATAGAGATGACAGAATAAGGAGAAAGAAATGGGCTGAAATCTTGCCAAATTTGGTGAAAGATACAAATTTATAGATTCATGAAGCTCAGGAAACTCCAAACAGAATGAACATGAATCGTGGTCATATACATTACCATCAAAATACTTAAAATTGAAGAAAAGAAAAACTCTTAAAAACAAGAAAAACAATATATCACGTATGGGGAAACCAGTGATTTGAATGATTGTATACTTGTCATCACAAGCCACGGAAGACAGAATATAGTGGGATGGTATGTTTAAAGTGCTGAAAGAAACCCAGAATACTCTATGCATTTTGGAGTGATGAAACCATCACTACCTTGATCGTGGTGGTGGTTATACAACCATCTCCGTTTGTTAGAAGTTAAAGACAAGTACATCAAAAAAGTGAATTTTACTATATGTAGATCACAAATAAATTCAAAAAGGAAATGACCTGTATATTTCAAATACGTCTGAGAAATTGTGAATACATGCAAAAAAGGGAATCGCTTTTTCTTCTCTAATTTTTTTAATTTTTTTTCAACGTTTTTTTATTTATTTTTGGGACAGAGAGAGACAGAGCATGAACGGGGGAGGGGCAGAGAGAGAGGGAGACACAGAATCAGAAGCAGGCTCCAGGCTCCGAGCCATCAGCCCAGAGCCTGACTCGGGGCTCGAACTCACGGACTGCGAGACCGTGACCTGGCTGAAGTCCGACGCTTAACCGACTGAACCACCCAGGCGCCCCTCTTCTCTAAAATAAGAGAGAATCCTATCCCTTATCAACCTTAGAGATGCACCCTTTGAAAGTAGTACATGATTTTTTTTCATTTGTAACGTAAATACCTTCTTAGCTGCCATTTGCACATTGAAAATAAAATCATTTTGATATATAAAAATGTGCTTTTAATAACTATCTCAGTGTTAGAAAAATAGCTTGCTCTATATTGTTTTAAAATTTTAGACATAATTATGATTTAAAAATTTTTTAAACATTTATTTATTATTGAGAGACAGAGAGAGACAGAACATGAGCAGGGGAGGGGCCGAGAGATGGGGAGACACAGAATCCGAAGCAGGCTCCGGGCTCTGAGCTGTCAGCACAGAGCCCGGCGCGGGGCTCGAACTCACAAACTGCGAGATCATGAGCTGAGCCGAAGTCAGATGCTTAACCGATGGAGCCACCCAGGTGTCCCAACATAATTATGATTTTTTAAAGAGTTTATATATTTTGCTCGAGAGAGAGAGCAAGCACGATTGGGGGAGGGGAAAAGAGAGAGGGAGAGAGAGAGAATCCCAAGCAGTCTCCGTGCTGTCTGCACAAGAGCCCAACTTGTGGCTTGATCTCATGAACCTTGAGATCATGACCTGAGCTGAGATCAAAAGTCACCTAACTGCCCCAGGTGCCCCTCATAATTATGATTTTAAAAACAGAGATTAAAGGGATGTATCTTGTACATCTAGTTATTATCTGTGGAAGCAGGTTTTCACAAGCTGGGATCCTAGACTTCTGACAGACGTGTGATGGGTGGTCCATTAAAACAAACAAAAAGATTTCTGTGGTAGAGTGTGGTTGAGAAATAGTGCCTTAGACAATGTAAACGATTTAAAACATATTACTGTAAGAGAGTTGCCCAAACTTAGTGGATTATGTGGCATTAAGGTACACCTACTAACATCTCTCAGGACTACTAATCTGTAAGAAGCTTTGGGAAATGCCCAAATGTTTAGAAGTCCATGGATGCAGTATATACCCAATTTTCAAGCTCTGATGTGTAAGGGTAGGGACCAGACTAGGAAAGTTAATCGGGCAGAGGGGTTAATCATGTGGGTAAAAGCAAGTAGCAACTGGGTAGGCAGATCCTGTACCTTGTCATCAGCAAAATATTTACAAACCCTCTCTTAGTTCCTTCTAGTTGGTAGAACAATTTCTGAAGTTGGCAACCCTGTTGCTTTTTCATTGTATCCCAACTCCAGATGTTTTTTTAAAATGTTTATTTATCTTTTTTTGTGTGTGAGAGAGAGAGAGAGAGAGAGAACAGAAAAGGGCAGAGAGAGAGGGAGACAGCCGAAATCAAGAGTCGGACACTTAACCGACTGATTCCCACCTCCCCCTGCCCCAGATGCCTCCCAGAGGGTATTTCTTAGCCCAGCTTCTCAGGAATCTGTGATCACATCTTTTCTGATTCATTTCTTCGGCCAGGTTTTATTTAGCATGTATTGCATATATTTTGCTGAAATAGGTCTTAAAAAGTAGGCAAAAAACGTAATAAACATGTTTCTTGTTCTTGAGCAAATTATCCCACGTGTGAGACAAAATATATCACTCATGCAGCCTTCTTTCTCACTATGGACAATATAACCGTTAGAGCCGTGTCAGGATCATGGTTCTTCTCCCCGTTCCAATATATTCCATGCCAATTTTGTTCTCAGCTCTTTGGCTTAGGCTATCCTCTTGCTTTAGAATGACCCCTCGCTCCTTTCTGTATTTTCATAGTATCTTATAAATGGGGCTGGGGTATGGGCTGGGAAGAAAAACACCATTTTATGCAGAACGATAGATGGTTACAATCTATTAAGCTGTAGTGACATGACCTTAATATTTGAATGTTTTAATTTATTGACTAATTATATTTCCAGACAAAAATAACACATTTGCGATCTCAGCAGAAAGGACCACTTTTTCATAGGACTATCACAGAAATTAAAACTAAACTTTTGGACAAGATTTAAAAAGACTACCTTGTCACCTTTTTGTTCATGATGCTAGTTTTCCACTTGAAATCAGCTCACCTTGTGATATATGAAAGGACACACAAAGTATGAAATGAAGGAAAATGAAAAATTAATGTACATGCAAATGGAGTTCATGCCAGCCAATTTTAAGCAGTAAGTAAAATGAGCTGCGTTGTCTACTTTGGTAGAAGGATGTAGGATACGTTATTTTCATTACCAGCTGCTCTTGTAAACAACACAGTTTAGTTCAATTAGCATGACTCATTCAAACAGGTCATTAAATCAATATTCCAGGCTAACTGAACTGATGAATCAAAAATGTTTTTCATGCCTGAAAGTCACCACATTATGTAAATTCTGTCAGAGTACAACCTTGATCGACCTGAATCTAACTAACCTGAACCTTCAATTAACAGAATTTTTTGGAAACATTCACTTGTATTTTAAAAGAACAAGGTAAACGACAAGACAATTTCATATCAAGTATAGTGTCGATATAGCTGATAATCATAGGCTGCTCCAATGAGTAGGCCTATTCCGTGTATTTTGAGGACCATCGGGAAGAATTCTAGTCCCACAAATAGCGTCCTGTTGATAATGCCTGAACATCTACCTTGGTTATTCATCTTCGATTGAAAAAAATGGTGAAATACAGCTGTACTTGATAAGAGAATTTCATAACCTAATAAGTGAATTACACCTTTTCAGTAGAGTTTATTAGATATTTTCCAACATGAAAGTTCACTGAGAGGCCCATAACAGATCAGTTTCGGTGAGGTAAGGGTAGGTCAAAGACCAAGGACAGGACAGTGTCCAAGAAGGGCACACCTCATATGGCTACCACATGAGGGACCCTGGTTATCTAGCAGGGAAATATGGAACGTATTCTTGGGGACAGGCAATCAAGGGAAGGCAGGAAGAAACCAAATCAAACTTTACAGTTTTTCTAAGGTCAGCTTTACATTCTCTCTTTCCAAAGGGTCCTACTACAGTACTTTCAGTAATTTCTAAGTAACTTTTAAACTGACATTTTCTGGGGTTCCTGGGTGGCTCAGTCAGTTGAGTGTCTGACTTCCACTCAGGTCATGATCTCATGATTCGTGAGTTCGAGCCTCACATCAGGCTCGCTGCTGTCAGCGAAGAGCCTGCTTTGAATCCTCTGTCCCTCTCTCTCTGCCTTCCTCTCTCTCTTTCTCTCAAAGTAAATACATAAATAAATTGATATCTTCTTTTCCAGTGAGCTTTTGTGCATGGTAACTATAGGGAACTTCCCCCAAGAAAAAACACGAGCTCTTGGAGAGAACATAGCCGGAGAGCCAAGGTGCCTCTTGGCCTTTGATTCTGAAGGTTTCTTTAGACATCAGCCTCCCTTCAAAAAGAACAAAGTACCAAATAACATCAGTCATAGGAAAGTCAGAGAGGTCATTTATTCCAGCCAGCTCCAGTTAATTTAGAAATAATTTATCTATTTACGAAATATTATAGTGGCCTTTAATTTTCACTACAACAATCTGAGCTGTGCCAATACCATGTAGAGACTCCCTTGGGCATGGCGTGGGGTGTATAAGTCAGTAAAACTTTGTCAGACTGGAGATGCTAAGTATACTTTTAACACACTAGTACCTTAGATTCAAGGTAAAAGTTGTCATAGAATCCAAGTATTCTTTTTCTTTTTTTAATGAGGTACGATCTCAAGTGGAAAAAGTAAAAGAAGATGTATTTATAGAACAAACTGTAAGTATAATCAGAAAAAACATTCAGGGGGAAGATGAGTTATACAGGACCCGCTTTGAATAACTCAATTAATTAATTAATTAATCAAAGAGCTATTGAGCATCCATGATGTACCAGCAACTATGCTAAATTGGTGATTTGTCTATATCTTTTCCTGTGCCTCTTCTTTGTTAGATATTCCCAGAGTGAAAGGCCTTTGGTTCTAAAGTATTTAAGGTTTAGTCTGAGAGCAATGGGTTTTAGGCACGGGAATGGCATCAGGAGATTCACACATTAGAAGAGATTTTTCTTTCTTTCTTTTTAAAAAATTTTTATTGTGTTTTTTTAAATATGAAATTTATTGTCAAATTGGTTTCCATACAACACCCAGAGCTCATCCCAAAAGATGCCCTCTTCAATACCCATAACCCACCCTCCCCTCCCTCCCACCCCCCATCAACCCTCAGTTTATTCTCAGTTTTTAAGAGTCTCTTATGCTTTGGCTCTCTCCCCCTCTAACCTCTTTTTTTTTTCCTTCCCCTCCCCCATGGGTTTCTGTTAAGTTTCTCAGGATCCACATAAGAGTGAAACCATATGGTATCTGTCTTTCTCTGTATGACTTATTTCACTTAGCATCACACGCTCCAGTTCCATCCACGTTGCTGCGGAAGGCCAGATTTCATTCTTTCTCATTGCCACGTAGTATTCCATTGTGTATATAAACCACAATTTCTTTTTTTTTTTTTTTTTTTTTTAATTTTTTTTTCAACGTTTTTTATTTATTTTTGGGACAGAGAGAGACACAGCATGAACGGGGGAGGGGCAGAGAGAGAGGGAGACACAGAATCGGAAACAGGCTCCAGGCTCCGAGCCATCAGCCCAGAGCCTGACGCGGGGCTCGAACTCACGGACCGCGAGATCGTGACCTGGCTGAAGTCGGACGCTTAACCGACTGCGCCACCCAGGCGCCCCTAAACCACAATTTCTTGATCCATTCATCAGTTGATGGACATTTAGGCTCTTTCCACAATTTGGCTATTGTTGAGAGTGCTGCTATAAACATTGGGGTACAAGTGCCTCTATGCATCAGCACTCCTGTATCCCTTGGGTAAATTCCTAGCAGTGCTATTGCTGGGTCCTAGGGTAGGTCTATTTTTAATTTTTTGAGGAAGCTCCACACTGTTTTCCAGAGTGGCTGCACCAGTTTGCATTCCCACCAACAGTGCAAGAGGGTTCCCGTGTCTCCACATCCTCTCCAGCATCCATAGTCTCCTTATTTGTTCATTTTGGCCACTCTGACTGGCATGAGGTGATATCTGAGTGTGGTTTTGATTTGTATTTCCCTGATGAGGAGCGACGTTGAACATCTTTTCATGTGCCTGTTGGCCATCTGGATGTCTTCTTTAGAGAAATAAATGTCTATTCATGTTTTCTGCCCATTTCTTCACTGGATTATTTGTTTTTTGGGTGTGGAGTTTGGTGAGTTCTTTATAGATTTTGGATACTAGCCCTTTGTCCGATATGTCATTTGCAAATATCTTTTCCCATTCCGTCGGTTGCCTTTTAGTTTTGTTGGTTGTTTCCTTTGCTGCGCAGAAGCTTTTTATCTTCATGAGGTCCCAGTAGTTCATTTTTGCTTTTAATTCCCTTGTCTTTGGAGATGTGTCAAGTAAGAAATTGCTGCGGCTGAGGTCAGGGAGGTTTTTTTCCTGCTTTCTCCTCTAGGATTTTGATGGTTTCCTCTCTCACATTCAGGTCCTTTATCCATTTTGAGTTTGTTTTTTGTGAATGGTGTAAGAAAGTGATCTAGTTTCATCCTTCTGCGTGTTGCTGTCCAGTTCTCCCAGCATCAGTTGTTAAAGAGAACAAGAGAGAGAGAGCACATGCACGTGAGCAGGGGAGGGGCAAGGAGGGGGGGAAAGAGGATCCGAGGAGGGGTCCACAGTGTCAGCAGAGAGGCTGACATGGGGCTCGACATCATAAACCATGAGATCATGGCCTGAGCCTATGTCGGACGTTCAACCGACTGAGCCACCCAGGCGCCCCTAGAACAGATTTTTCTTATGCAGTAGAATAAATACTTTCAGATGGCAGAAATGATAACATGCAGTGAATGATCGGAGGGAGGACAGAGTGAAAGAGAGGACAATCGGGGATGATGTCCAAGTTTCTGGCTTGGAGAATGAGGTTCATGTTGATAATATTGGCCCTCAGGCTGACCACTCAAGTGTCCATGGTGTGCCAGGCATTCTATTAGGCACCACTGTGTTCTAGGAAGATTCTGTGTTTCAGTGGAAAATTAGGCCTTGTTCATAGCAGACCTTCAGGGTTACCTAATCCTGCTTGAGTGGTAGCTGTTTTGCAACTCTGTAGATTGGGGATAAGTGATCTTAATGCAAAATAATTCTTGTTTGTAGACAATAATGCTTGTCTAGAAACAAGCAAATCTATTTCTATGTCAGCTGGAGGGACATCTCTCCCTCTGTGGAAAAAGTAGTGTTGCCTCCCATCCATCCGTTCATTTCAGCATTCCTGATCTCTAGAGGCGTCTGTTCTTTGAGTTCTGCTTTTAACTGGTGGTGACACTTGACACATATTTATTTCTGTTTGGGGGTGAGTGTCACGATTTTGCCACCTTTCAGAACATTTTAGCCATAGCGAACTTGACAAGCGTACCTTTGTCCTCAGGGAGCTTCAATCCTAGGGGGGCAAACAGATAAGAAGCCAAAGAAATAAGGACTTAAGTACAGCGTGTATTGACAAATGCCAGGGAGGAACGTGTAGCAGGGAAATGGTACAGGGTGTGGGGTGAGTGTGATGACATAGGATTGCAATTAAATAAGAGGACCCAAGAAAGGCCTTCCGGAGAAAGTCCTTTAAAGGCTAACTTAAAAACAAATCCTTGACTTTGGGCTATATCAGGGGCACACAAAGTTATGTGCCTGTATATACCACAGTTGCAATCCTGTAAGTTTTCCTGGTCACATGATACGTCTCTTCAAGGAGAGGAGGAAGGGTTTATTGCCCCACCCATCTTTTTGTTTTCCTCTTCCCTTTATCTTGCAGGGAAACCTACTCCATCCTCTTCCTCTCTTTCCAGACAGTATCTTATCTTCATCTAATGGAAACTGGTGGTTAACACTCAATGAACCTCTTAGTAGGAAAGGGCACAGTCAGTTCTGAGACAGCTTTCTGAAACCGAGCTTGAAGCGAGGAAAATCGCAGTTTATGCCAGAACAGTTTTAAAAAGGTTGGGCTCTTGGGGCACCTGGGTGGCTCAGTGGGTTGAGCGTCTGACTTTGGCTCAGGTCCTGATCTCACGGTTCACGCGATTGAGCCCTGCGTTGGGCTCACTGCTGTTAGCACAGAGCCTGCTTCAGATCCTCTGTCCCCCTCTGCCCCTCCCAGTTTTGTGCTCTCACAAAAATAAATTGACACAAAACGTAAAAAACAAAAAAGTTTGGGATCTCTCCCAGAACACACCAATCGATGGGAAAATATTTGTTGAATTTCTTCTATGTGGACGACATTATACTTGGCAGAGAAGAGTACTTTGGAAATAAATATTTAACCTAAATTTGACAGACATTCAAATAATTGAAAATGGACCATTGGAATGATTCTACCACCATTTCCATATTTAGGAGGATGTATGCAGATGTTTCTTCTATGCCTGTATTTGGAGGGATAAAGAAAAACATAATAGATAATTCTTTCCAAGTGTCCCTTTCCTCAACACCCTCCAGCCCTTTTTGGCCACGGTTGAGAACCATTGCTTTAAGTTGTGCTTTTAAGAATCTTTTTTGCAAATTCAGTTACGAAATCATGGTTTCAGAGCTTCAACCTAAAGAAATTGTTTTGTGTAATTGCTAAACTTACCATCTGGATATCAGACACAGAATTAATTAAAAAGCCATCAATTCTATTTCCAATGTGTTCACAGGAAAATGATGGAAGGCAGCTTTCAGGAGGTATTTATCACACAGTGATTCACCCGTGTGTTCCCTGGAACCTGCACCCTCACTGCCGGAATAATCTAGCACACACAGGCATTGATGGAAGTACTTGCTGTGGTTATGGGCTTGTTTTCACACTGTACTTGTGACCCCTGAACTGCTTCATTTACCCTCCACCATTTAGTTACTGTCACCATATGCTCTGAGGATCCTGCTTTTGGGTCTTTCCCTCTGCCTTCGTACCTCTGCTAGATAGCATCAGACCACTGGAGTCAGCTGGTGTTTCAAATAATCAAATCCAGGAAGGCGGTCATATTTGGTTATGTTGTTTGATTTTTCATAGGTGTTAATTTTGTCTCCCCAGCTAAATTCTAAGCTTCTGCAAGTTAGGGAGGACCGGGCTTTTGAGCATCGCTCCATTAATATTTACGAACAGATGCCCCTTCCCTTATGCCCATTAGTCCTTTATCTCCTAGAGTCAAAACGTTCTCGCGGCTGTTGGAGGGGTTGTAAAAATACCATAGTGGAATTTATGGGTTCACAAATGGAAGAAGGGGAAGAAGCAAATGGCTTTAGGAGGAAAGACAGGTCTAAGTTTTCGAAAGCACCATCGCAATGCAAATGTGCAATCTGGTAGGGGTAATGCTTTTTTTTTTTTTTTTTAAGTTTTTAATTTACTAAAAAAATGCTTGACATTTATTTATTTTTGAGAGACAGAGGGAGACAGAATGTGAGCGGGGCAGGGGCAGAGAGAGAAGGAGACACAGAATGCAAAGTAGGCTCAGGCTTTGGGTGGTCGGCTCAGATCCTGACCGGATCTGATCCGTGAGATCATGACCGGAGCTGAAATCAAGAGTTGGGTGCTTAACTGACCGAGCCACCCAGGTGCCACTACTTTTTAAAGTGATCTCTATACCCAGCGTGGGGCTCGAACTCACGACCCCGAGATCCAGAGTTGAATGTTCTTCCAACTGAGCCAGCCAGGCAGCCTATGGTGTATAGGGGTAATGCTTTACATCATGACTAGCCATCAACACCTTTGCTATATAAATTGACCAAGTGAGTTTAATTAGAGCTCCTAACTGAGGACAAGTCACAAGAAGAGCAAGTTTTAGCTTGGGCAGGGAGGATGCCACGGAACATAAAATACTGGAAGGGGGTAGCAGAGAGGAGACAGCCCCATGCGATGAGGCTTGGGCATGCACTCAAGGATTGTCATTAGTTCCGGGACTAGCTAGGGTGGAGGAGTAGAATCAGGCGAGGAGAGGTGAATACAGAGGGAGAAAAAAAGAAAACAGACAACCTCCTTCACAATTTTGTCAAAGGCTAGCCCTTTGGACATCCAAAGGTTATTTTTTCAGCAAACATCTTATCTCTGTCTTTGTTAGTTTGTTTTAGGCTATACTGGAAATTCCCTTATCTGCTTGTTCCTTATCTGTTCTTGATTCCTTTGCTTGTTCATTGACAGAAGGGCCGAGGGCAGCTTGTGAGATGTGTGGCTTCCTGGAAACTTTTCTTCTCTGCAGTCACCAAAGCCATTTGCTTTACCCCATACGCTGCTTGGCTGGGCCCTGGGGATTTACATAAAGAGATATTTGAAGCAAAAACTGAGGCGCTCGCATGTTTTGGTGTTGTGTGCAGACCGAGTTGATGAGGGGGGTTAACTTCTTTTCCTGCCAAGGTCATCAGGAAGAAAGCTGTCCCCTGAGACATGCTAACATTAACCTGAGAACTACAGATTGCGGATGAAGAGGGACCTTTGAGCTATAAGGCTTTCACAGTCAAACTGCACTCAATCAGAAAAATTTAAAGAGCAAGTCCACTTGAAGGGAAAAAGCTCAAATTATACATTCTTACAGAAGGAAATGCATCTTTGTGCCTTTGGGACTAGCACAAACCCTCATATACCTTGTCTGATTGTAACAAGCCAGTGTTTTGTAGGTGGCACAGTATCAGAACGGCCATGCCCAGGCTTTGGTGCTGTGTAGCCTTGATCAAAGACACATAACTGCTATTGCCTCGGTTTTTTAATCTCTCGAATAGATACCAGTGTCTGTCTCTCAGGGTTTGAAGAATTAGAAATAACATAGGAAAAATACTAGCGCAGTGGTTTGGCAAACCAGTTCATGGCAAACCAGTCTGGCAAACCAGAACTGGGCAAACCCAGTTCATGGCAGGCAATATTGATACATTATGAGTGATATGGAAATAACCCAGGTTCTTTTCTCTGCCGGGGAGGCAGGCTAGTGGATTTAGGACTGAGGAAGAGGGTCCCCCAGCTCCACACCGGTCAGACAGTTTTCAGAGAGGTAAGACATACTGCATCATGCCAGAGAAACAGTAAAACAAAAATGTTTCAGATAAGTGAGAGGAACACACAGAATGAACAAAGTTATATTACATAATGAGAGACCCTAAATACTCCTATTTATGGGAAATTCAACTTTGGGGCAATTACTTATAATTAGTAATATCCATTTCTGTGTAGACCGTAAATATGCTAAAGAACTTGTAAATTGCTGTTCTCTTAAATTGATTAATTCTGTCCCTTGTTTACATTGGTAAGACATTTTGGTAGACACTTAAATATCAACATTGGCCTAGCCCGGGGTTGAATTAGCACAAATTCTGAACTAATCTGGTTGTGATACATACTGCCAGGTAAAATTCTGTTTGTTCTTCCTTTATTCAAAATTTCCTGCTTGGTGGCATATTGTTCATTAAATTGAGATAATTTCTATTTAGTCTTTCATTATCAGCAAGTGGCCTGTGGGTACTTTTTGTGGTTGTTGTTGCTACTCAGATACATTGTATTTCAAAAACATACACTGAGGAATCACTGATAAATCCTTAGGAAAACATATTCCCACGCAACTTCGAATCGCATTGAGCCATATCTGAAAGATTTTTCAAGGTCAGCTTTGGCATATGCTAACATTGTGCCATTTGCCCGGGAATTATTTTAGTCTTTGATTAATGGGCATATGTTTAGTATGTAATATAATTTTGTGAATGCTAAATCGAATTGTAACTTAATCAGGCTGATTTAGTGGTTTGAGAGAAAGCTTTAAAATGTTTTTCCTTATTTGTTGCTAATTTTTTAAAAAAAAAATTCGGTCCAGTATCGTTAACATACAGTGTTATATTAGTTTCAGGCGTACAATATAGTGATGCAACAATCCTGTACATTACTCAGTGCTCCCCATGGTAAGCGTACTCTTAATCCCCATCACCTATTTCCCCCATCCCCCACCTGTCCTCCCCTCTGGTAACCACCAGTTTGTTTTCTATAGTGAAGAGTCTGTTTGTTTGCCTCTATTTTTCCTTTGTTTGTTTTGTTTCTTAAGTTCCATATATGAGTGAAATCATATGGTATTTGTTGTTCTCTGACTTATCTCTAGCTCCATCCATGTCATTGCAAATGGCAAGATATCATTCTTTTTTATGGCTCAATAATACTCCATGACTCCACTGTGTGTGTGTGTGTGTGTGTGTGTGTGTGTGTGTGTACTACTTCTCCTCTATCCATTCGTCTGTTGATGGACACTTGGGCTGCTTTCATAGTTTGGCTATTGTAAATAATGCTGCAATAAACATAAGGGTGCATGTATCCCTTTGAATTAGTGGTTTTGTATTTTGGGGGTAAATACCCAGTAGTGTGATTACTGGATCATGGGGTAGTTCTATTTTTAACTGTTTGAGGAAACTCCATACTGTTTTCCAGAGTGGCTGTACCAGTTTACACTCCCACCAACAGTGCGGGAGGGTTCCCCTCTCTCCACATCCTCTCCAACACCTGCTGTTCCTTGTGTTGTTGATTTTAGACATTCTGACAGGTGTGAGGCAGTATCCCGTTGTAGTTTGATTTGTATTTCCTTGATGATGAGTGACATTGAGCATCTTTTCATATGTCTGTTGGCCATCTGGATGTGTTTGGGAAAATGTCGATTCAGATCCTCTGCACATGTGGGTACAAATATCTCCTTGAGTCCCTGCTTTCATATTTCTTGGGTGTGTTCCTACGAATGGAACTGCCAGATCACATGGTAATTCTATGTTTAACTTTGTGAGAACAACCAAACTATTTTCTGCCGTGATTGCACTCCTTTACATTCCTACCAGCGATGCACGAGAGTTCCAATTTGTCTACATCATTGCCGAGGCTTATTTTTTTTTTATAGCCACATATTTTTTTATTATAGCCATCCTAATGCATGTGAAGTGGGACCTCATTGTAGTTTTAATTTGCATTTTCCTAATGACTGATGATATTGAGCATCTTTTCATTTGATTATTGGCCACTTGTGTACTCTCTTCAGAGAAGTATCTATTCAAGTCTTTTGCCTATAATCATGTTCCCTAAGCAAAGAGGAAGAGAGGGAGAGCAGACCGGAGAATCAGAAAGCTGCAGGATGATGGAGAGACCACAAGAAAGACTGTTCCTTTCATTAGCTGGGATAACTAGGCAAGGAGGCTCTATCATGCTTGACGAGGTCAAGGGGAGGGTGCAAAACAACCTGATACTGAAGATAAAAAAAAAAAAAATCAGGAAGAGCAGTTAAGTGCAAGTGATAATGGATATGAAGATTAGCATTCTAATCAAACACTTACATGGTTGAAGGTTGTGTGGTAACTTTTGAGAAATGGTAAATAAAGTTGCATTCTGGAATTCAGTTGTTTGACATTCGCCCTAAAGTATTATTTTAGGATCTAGTTGTTATTTTTTTTAATTCTTTTTAATGTTTATTTTTGAGAGAGAGAGACAGAGACAGAGCATGAACAGGGGAGGGGCAGAGAGAGAGGGAGACACAGAATCCGAAGCAGGCTCCAGGCTCCAAGCTTCAGCACAGAGCCTGACGCAGGGCTCGAACTCACGGACCGCGAGATCATGACGAGCTGAAGTCCGACGCTTTACTGACTGAGCCACCCAGGCGCCCCAGGATCTAGCTGTTATTTAAGTTTACAATATGCTTTTGATATGAACAAGGTGCAAAAGAATGTCTTTTATCTCAAACAAGTCTCAGTTTATATCTTACAGCTCAAGTCTTGGGGGCTGTGGCATACAGCTGCCATCTGGTGTTGGTATGTTCTCATAGCAGGGTTATGTGTTTAGTACATTAAAAAAAAACTACTTGGGGACAGATTTTGCAAAACTAAAGTCATGAAGTGATGGTAAGTTCCTCAGAAATCTAAATTAATAAGGTGTCATTGTTTGACAAGAAAAAGAGTTTAGGAAATAACCTTTGAGCATACTTTCTTAAAGAATTCAGAGGGATGCAGAAATTATTCCTATTTATTATTAGCAGCAGGGTTTTGTTTTTTTTTTACGTGGATGTGGACAGTCTATGAATTGTGAATGAACTCATTGTCTTGCTGATTTGATTTACACTTGAATATGCTGTAAAGGTACACAGCTGAGAAAGTGATCAAATAAAAAAGAAGTGCATTTGGGAGGAGCTGCGCTGTGAGCTCTAAATCACTCATTTTATAGGTTCACAGTCCCTTCAAAAAAAAAAAAAAATCCAGCATTGTTTTTCTGCTGGGTGTAGTTCAATCTTTTTCTGCATCACGTGACAGTGCTTAATGCTCCCGGAAGTCATTTTACCCAAAGATATCAGTTTGATTAATCAAGCCCCATGATGCTTTCAGGGTTAATAGACCTTCTGTTGAAAGTGGGCATCCTGGGAGCACAATTGTGGGGGGTCCCCTGCAGACACCTATCATCAGGACGGTTGGCAGGGACAGAACACCCTATTCCCTGCTGTCTTCTCTTAGGAGTCTAGATGTGGAAAGCTTGTCTTTTTTTTTTTTTTTTTAGCTTCCTTTTAATTAGCTGATCAGGGGGAACAGCGATGAAGTAGCCCGAGGGAAACCTCGAAGCTACCCAACTGAACATCACAAGACCAACTCTATCATCTAAGAAAAGCTGGAGTATTGCTCAGTGTTAAAGGGAGAAATAACCCTGGGGATGACTGGAGTTAGGAAGGAATGAGCATCTTGAACGCATTCCTTACTGCTGTGGTCTGAGGCAGTTTGCTTAGGAAATTATGACTTTATAAAGAATGGCGCTTCCCCCAGGAAAACAGTCTATTTTGTTGACTAACAGTGGAAGTTGTAAATGGCTTTTAGATTTTCTTGTAGCTCCCTTTGTGAGCAATTAGCTGCCTTACTTTTTCGGTTCACAGCTGGGAGTTCCAGGCAAGGGAGGAAGCTGAGAGTGGCAAGAGAAAAAGAAATTCAGTCATCTGCAGGAAACCGCACTGGGCATCTTCCTGAACCTTCACTCCATCTCGAGCAATCAGGTCTTATTAAACCTCAATAGATACTTTGCTCTTTTATCCAGTTCTACATCTGACATCTTTAGTGTAAGCACTGAGCAACGCGAAAAATAGGCAACAGTCTTTAAAACACGAGACTGATGTCTACTTTTGTCCTCACCTTTCTTTCCATCTCTTTTCCTCTGTGTTTCTACCCACCCGAGGTGAATACTTTGAAGATGGTGCTCCCTGATAATTAGGAGTCAGGAGTCAAACGGACAGCTTGCTATTTGTAACTTAGCACCTCTTCACCAGATGTCTGGATGCCCTTTATTTTCTGTTTCTACAGCCACCACGTAAGTGTACATCTTGTTGCGAAAATTGCAACAACGAAGGGGTTTTTCTACCTTCTATTACTGTCCCATCAAAATCAATTTCCTCAAACCTTATTTTCTCTCACCCAAGTGCTTAGAGTGCTTCCAATTCATGTAATAGAGCAAATCCAAATTTATCGGTATGACCTTCAAAGCTTTTCTCCGTATCGTTCACACTCGCAGTTTCCATTGCGTGTTCTCTTAGGTCCCAGTGTGAGCTCTGCGGCAAACAAGCTCAACATGTTACATTGGCTTCTAGTATTGAATTTTCATAATGAGCTTATAACGCAGGTACTTTTCTTCTTACTCCTACTTTACGGATGACGAAACTGAGGTTTAAAAAAATTGAGTACTTGGGCCATGGGTAACGCAATTAGTTTGTGACAAAACTGGGATTACAATCAGTGCTGATTCCAGAATCAGTGCTGAATACCCAGTAGGCAGACTTTCATGCCTTCAACCAGTTTTTGAAACAGGCACGTATATATATTTTTTAAATTTGGTTTGATGTTAAGAGGGGGACATTATGGAAAACAACTGGAACTTTCTTAATCTTTATTATATTACTTTGTTTTCACTTTCCTCGTTTTTTTAAAGTTTAAAAAAATGTTTACTTTTGAGAGACAGAGAGAGAGAGCATAAGTGGGGGAGTGGCAGAGAGAGAGAGAGGGAGACACAGAATATGAAGCAGACTCTGGGCTCCCAGGTGTCAGCCCAGATCCCTATACGGGGCTCGAACCCACAAACCATGAGATTATGACCCGATCCAAAGTTGGACGCTTAACCAACTGAGCTACCCAAGCATCGCTCACTTTCCTCATCTGATGCTATAGAGACTTAGTTGGCCTCTTAGAAAAAAATTGGTGAGGAAAATGATACATTATCTTTTTAAAACGTTGTGTTATGGAGAATTTGGAATATATATAAAAGGTAGATAGAATAGTATAACGAATCCCTATATACCTAATAATAATAATATTAATAATAATAATACTGCCCCAATAATAATTGATTCATCATGCTTCATCCATACCTCCATCCACTATCCCCTCCCAGGGTATACTTAAGCAAGTCTCAGTCATCATATCTGCAAATATTTCTGTATGTATCTCTAAAAGAATAAGACTCTTTTTTTTTTACCATGACAATTACTTCACCTATAATATTAATAATAATTATCCTAATAACATCAAAAAGTCAGCCATTGTCCAGATTTCCAATTGTTTCATCTTAAATACTTTACAGATCCTATATGAATTAGGCTCCAAATAAGGTCTACACATTGTGATTGGTTGCTCTATCTTATAAGCTTGTCTTATTGTATTATCCCTCCATCTCTATCTTTGCAATATGTTGAAGAAACCAGGTCGTTTGTCTTGTAGAGTTCCCACAGTGTGGATTTTGCTGATTGCATTCCCATGGGGTAGTTTAACAAGTTTCTTTGTCCTCTGTATTTCCTATAACATGGTAATGGGGGGCAGGGGGCCTGGGTGGCTAGGCTGGTTAAGCATCCAACCTCCTCTCAGGTCATGGTCTTGCCGTTCATGGGTTCAAGCCCTGCATCTGTGCTGTCAGCACAGACCCTGCTTTGGATCCCCTGTCTTCCTCTCCCCGTCCCTCTCCACCTCTCTCTCTCAAAAGTAAATAAACATTAAAAAAATAAATATGGTAATTGGATCTAGAGACTTGATTGGATCTAGATTTGATTTTTTTCAGGACTTTATATGTGGTATTATCTTCTTCCATTAGGAAGCATACAATGTCTGATCGTCTCTCTAAATATATCTATATCTACGTATATTTTTACATTTACTTTGAGAGAGAACGAGCAAGAGCATGGGAGGGGCAGAGAGAGAGAGAGCGAGAGAGAGAGAGAGAGAGAGAGAATCCCAAGCAGGCTCCATGCTCAGCACAGAGTCCAACGCAGGGCTCAAACTCACAAACTGTGAGATCATGACCTGAACCGAAGTCAGACACTTAACTGACTGAGCCACCCAGGTGCCTCTCTTTATTGATTCTTAATAAAGCATTTTATTTAATTTGCATAGAAGATTTTTTCCATCCATATTTTATCTATTGACAAATTAAACTAAGTCATGTAATTACTTTATAAGTATACTGGAATACACAGGTTTGAGAACAAATACAACTAGCTTTTTTTTTTTTTTTTAATTTTTTTTTTCAACGTTTTCTATTTATTTTTTTGGGACAGAGAGAGACAGAGCATGAACGGGGGAGGGGCAGAGAGAGAGAGAGGGAGACACAGAATCGGAAACAGGCTCCAGGCTCCGAGCCATCAGCCCAGAGCCCGACGCGGGGCTCGAACTCACGGACCGCGAGATCGTGACCTGGCTGAAGTCGGACGCTTAACCGACTGCGCCACCCAGGCACCCCTCACATTTTTTTTAGGCAAATAACAAAGACCCAGTTTACCAGCTTTACTTTTTTCAGCCTGAGTTTAACATTATATATTTAAACAATTGTCAAAGCTAAGTTGCCAGCATTCATACATAATTTTAAAACATCCTCAATTTATATTACTTAATAATTTATAATAATTGTAAATTTTATAATTATTTTTATTAAATATATTTATATTAAAACTATAATTATTTTATTATTATTAAATTTATTTATTTGTATTATTTATTTGCAATTAATTTATTTGTATTGATATCTTAAAGTATTACCATTAATGCGTTAGTATGTTTCACTACGAAATACTGAAAAAAATGAAATTGTTTTTGTAGCATCCTGGCAATGCTAACCACATAGCAAGTTGAGACTACTTGCCTCACATTGCAAACACAGTGAGAAAATAGGTCCATGTTGGTATTAATGCATGAAAGAATCATGGCCATCTTGGATTACATTTAACACAAAAAAAGAAAAAGGCAAAGATTTACAACAGTTTTAAAGCAAAAAAAAAAAAAAATAGTTCTATGAGGTCCAAACGACATACTCAAAATGTCTGACAAATAGGGGCTCCTAGGAGTTGTGGTTATAAATAGTTAAGATTAGATACAGTTGCACTAAGAGTGAAGTTCATTTGAAATCTTAAAAAAAATTTCTTGCTAATCCTCACATGGTACCTATTACAGTTAACATTTGTGTTCATTGGTTGCATTGAATTACTTGTTATTCAAGCGTAGCAGCTGCTCCTTACCATATATTGTTAAGGATTTTAACTGGCTGTCTTCAACTTCTACTCTTTCTTGACCGTTCTTAACAATTCTCTTGGTAGTAATTTTTCTGCCGCTAGCAAATTTAGTAAAAGTTGATATAGATTTGAAGCCGCTTATCCCACTGTCTTTGCAGTCTAGAATTGCAGAGTAGCTCAACATAGTTTTTTTTGTTTGTTTTGTTTTTGTTTTTGTTTTTGTTTTTAGTTCATCATGTTTTAGCAGGCTGTTGGAAGGAGTCCTCTTTTATAGTTTTAAGGTCATCTATGTGGGGCCCAAGACTCGGGAGCTGGCAGCCGGCTGCAGCCCGGGTCTCCCCTCTGTTTCCTTTTGCACTGCTCTGCTGATGTTTCTCAGAATGTATTCTTATATGCAGCATTACTTTGTGCATGCTATTCCTTTAAGCGGAAAATTGCACCCTCAGAATCTCCGAACCTCTTAGCCTGGTCTGGTGACCAGTCACCGCGGGTCTTGAGTAAACCACGCCTCCTTGGTTTTTACACTTATGTGTTCCCTCCCACATGGACTCGTGTGTAAGCAATAAATTGTATTGGCCGCAATACTGCCTGACTTCTTAGGCTGTTATAAGAAGCCTTGCAGCCCCTACCTTGATCTCTCCGGGCAGTAGTTCCTGGAGCCGTGAGCCACCTTATAAAAGTCCACTTACCCTGCTGGAGGGATTTTATGGAGAACCCCCGAGACTTCATGGAGAGAAGGAAGGTTCTAGCAGAGACTAGTCTTTAAAGCCATCTCCTTTAAGGTACCAGGCATGTGAGTGCAACTGTCTTGCAGCCTACCAATCAACCCAGCTGCTAACTAAGTACCCAAATCATGAGATACAATATGGTCTTTGTTGTGTTAAGCTTTAGAGATGGTTTGTTACGTTGCAACAGATAGTGGAACACCTGGCTAATTTGTACTCTTCCTTCCAGGGGTAGTTTAGGCATTGCCTCTAAGAAACATCGGATTTCCCTTTTTAATTCCCTTTTCCAGTGTAAGTTAGGTGCAGATCATCTTGGCCCCCATGCCATATTACACTTCATTCTGCATTTCTGGGTTTGTGCTATTTGTCTTCTAGACTACTGTCTCCTCAAAGGTATGTGCTAGTCTCTTTTGTGAGAGGAGCTTATCTCAGTAGTAGGCACACAGTGGCTATTCAAAATAAATTGACTAATTCACAGAATTGCAGGATTGGGGGGAACTGTAGATGCTATTTAACACAACCCGTTTTTTTTTTTTTTTATTTTTTAAAAATGTCTTATTTGTCTTGGAGAGAGGGAGACACAGAGTACGAGTGGGGGAGGGGCAGGGAGCGACAGAGACAGAATCCAAAGCCGGCTCCAGGCTGTGAGCTGTCAGCACAGAGCCCGAAGTGGGGCTTGAACTCGTGAACTGAGAGATCATGACCTGGGCCGAAGTCGCACGCTCAACGACTGAGTCACCCAGGCACCCCCCGCCCCCCACAATCCAGTTTGATCTACAAAGTATTTGTTCATCCAGCCTGTGTGGAAAGCCCCCTCCCTTGATGAGAATTTACTACGACCTGAAGCAGCTTCACCCGTCTTGAAACAGATCAGATTGATAGCACTTGCTTGTCAGTTTCACTCTTGCTTTTGATAACGTTGAAACAGATCAGATTGATAGCACTTGCTTGTCAGTTTCACTCTTGCTTTTGATAACGTTTTCATTTCAGCTCCTCTCAGGAGCCATGTTCGTGTGTGCTCACCTGTGCACTGTAAACTTTTTTTTGCTAGCCTTTTTAATATTTGTGTCCTGTATACCTATAACTGTTTAATACACTTGAAAATTGTTGTCTTAGATGGATTTTATTGTCGCCCACTGGATGTGTTGCATCCAGAGGTAATTTAATTTAGGCTCTTAGCTGACAGACCAGTAAAATGTACTGGTTAAGAGTTTGGGCTCTGGAGTCAGAAGTCTCAGGCTCACCTTCTGACACTATCACATGTTAGCGGTTATGTGAAAACAGACAACTCATTTGATCTAAGTTACTGTTTTCTTATCTGAAAAATAACTTCCTTGTACGTGTGTTGTGAACATTAAGTGATGTGAGGGCACCTGGGTGGCTCAGTCTGTTAAGCGTGCAACTCTTGATTTTGGCTCAGGTCGGGATCTCACGGTTCGTGATATGGAACCCCGTGTGGAACTCCACACTCTCAGCATCCCCCCATCCTGATAGAGCGCAAGGCAGGCTGTCAGCATGGAGCCCGTTTGGGGTTCTCTCTCTCCCCTCTCTCTCCCCCTCCCCTACTCATGCGTGTGCTCACATGCTGTTTCTCGAAATGAGTAAATATAAACAAAGGGGGTGACTGGGTGGCTCAGTAGGTTAAGCATTTGACCTTGGCTCAGGTCATGATCTCATGGTTTGTGAGTTCGAGCTTCACTTCGGGGCTCTCCTCTGTCTCCTCCTTTCTCTGTCCCTCCATCACTTGCACATGGGCTCTCTCTCTCTCTCTCTCAAAAATAAATAAATATTAACAAAAGAAAAAAAAATTAAGTGACATTGTGCACATAAGTAGTGCTTAACCAGAACCTTAAATATCAGATGCTTAGTAACTATTAATGACTCATAACTATTCTAGCAACGCCGTGCTTGACCAAATTAAGTATTCTTTTTCATATTGAGCATTAGATGACTACCTTCTATGTTTTGTTTCATCTTCCTTATCTGTTTGGCTCACTTTGGCTGGCCGCTTTCCCTATAACACTTCATAATAGTGGCATTCCATTTTTTAAACCTTACCTGCTTTGATGGCAGACAATTCAAATTTGTAAATAACCCCATCTATACACAAGATGGTAGATGCTTTCGTCAAAACCTTAGTCACAAAACCATTTGGAATCAAAGCCTGTGTTTCACGTGCAAGAGAAAAAAATTGTAGTACTGTATAGACAAGTCCATGATCTCATTTCATTGGTTATAAAGTCCAAATTCATACCATAAAGAATTGAGATATTATTCTCTTGATTTCAACCTCACTGTGTGACTCATCCAAAACTCGGCTTCCTCTTACATAAAACTGGTAAAAAAATTTCCTGTTTACCTCTCAGGGTTTCTGGTTTTAATTTTTTTAAATTTATTTTTGAGAGAGAGCAAGAGCGAGAGCGCGCATGAGTGGGGGGTGGGCAGAGAGAGAGAGAGGGAAACGCAGAATCTGAAGCAGGCTCCAGGCTTTCAAACTGTCAGCACAGAGCCCAATTGGGGGGGACGGGGTGTGAACTCTCATGAACTGAGAGATCATGACCTGAGGCAAAGTTGGATGCTTAACCCACTGAGCCACCCAGGTATCCTCCCCTCAGGGTTTCTGTGAATATCAGTGAGATAAGGTCCTTGAAGGGCAGGTATTAGGGTAGGGGAATGCTTCCTCTCCACTCCCAATATTTCCTTCCCGGTAGAAGGACCTCCATTAGTGTAACACACGTGGCCTCTATTCCTTACTCATTCTTCGCTGGGGAGGGGTTAGGAGTAAATCGTTTGGTGATTTTTGGATGTAGAAATTAAGCATGCATCTCGAAGCCCTTTCCTCTGCCCTGCCTCCTTGGGAGCAGCTGCTTACAGGGAGTATGGAGCCTGCTCTGTTCTTCAGTGACTGACTGTTTTTCTAGGTCTAACCCTGATAAGTGGTTAAGTGTATAATTAATTCTTTGATTCAGATTGTGGTATCTCCTTGGCTTTAGAAACATCATATTCTTGAACATGTGTCTTATGAGAAATGAAGTTAATATTTTGGTATCTAACTTTCTACTAGATCCTACATAGGACAATACAACTGGCTCAGAATTTGATCAGGAAATAGGTATTTTATTTATGCGGCTGCCTCAAAGACTCCAAAAGCAAGGCTGTAGTCCTTTTTTTTTAATTTTTGTTTTATTTTGTTTTATTTTTTAAAATTTACATCCAAATTAGCATATAGTGCAACAATGATTTCAGGAGTAGATTCCTTAGTGCCCCTTACCCATTTAGCCCATCTCCCCTCCCACACCACCTCCAGTAACCCTCAGTTTGTTCTCCATATTTATGAGTCTCTTCTGTTTTGTCCCCCTCCCTGGTTTTATATTACTTTTATTTCCCTTGCCTTATGTTCATCTGTTTTGTCTCTTAAAGTCCTCATATGAATGAAGTCATATGATTGTTGTCTTTCTCTGACTGACTAATTTCAGTTAGCATAATACCCTCCAGTTCCATCCATGTAGTTGCAAATGGCAAGATTTCATTCTTTTTGATTGCCAAGTAATACTCCATTGTATATATATGCCACATCTTTATCCATTCATCCATCGATGGACATTTGGGCTCTTTCCATACTTTGGCTATTGTTGATAGTGCTGCTATAAACATGGGGGTGCATGTGTCCCTTCGAAACAGCACACCTGTATCCCGTGGATAAATGCCTAGTAGTGCAATTGCTGGGTCGTAGGGTAGTTCTATGTTTAGTTTTTTGAGGAACCTTCATACTGTTTTCCAGAGTGGCTGCACCAGCTTGCATTCCCAGGTTGTAGTCCTTTTTAAATCATGTTTATGGTTTCTAGCACTTAGCACAGTGTCTGGCACAGCATGTATTTAATGCCTTATGGTTGAATCCTTTTGAATAATATAACCTGCTATGCAAATAAATGGTAATATTTATTATTAAGAAAAACAGCTGTGCTACCACATTTGTAGATTTCAGATTTCCAGGAGAAGCTATTACCATGACCTAGTTAATGTCCCAGGAAATTTATATAACTATTGTCTTAACCATTTAGGGCTATTATAACAAAATACCACAGACCAAGCAGCTTTTACACAACATAATTTTTTTTTTTTCTCACAATTCTGGAAGCTGGAAGTCTGAGATCAGAAAGCCAGCATGGTTGAGTGAGTGACTTCTTCTAGGTTGCAGACTTCTTATATCTTCATATGGTGGAAGGGGTGACCTAGCTTTCTGGGCCTCTTTTTTTTTTTTAATTTTTTTTAATGCTTATTTATTTTTGAGAGAGAGGGAGGCAGAGCGTGAGCAGGGAAGGGGCGGAGAGAGAGAGGGAGACACAGAATCTGAAGCAAGCAGGCTCCAGGCTCTGAGCTGTCAGCACAGAGCCTGATGCAGGGCTGGAACTCACAAACGGTGAGATCGTGACCTGAGCCGAAGTCCGATGCTCAATTGACTGAACCACCCAGGCGCCCCCTGGGGCCTCTTTTTATAAGGGAATTAATGCCATCCAAGAAGGCTTGGCCTTCATGATTTATTCACCCAAAGACTTCTCATCCTAATACCATTACCTTGGGCATTAGGTTTACAAAATAAGAATTTTGAGGGATGGGGACACAAACATTCAGAGCACAGAAATTATACACTATGTTCCAGAAGTTTTGTAAAGTAGAGCCCAGTCTTCCTGCACATACTACAAATCAGAAAATTTAGGTACAAAGCAGTAATGCAATTTACTTATGCTTTCACAGCAAGTTTATAGTCCCGTTTGGAGTAGAATAACAACTTTAGACCTCTATTGGCTAATCTGGGTTCTCACTATGAAATTTTGTAGAATCAGCTTCCAAATGACTAAATGTAGATGCCAGACTTGTTTACAAGTCCATTTGTTGAACCTGAAATAGTTGGATATGTTCTGAAATCTTTGAATCACAAAGTCATTGAACAATTTAGATGGAGGAAGTAAGAGACTATCACAAATAAAAAGGAGGTGTGAAGTTTTTGATTGTTATCAGAAGAGTAATTACCAGCAAATTGCCACATTTATAGAGTTAGCAACAGATGTGTGACAGCTGGGTTAATTGAACGTCTGGTGGGCCCTTTTCTATATAAGACAATTCCATGTGCATAGTATGGAAAAGAAAGCAGGTGTGACCAGTCAGTTGTCAAATGAAGAGAATAAATCTCACTTGGAGAGTGCACTGATGTACTAAACTTGTTTGTATTTCTTAGCTTGCAAGATAATCTAGCCACCGATTTTTGTTGGTGTGGTGATAAATTTTACACCCAGCGAGCACCGATTAATATAAATGTATATGGCAAAGAGTTTCCTATTTCTATCTTTTATGTGAAGGCTCTGCAGAATGCACATTGATGTGAATTCCTGACACTATACCCCCATCTCAGCACCACTATGTATATGGTCCTGAAGTCAGCAAGTCTGGTACTTCCACAGACATGGGCTGCCAGAATATTCACTAATTCTTGACACATGTAAGAAAGCACAGGACTGACCGGAGACGAGAAATCCAGTCGCTGCCTGTGTCACCCAATAGTAAACTGGGAACGAATGAATCGTTGATCTCTCTGGCCTTCAGTCAATTCCATGTGTCCAGAATGAAATGATGGAATTAAATGATCTCTAAGTCCCTTCTGTGGTTCAATCTCATTACAGGAAAAAACAAACAAACAAACAAACAACCCGGTGTTTTAGCAATTTTAAACAATCATATGAGATCTCTAAGACAACAAACGATTGATGCCATTTTCCTGTGATAGCAAATCTATCAGAAGCATTCTGTAAGTATTTGTTGATGGGCTGCCTATCTTGTGTAAACTTGAGGATGAAAAGTAGAAGAAAGTGCTTAATGCAGCCATGAGAGTCCCTTTCGTTTCTCCAAATACGTGTCATCCGATCCTATGTGTGGCATTAGTTCGTGTAATTTCTATTGGCTGCTGACTGGAAGGTGGCTGCAAGGGTTTTTTCAAGTGTGGGCGATCCATAGATTTTGAAGTTGCTGAATCCAGAGTTAGACCTCTGTCACATATGAGCTCCACGCATAGCCCCAAGCCCTCTCAGACGTCATTGACACCTCTTTGATCTTAACTTCTCCATGCCCCCATCATAGGCTCAGGACCCACTGAGTAAGGTGGCTGCCTATTTTGCTCTCCCCTCAGCTAAAGCAAGGCCCCACAGTGAATGTTATCATCTCATTCCCCTACTGCGCTGGTGGAGTTCTCCAATGTGTAGCCATTCGGTCTTCTTTTCTCCTCCTGTCCCCTTTCCTGTCCACGCATGTCTACCATACCTCTGCCCCAAATATAGTTACTCTGGCCAAGAGATTCAGGGTTAAGTACTTTTTGAATTTACTCTCTTCACAACTCTTGTAGATTCCCACTCCTGAAAACAAAGTCAGATGTATAACCTCTGTGTGCAAAACTCAGAGCCAATCCTATAGTTGCCTTCCAACTGTCCCAGAACACCCAATATTTTCCTGTATTCCACCTGTTGTGTGTGGTAGTCATGAAATCAAGGGGGACTGCTCAGAGGAAGCTGTCTTTAGCTAGGGTTTGCAGAAAGGGGCAGGATATCTGCAGAGATGGATAGAAAGGGCATCTAGCAAAAGGCAATAGTGTAAGCAAATGCATAAGAGGGCAGACCATTGGTTCTCAAATTTTAGTGTGCATAAGAAAAACGGGGATTTAGGGGTACCTGGGTGGCTCAGTCAGTTAAGCGTCTGACTTCGGCTCGGGTCTGATCTCACTGTTTGTGAGTTCGAGCCCCGCATTGGGCTCTGTGCTGACAGCTCAGAGCCTGGAGCCTGCTTTGGATTCCGTGTCTCCCTCTCTCCCTGGCCTTGAGCTGTGAGATCATGACCTAAGCCGAAGTTGGATACTCAACCGACTGAGCCACCCAGGTGCCCCAATATGGTCTATTCTTACACATATTGGGATATACTATAGGTTCCTATACCCCAAAACGTACCATTTGACTTAATTCAATTGATTGACTATTTACCAAACATCTAGTACGAGCTGTTACTCTATATAGAATAGCAGCTCTCAAAGTGATCTTTGGACCAGCAGTATCGGCATCACCTGAGAATTTGTCAGAAATGAACATTATGGGGCTTCAACTCAGACCTAGTGAATCAGAAAGCTTTGTGTAACGTAGCCAACCTGTACATTCACTGTTCGATCCTCTCGGTTGAAACCAGTGTTTTAAAAATAAGTGGAAAGAGATTCACTTCATAATTGAATTTAGCAAAATAAAAATATAGAGCTGATATGTTACAGAGCTGATCATGTGTTTATTCACACTGGTAAAAATAGTAAAGATTTTGGAAATTGTTTCCTTAGGAGATATTACCTCATTTAGCTGTTTAAACCAATGGATGTGATGGCATGATTTTATTTTCCTGTGAATATGCAAATTACACGTTTGTTACTATTTTCTCAGCATAATTGTAATTAATCTGTGGAAATGCAGTTTTACTTTAGCTGAGAGCAGTGGTTTTTACCCTTTGATACACATTAGACCCACCTGGGAAGCTTTTAAAAGTAGACACCTAGATATGCCCCTTCTTCTCATTCTGATTTAATTGGTGTACATTAGGGTACCAGCATTAGGTATCTTTTAAGAGCTCCTCAGAGGATCGTTATGTGCAGCCAAGTTTGAGAACCACTGGCCTAGAGTTTTCTACGTGGCTCTTATTTTGCTTCAACCTCTAACCTCTGTCTCAAAGTAGAGGTATCCTTAAACAATGTGACATTAAAAGTGTCCACAGAAAAAGAATTCTACAAAAGCAGCAGTGGTTATTAGGTTAAGAAATTATAATTCAGGGGCGCCTGGGTGGCTCAGTCGGTTAAGCGTCCGACTTTAGCCAGGTCACGATCTCGCGGTCCATGAGTTCGAGCCCCGCGTCGGGCTCTGGGCCGACGGCTCGGAGCCTGGAGCCTGTTTCCGATTCTGTGTCTCCCTCTCTCTCTGCCCCTCCCCCGTTCATGCTCTGTCTCTCTCTGTCCCAAAAATAAATAAAAAACGTTGAAAAAAAAATTAAAAAAAAAAAGAAATTATAATTCAGACCTCTTCCATTGGACAATCAGCGGATGATTTCATATTCTTTGGTGGTAGGGATCTGGACAGTAGAGTCCTTGAAATCAAGGACTATGTCTTGTCACTTAAAAAAAATTTTTTTTAAACATTATTCATTTTTGAGAGAGAGAGAGAGTGCAAGCGGGGGGGTGGGGTGGGCAGAGAGAGAGGGAGTCACAGAATCCGAAGCAGGCTCCAGGCTCTGAGCTGTCAGCACAGAGCCCGACGTGGGGCTCGAACTCACGAACTGCGAGATCATGACCTGAGCCGAAGTCGGACGCTCAACCGACTGAGCCACCCAGGTGCCCCTCTTGTCACTTTTATGTCCTCACTGCCAGGCACAGAATAGACACAAAGGATTTGTTGGATAAATAGAAGGGAGGTAAGGGAGGAGTGAGCCAATTAACCAGCAAGTATCTGTGTTCTTATCTACTGGCTTCAAATGCTATTCTAGGATTGTGTTCTTATCTACCATTTTCACATATTTGGTCAAGGGTTGTGAGTAAAGAAGCAACGAAATAACAATTTTGAAATACAATTTTGAAATAAGATAAGTATATATTAAAAAAATACGAGGTAGGTTCTACTTTGCATCAAAAATATAAAACTTAAGTGAGATTGGATTTTGTAAGAGGAAGAGTTTATAATGGGTTGCAGCAATCAGGATGAACTTCATACAGAAAATGGAACTTGAGCTGATGGGTAAAGCAAGTATAATAATCCAGTAACGAAGAACATTATGAGCAAAGATGCAGCAGAATTTCCAGAGCTAAAATTGAAAAGATAGGTTTGGGCTAGATTTTAGACAGTCTTGGATGCAAATGGACGCATTGGAAATTTTGGATTTTGTCCTACAGATGAAAGAAAGGCATCAGTGTGTTTTATCGGTTTTCATTTTAACAGGAGAGAGACCTGACAAAAATAGCATCTTAGACTATTATTCTAGTGATAGAATAACTAACAGGTAGACAGAGTTTGGCATTGATGATGTCTGAGGCAAGTTATATGATGGTGTTAAAGGTACTTCATTGAAAATCATGCATGGAATTATGTCATGATAGTGGGAACAGACAGGAAAGGACAGATGGAGAATTTGTGAATAATTGCAATAGCAATATATATATATATATTATATATATATGCAATATATATGCAACATATATATATGCAATATATAATGTATATTGCATAGCACATAGCATATATATGTATATATATGTATGTGTGTATATATGTATGTATATGTATATACACATATACATATATATATTAGGAATATGTATATTGAATGTCTAATATGTGCTAGGCAATGCAATAGGCATTGAGAATACATACAGGAGTGATGTACATTTTTTTTTAATTGTTTTTTTAACGTTTATTTATTTTTGAGACAGAGAGAGACAGAGCATGAACGGGGGAGGGTCAGAGAGAGAGGGAGACACAGAATCTGAAACAGGCTCCAGGCTCTGAGCTGTCAGCACAGAGCCCGACGCGGGGCTCGAACCCATGAACTGTGAGATCGTGACCTGAGCTGAAGTCGGACGCTTAGCCGACTGAGCCACCCAGGCGCCCCTGATGTACATTATTTTTATTTTTATAATTTATTTTTGAGAGCGAGAGAAGGAGAGAGAGAGAGAGAGCATAAGCAGGGGAGGGACAGAGAGAGAGGGAGACAGAGGCTGTAAAGTGGGCTCTGTGCTGACAGTAGAGAGTCCAGTGTAGGGTTTGAACTCATGACCTATGAGGTCATGACCTGAAATGAAGTCCAACGCTTAACCAACTGAGCCACCCAGGCGCCCCAGATTTTTAAACAGTTGTTACAACGTGGACATCCTTGGCTTCCACCAATCTGAGCTCATGAAGTCCTGTAGGTTGTACCAGTGTTTACTGACTGAATATCAGTTCTAGACTAAGCAATGAATAAAACAGTCTGTGCCTTCATGGAACTTACGTATGTAAAAAAGAATGTTTGGTACCAGAGTATTTCTCAGCGGGGAAAAGGTAGCCCACCTAAAGTTGTGATGCTAAAAATGGTCCTCTGGGCAATCAATACGTAGAATTAGAGTTGACCCCTGAATAACAAGGGTTTTAGGGGTACAAACCCCCCATGTAATTGAAAGTCCACATACAATTTTGACTCCCCCCAAATTTTACTAATAGCCTACTGTTGACCAGAAGCCTTACCAATAACATAGTCAGTTAGTTAACACATATTTTGAATGTTTCTATGTATCATGTTGTATTCTTAAAGTAAGCAAAAGTATTAGAGAAAAGAAAGAATTTATTAGAGAGAAGAAAGTATTATTTGAAAAGAAGGTATTATTAACAAAGTCGTAAGGAGGATAAAATATATTTATAGCACTGTACCTTATTTATCAAGAAAGATGTATACATAAGCGGGCCCACACATTTCTAACCCAGGTTTTCCAAGGGTCAGTTGTAGTTGGATCACTCTTTGATTATATTGAGTTTATCTCTCTTTTTCATTTTGCAGTAAAGTACCTCTTTTGGTACCTCCTCTATGGCTCCTGTGGCATTTGAAATTCCATTCTTTGCATAGATTGGACCTATTTAGTACTTGAAAGCTCATAACAGACTAATCACACTCTAGTTGCAAACACTTCCCAAATCTAAGTTGTGCCACACATGACAGGGCCACCAGGATCTAGTCCTATTTGAGGCCATGTCATGGCAATCATTATAACAAGATTTTGAGATTGAAGGGGAGAGCGAGAGAAGAGGCACACCGAGTTGGTACAAGTTTACTGTTTGCTACAGAAGAGAGGTGGTTTTTTTTGTTTTTTTTTTTAGGTCAAGTTTTTTTCAGACCTAATGATTGCACGTTTGCATAATCAATGGGATCACCTTTGTAGTAAATCCTTTCTGCTTGTTAAAATGTCTGAAAACACCAGACTGACCATTTTTCAGACTGTTTCTTAATCACCTTTAATCAGGTATAATTTTTCAAATCATTCATTAAAAGTGTGATCTGTTACACAAAGGACATTCTTAATCATTAAATGCTGGCAAAATGAAGTGTGTTGTTGAAACACTAGGGAAGGTCAATTTTTCAGAGTACCAACATTTAAGACCGTTTTATTGTGTAAGACTTCTGTTTTAAAAACGAAGAAAAATAACCTCTATTTTTTCTTATAAAAATAAGGATTCATTTTAAAAAGTACTTTGAAGTTACAGAAAATTTTTAAATTACCTAAGAGCACTCATATATGTACAAGAAGACAACAAAATGTCAAGTAATTATTTCATCTCAACACGTTTTTCTAGCATCGAACGCTTTGTCTATAATTTTCTATCTCAATATTTTAGTTAAAATTACGCCTAAAGCATTTTTGTATGCCCCAAAATATTATTCTAAAATATAGTTATAATAGGTATACCATTCTTTGACGATTTCTGTCCTATAGGATATTTATATTGTTCTTATATGTGGCATGTTGTAAACCATACTGCCATAAACAAAACTCACTAATTTATAAAAAATTTGCATTTATTTTACCCCAATAAATAAATATTTATAAGGCTTCTTATACATTTTATTATCCAGGAAGAGTATACCTGTCTATATGGCCACCAAAATAATATAGTGAGTATCTGTCTCACTGTATTCTTACCAGAATTGAGTATTACAACACGGAAAAAAATGGCTATCATTTTTGTTTCTGTAAATGGGCAAACTAGGTGCCCAGACTGACTCCCTCACAGAAAACAAATAAAAACACTTTATAAATCTTGAATACATCCATAAGGTGAAAAGAAAATAAGTTATCATCCAGTGACCAAATGAAGGTAGAGACCTAAAGGAGCTAAGCAGCTCTCCAAAGCCAACGTTTACCTTAAGAGCATTTACCGAACCTAACAAATGTGTTACACACAGCCCTCTGGAGGTCAGGGAATAGGAGACAAAGCCCCTGGTCCACCTAAGACAGAGAATCTAACAGGAGATACTTCCACAAAGCTTGGATCCCAAAGGGCCATACTCACAGTTAAAGGTTTAACTAGAAATAAATCTGTTCCTTATCCATGAGACTTCAAGGAAAACTATACTATCTGCTATGAACATTGGTGGGAATTTGAGGTAATCCTTCCTTGAGATTTTGTAACAGCAAGCTAACCCTCAAATAGTTTTATAGCCCAAATTGACAACACATGAGTGCCTGGAAAACCTAAAGCTGAGTATTTACTTTAAAGCCAATCCAGACCGATGGTTCCTCCAAGGGCCTGACAGATCCAAACTCCTATCCTTTCTTGATGGAACCCACCTTTTATCCCAAGCACATGATAATTTCCACAGATAGAGGTCGAAGGAAAATAAGGGGAAAATAATCATTGAATTCAAGAGGAAAAAGTCCCCATGAGTAAGAGCCAGTAGAAACAACAGACAGAATAAGATCCACAAAACTTAATCTGTGTAACTATCAAATTCAGAAGTTTTCTCTATTTCAATAAACAAAGAATTTAAAATGTGAGTAAAGAACAAGTGGGTGGGAAAATAAACCATACAGAACCCATAGAAATGGAATATGTTATAACTGAAACTGAAAACGTAGTGAATGGCTTTAACAATGGGTTGCACAAGGGGTGCCTGGGTGGCTTAGGTGGTTAAGTGTTCGACTTTGGCTCAGGTCATGATCTCACAATCTATGAGTTCGAGCCCCACATCAGGCTCTGTGCTGACAAATCAGAGTCTGGAGCCTGCTTCGGATTCTGTGTCTCCTGCTCTCACTGCCCCTCCCCTGCTCACGTTCTGTCTCTCTCTCTCTCAAAAATAAACATAAAATTAAAAAAATGGGTTACACAAAATTAAATAGATATTTAGTGAACTCTAACAAATAACTGAAGAAAATATACAGCCCCAAAAGATAAAGAGATGAGAAATAAAAGAGTGGTTAATGGACTTGTAGGACAGACTGAGAAGACCTACTATACATTTAAACAGATCCAAAAGGAGAAGAAAAAGAGTATCACAGAGGAAATGCATGAAGATACAATGGTTGAGCTTTTTGTAAAACTATTAAAAGGCATCAATACATGGGGCACCTGGGTGGCTCAGTCAGTTGAGCATCTCTTGATTTCAGCTCAGGTCATGATCCCAGGTTGTGGGATGGAGTCCCTGTGTTGGGCTCTGCACTAAGCATGGAGCCTGCTTGGGATTTTCTTGCTCTCTCTCTCTCTCTCTCTCTTACACTCCCTCTGCCCCCCCTCCCCCACTCATTCACACTCTCTCTCTAAAAAAATAATAACTAAAATTAAAAAAGACATCAACACATGGATTCAAGAAGCTTAACTAATCTCAAGCAAGATTTAAAAAAGAAATCACCTAGAATATTATGTTGAATTTATAGAATATTGAAGAGATCTGAAGCTGACAAACTGAAACTCTCTTCCCAACAAAAACATCTTTCAGGCAGAACAAATATGATCCAAGATGGAAGGTTGGAAAAGTAAGAAGGAATAATGAAAAAGCAACATGGTAAGTCTATAGGTAAAAATAAACATTCACAGAGTATTTAAACAATACTAATAATGATGCTTTGTGGAACAAGAAAAGATAAAACTAAATAGTAGATAATAATAGCATATAAATCAAAACAAGTTTGATCAAATTAGATCAGGCTTATGGGGTGCCTGGGTGGCTTAGATGCTTAAGTGTCATGCTCCTGATTTGGGCTCGGGTCGTGATTTCACGGTTTGTGAGATCGAGCCCCACATCGGGTTTTGTGCTGACAGCATGGAGCCTGCTTGGGATTCTCTCTCTCTCTGTCCCTGCCCTACTCATGCTTGCTGTCTCTCTCTCTCCAAATAAACATTTTTAAAAAATGGAAAAAATTAGATCAGCCTTAGAGTATTATAGGGCTCTTGTGTTATTCAGTTTGGAGGGTAAGTATTGAATAATTTTGGAATTTCAAATGATATTATATAGACAGCAGTTTGATCACAATGTGTTTATGTTAAAAATCAATAAATAACTATGAAAACCCCATATATTTGGCTGGGGCACCTGGGTGGCTCAGTTGGTTAAGCGTCCGACTTTGACTCAGGCCATGATATCACGGTTCCTGAGTTCGAGCCCCCCATCAGGCTCTGTACTGACAGCTCAGAGCCTGGACCCGGCTTCAGATTCTGTGTCTCCCTCTCTCTCTGCTCCTCCCCTGCTTGTGCTCTGTCTCTCTCTCTCTCTCAAAAATAAACATTAGAAAGTTTAAAAAGAGAAATAGAAAATTTGAGTAATACTATAATTAGTTAGATATACTGATTAATTTAAATCTTCCTACAAATAAAATTCTATGCTTGCACATTTTTTATAACGACTTCTACCAAATATCTAAGGAACAAATTATTTCCATCTTCTACATACTCTACCAAAGTATATAAAAAGAAGGGATACTTCCTATCTCATTTCCTGAAGCTATCATAACTTTGATACCAAGTCCTCACAAGAATACCTGAGGAAAATTCTAGAACGATGTCACTCTGAATATTGACGAAATTCCCAAACAAAATATTAATAAGCAGGATCCAGCAATGGTTGTAAAGGGAAATACAGTATCTGTATCACATTGAGTTTATTCCAGAAATTCATGACTGGATTAACATTAGAATTAATGAATTCTGGATTAACATAAGGAATTAATATAATTCACAACATTAATTTCAATGCAAATCGTTGCAAATAGAAATGTTGATAAAATTCTTTATCCTTTGATGGTGGAAATTTTTAGCAAACTAACAGTAGAAGTGAATTCCTCTAATAATGAATACCAAATTAAAACTTATGGTATACATTATTTCATTTTATTCTTTAGAATAAGACAACTGTTCTTATCATTACAGAGAATGGTCATTCTTTTATAAACATTATTGTCTCTGTAGAAAATTCAAATAATTTAGATACATATGTTAAGAATTATAGAGCATGCAATGTTTCTGAATTCAAAGTAAGATACTGAAACGCATTCATATACTCCACTAAAAACACAGAAAATGAAAGGAAAAGGGAAATATACCTTCTGATGCTATTTAAAAATATAGTGCTGAAGAATAATTTTAACAAAATCATGTAACCTTTATAGAAAAAAATGTAAAAATGTATTAAATGTATTAAGACTTTAAATGCCATCAAATGGTAACTTAAATTCATATTAAGAAATTAAGAGAACCAGGGGCACCTGGATGACTGAGTTGGTTGAGTGTTTGACTTTTGATTTCCACTCATGTCATAATCCCAGGGTCATGGGATTGAACCCTGCATTGGGTTCCATGCTGAGCATGGAGCCTTCTTAAGATTTTTTCTCATTCTCTCTCTGACCCTCTCCCCAGCTTGTGCTCGCTCTCTCTCTAAAAAAATAAGAGAACCAGAAATGGTCAATAAGGTTAGTATAACAAATTTTATAAATATGTACTTTGCCTCCTTTCTCCTTTTAGTTTTTTAAATGATATGTCCTATAAAGTACGAATTATAAAAATGCACTTTTGGATTTGTTATATAGATGAAATATGTGCAACAAGAACACATAAAAAGAAGTAAGAGGGAATAGGTGTAATGTTTTTATATCCCACAGAAAATAACATAGTACAAATATGAAACGGATTCTGGTAAGTTACAATGTGTATTTTAAGCCATAGAACAACCACGAAAAGAAAAATAAGAAATATTTTTATGAAGTATTTAAGGGAATGAATATATCACACTAGGAAATAATAGTCCATGAAAAGCAAAAAAAGCAATAAAGGAGGAACAGAGGAACAAAAAAGCCAGTCGACATATAGAAAACAAAAAAGTAAAATGGCAGATGTAAATTGAACGTATCAATAATAACATTAAATGTGAATAGATTAAACAATCCATCAATAGATGAGTGGATAAAGATAATGTGATATCTATATCTATATAAAATGGAATATTACTCAGCCATAAAAAAGAATGAAATCTTGCCATTTGCAACGACGTGGATGGAGCTAGAGAGTATCATGCTAAGCAAAATAAGCCAGTCAGAGAAAGACAAATACCATCGGATTTCACTCATATGTGGAATTTAAGAAACCAATGAAAAAAAGGCAAAAAAAGAGACCAACCAAAAATTAGATTCTTAACTATAGAGAACAAATAGATGGTTACCAGAGAGGAGATTGATAGGGGGATGGGTGAAATAGATGAAGCGATGAAGTACCTTAATGAGCACTGTTGAATCATTATATTTTATACCTGAAATTAATATAACACTGTTTTTTTTTCAATATATGAAGTTCATTGTCAAATTGTTTTCCATACAACACCCAGTGCTCATCCCAAAAGGTGCCCTCCTCAATACACATCCCCCACCCTCCCCTCCCTCCCACCCCCCATCAACCCTCAGTTTGTTCTCAGTTTTTAAGAGTCTCTTATGCTTTGGCTCTCTTCCACTCTAACCTCTTTTTTTTTTTCCTTCCCCTCCCCCATGGGTTTCTGTTAAGTTTCTCAGGATCCACATAAGAGTGAAACCATATGGCATCTGTCTTTCTCTGTATGGCTTATTTCACTTAGCATCACACTCTCCAGTTCCATCCACGTTGCTACAAAGGGCCATATTTCATTCTCTCTCATTGCCACGTAGTACTCCATTGTGTATATAAACCACAATTTCTTGATCCATTCATCAGTTCATGGACATTTAGGCTCTTTCCATAATTTGGCTATTGTTGAGAATGCTGCTATAAACATTGGGGTACAAGTGCCCCTATGCATCAGCACTCCTGTATCCCTTGGGTAAATTCCTAGCAGTGCTATTGCTGGGTCATAAGGTAGGTCTATTTTTAATTTTGTGAGGAACCTCCACACTGTTTTCCAGAGTGGCTGCACCAATTTGCATTCCCACCAACACATAACACTGTTAACTGCCCTGGAATTTAAAAAATCCAGTCACAAGGTAGGGATTAGTATCCTAAATTTAAAAGAACAGTAACACCAACTAAATGCAGTCCACAGGAGGTACACTTTAGATTTTTTTTCCTGTTAATTGTTAGTATTTTTATTCTTACAGTTATTCTTTCAAGTCTTCTACTTTCTTTAGGTTTTTCTCTTCCTGTCTAACACATTGAGATCGATATTTACATCATACATTTTTGTTTTTTTCTCAATTCTAATATGTGTATATGCCTATAAATTCCTCATGAGCACACCCATAACAATCCAGTAACTTTGAAATGTCACTTATCTCTTGTTCCAAAATGTTTCCTAATTTCCAATGCAATATTATATTAACCCATGCATTATTTAGAAGTGTAGTCCTTAATTCCCAAATAAATATTTTATTTTTGTTGTTGATGACTAACTTAACATACTGAATAGAAACATGTCAATAGCAAAACCATGAAAAAGATCTATCCTGCAACCATAAAACAGTTGGAGTGGCTATACTAATAAACAAAAAAGAGCTTAAAACAAAATATGTTACTAGAAATAGAGACCTTTTATCATGACAAAAGGCAATACGTTAGGAATAAACAGTAATTTTAAACACAGTGTTAGGTTCTGAATTGTGTTCCCCCTCAAGATTCATATGTTAATGACGTAACCCTGACTGGCTTTGGAGATCTGGCCTTTAAAGAAATAATTTCACTGAGTTGTAAGGATGAAGCCCTAATCCAATGTGACTCGAATCCAATGTGTCTGGAAGTGGAAGAGATCTCAGAGACGTTCAAAAACAGACAAAAGGCCATTGAACACACAGGAAGAAAGTGGCCATCTGTAAGCCAATGAGACAGCCCTCCTTGTAGCCTCTCACATCTTGGACTTGCAGCCTCTAGAACTGTGAAATAATGAATTTCTATTGTTTCAGCCACCCAGTCAGTGGTATTATTTTGTTGTAGCCCTACCTGACTAAAACAAGTTTGGGTACTGTGAAGTGAGGTGCTGCTGTAACAAGTCCCTAAAAATGTGGACATGGCTTTGGAGGAGGGTAACGGGTAGAGGCTGGAAGAGTTTTGAGGTGCATGCTTCCTTTTGAGGAAAAGGCTGGGTTGCCTTGAAGAGACTGCTGGTAGAAAAAGGGACATTAATGGTGATTCTGGTGAAATCTCAAAAGGAAACGAGGTACATGTTGTTGAAAGCTAGAAGAAAGGCAAACCATGTTATACAGTGACAAAGAACTTGGCCACTTGGCCAAATTATGTTCTATTATGTTGTGGAGGCAAAAACTAATAGAACTGAAAGGACAAATAAATGAATCCACTGTTGTAGTTGGAGACCTCAACACCTGTCTACCAGGACTTGACAGACTCAGCCAGCAGAAAATCAGTAAGGACATGGTTGAACTGAACAACACCATCAGTCAACTGGATGTAATTGACATTTATGGAATACTTCATCCAACTGCATCAGAATAAATGTTCTTTTCAAGCTCACAGAGCATTCACAAAGATAAACCACGGTCTCGGGCATAAAACACGGCACATTTAAAGATTATGAATCACACAAAATGTGTTCTCTGACCACAAAGAAGTTAAACAAAAAATCAATAGCAGAAAGATAGTTGGAAAACACCAAGTCTAGGAGATAAACAAAACACTTCAAAATAACATGCGGGTCAAGGAAGTCTCAAGAGAAATTTAAAAATAGTTTTGAGATAAATGAAAATACAACTTATCAAATTTGTGGGATGCAGTGCAAGCAATGCTTAGAGAGTAATTTGTAGCATTGAATGCATATAGTAAAGGAAATATCTAAAATCAATAAGCTTCTGCCTTAGGAAACTGTAAAAAGAAGAGCAAATTAAATCTAAGCAGAAGAAAAGAAATAAATATTAGAGAAGAAATATCTACTAGAGGGCAAGAGAGAGAATACTTCCTAACCCATTCTATGAGACCAGTAATACAAAAATCAGACAAAGTCGTTACAAGAAAGGAAAGCTGGCACCATTGTCTTTCGTGAACATAGATGCAAAAATATTAGGAAACGAAACCCAACAACCTATAAAAAATTGCACACTGTGAATAAGTGAAATTTATTCCAAATATGCAGGCTGGTTCAGCATTTGAAAATCAATTAATGCGGTCGATCACATCAGCAGAGTAAAGAAGAAAAATCATATGATATCAATAGATACAGAGAAAGCACTGACAAACTTCACAGCTATTCACGATAAAACCGGCTAGAAATAGTGGGAATCTTCCTTAACTTGATAAAGAACATTTACAAAAAGCTTTCAGCTAATATCGCATTTAACTATGAGAAACTAGACTCTTTCCCGCTAATATTAGAAGCAAGGCAATGTTGTCAATTCTCACCACTCTCAGTCAACATTGCCCTGGAAATCCTAGCTCATGGAATAAGACAAGAAAAGCAAGTAAAAGGTTTATAGATTGGGAAAGAAAAAAATAAAACTGCTTTTGTTTGCAGATGAAATGATTGTCTATGTAGGATATCCCAAAGAATTAACAAAACTCCTGGAACTTATATGCAGTTACAGCAAGACTGTAGTATAACAAATTGCTTTCCTATATTGCAGCAGTTAAAAACTCAACACAACTTCTGTATTACCTGGTTTGCTTTGCATATATTTTGTTGAGGACTTTTGTGTCTACATTTATGAAATATTGATCAGTAGTTAATTTTCTTGGCATTATTTTGTCAGTTTTGGTATCAGAGTCTTCTAGAATGGTATGGGAAGCCTTCTATTTTTGGAAGATTTTGTGAAGGATTGGTGTTAAGTTTTTAAATATTTGGTGGAATTTAGTACAGCCATTGAACCTGGACTTTTCTTGGTCTGAAGGTTTTTTATTTAATAATTTCATGCCTTTATTATAGGTCTATTCAGATTGTCTATGCCTTACTGAGTCAGTTTCAGAAGTTTGTGGAATATTTAAAATATGAGTATGTTTTATGTTTTAGAACAGTTTTAGGTTTATAGAAAAATTGACTCGTACAGATTTCCCATAAACCCCCATGCTCTTCTCCTTCATAGTTTTTCCTATTATCAACATCTTGCGTTCATGTGGTATATATGTTACCACTATTGATAAATTATTATTAACTAAATACCATATTTTATATTATGGTTCACTGTTGGTGTTGTACATTTTCTGAGCTTTGACAAATGTATAATTATGTGTATCTATGATTACAGTATCACATAGAATATTTGTGCTGCCCTAAGCATCCTATGGGCTCCCCTATTTAATCTCCCCCTCCGCTCTCCCTGATCTTTTTAATCTCCCCCTCCGCTATCCCCCTCCGCAATACCACTGATCTTTTTATTCTCTCCATAGTTTTGCCTTTTTCAGAATGCCCTGAAGTTGCAATCATTAACTTAGGGATATGCATTTAAAATTCCTCCATATCTTTTTGTGGCTTGATAGCCAATTTCTTTTCATCCCTGTGTATTATTCCTTTGTATGGATGTACAACAGTTTATCCATTCACCTATTGAAGGACGTCTCGGTTGTTTCCAAGTTTGGGTAATTATGACTAGAGCTGTCGTAAACATTTATGTGCAAGTTTTATGTGGACATGTTTTCTTTTTTTTTTTTTTTTTTTTTTAAATTTTTTTTTTCAACGTTTTTTATTTATTTTTGGGACAGAGAGAGACAGAGCATGAACGGGGGAGGGGCAGAGAGAGAGGGAGACACAGAATCGGAAACAGGCTCCAGGCTCCGAGCCATCAGCCCAGAGCCTGACGCGGGGCTCGAACTCACGGACCGCGAGATCGTGACCTGGCTGAAGTCGGACGCTTAACCGACTGCGCCACCCAGGCGCCCCTTTTTTTTTTTTTTTTTTTTTTTTTTATGTGGACATGTTTTCAATTCATTTGAGTAAATATCAAGGAACAGAATGGCTGGATCATTTGACAAGCCTGTGTTTAGATTTGTGAGAAACTACCAAACTGTCTTCCAAAGTGGCTGTATCATTTTTGCATTCCCACTGGTAATAAACGAGAGTCCCTGTTGCTCTACATCCTTACCAGCATTTGGTATTGTCAGAGTTTTGGATCTTAGCCATTACAATAGGTCTGTAGTAATGTTTAACTTTTTTTCCCACATATCTTTGTTAGTCATTTACATTTGTTGTTAGATGAATTGTCTAGCCAGGACTTAAGATTTTGTAAGAGACACACGTAAGACCTAGATGCTTTACATTAAAACTCCTTAATAAGGTTTCATTTTGTTAACAAAAACAGGTGAATCTGACAGGGTATTTGTTTTCTGGACAGAATTCACGCTTGGGTGACACCCATGATCTGCACAGAAAATTTGCTATGGAGGGAAACACGTTTCACCAGCAAAAGTACCGAATTTTCAGAAAATGATGGGCATTTATATAAACAAGTTTCATTGAGTAATTCCTCTGGCATTTTGTCTTTTAGTAAGACGACATACAACTATAAACATATTCTATGACTCTAAGACTTCAAGTTTCTTTCATCCTTCGTATATGAACAAAGGATTCTGGTCTATGTCTAACCCCAACTGTGTTGTCTTGACCCCAAACAATAGATTTGACTAACATTCAGTCAAGTATAACAGAGATGTTTGGTTTTCACTACAAAATTTTATTAACTTCGTTATCATCCCTGGACCAAAAAAATTACAACACATTTACTATAGGTAGGAGTCAAAATAGTCACTCCACGCTTGGCACCTTCTCATTATGAACAATTACCAGGAATATACTCCTCAGTATTTACATAAATTTCTTTCTCTGCACACCACTCCCTAATCTTTCATTTGCTTCTAACACTGAACCTCCTCTTTTTTGTTAAATGTGAGGTAAGCCTCATGAACATTTCCATGCACAAAGAGATCTAGAAAAGTGAACTACAGTCTTAATTAGCACCTCTGTAAAAACCATTGGTTTGCATTAAAGATAGTAAAAGTTCCCGAAAGCTGAAAATGATCTGTAGACAATCGAGCCTACACCTCCCTGCAGGATTACCTTTGAATAATTCTCCCACCAGCAGCCCTAAATCATTATCCATCATGTTTTATAGATTTCCAGAGAAGGCTTTTGAGACAACCTTGCAGTGTTAATGTTTAATGTTCCATAAACTATTGTCAGGATAAAATCCTCTTTCCTAACCTGCGGTTTTGTCTTATTTCCATTTAAATTCTCTCTGAAAGTGGCTACTGTTCATCAAGTTCATTTACATTGTGACAACTGTTATTAATAAAGGGCATGAGGCTTATGTTTTCAACTCCAATGTCAATTTTCAGCTGTCACTTACCTGACCTCTCAGCAGCGTTGGCAGAGATGAATCACTCCTTCCAAGTTGATATTATTTATTCACTTGGCTTCCAGAAACCTACATTATTCTGGGGTTTTTTTTTTTATGTTTCTGTTGCATCACTAGCTGTTTCAACTGTATTATTTTCTAGATTCTCCTTTACTCCCACCTTCTAAAATGTTGGAGCACTGCTGGACTCAGTCCTTAGTCCTCTTTTCTTCTCTAACTACATTTGTTCTATCAGTGCTGTCATTTCTTGGCCTTAAATATAATCTCCACACACTTAAGGCTCCCGAATTTATAGCTTCATCACAGACCCATTCCATGAGCTCCTGAATGATATATTCCACTGATTACTCGGCAGCTTAAATTTAACATTCTCAAAATTGAGCTCCTCATTTTACCCTCTTCCACCCAAACTGTCTTTTCCCAGTATTTCTCGTTATAATATATGGAACTAACATTCTCCTGGTTGTCTAGGCCAGAAGCTTTGGAGTCATTCTTGACTATTTTCTCTCCATAACCCACATACCATTTATTGTCAAGTCCTGTGAGCTCTTCTCCATAATGTGTCTAAAATGTCACCACCTTTTACCACTGACAACACTTCTACCCATGTCCTTAGCCGCTGTCATCTCTCACTTACATTGTTACAACAGATTTCTGGCTAGTTCTCTTGTTTCTACTCTTGTCTCCTGATAGTCTGTTTTCCATACAACATTCAGACTAATCTTTCAGCTATTAACTGAATTGTGTCCCTCTAAAATTCATGTTGAAGTCATAATCCCCAATGTGATGGTATTTGGAGATGAGGAATTTTGGAGGTAATTTGGCTTAGAAGAAATCACAATCATGGAGCCCATATGATGGGATTAGTGCCCTGATAAGAAGAGACACCAGAGACCTTGCTTCCTCTGGCTATCTCTATCCACATGTATCGAGGAAAGACTATGCAAGGACACAGCAAGAAGGCAGCTGTCTGAAATCTAAGAAGAGAGCTCTGAGTAGACATCTACCCTACTGGCTCCTTGATTTTGGATTTCCAGTCCACAGAACCGTGAGAAATAAATTTGTGTTGTTTAAGCCACCCAATCTTTGGTATTTTGTTACAGCAGCCTGAGCTAAGACACTTCCTAAAAATATGTAAATTATGCCATGTAATTTTCCTGCTCCAAACTTTCAGATGACTTTCAATCATTCCTGGAGTCAAGTCCAAGGACCTTCCTATGACCTACAAGATTCTCTATGATCTAGACACCTGCTACTTGTTCGATCTCATCTCTTAACCAGGATCCTCCTGGCTCGTGATAGTCCAGCCACTCTAGCTTCTTAACTGTTGCTAGGTCATCACAAGTTTTTCCTCAAGCCTGGGCTTTTGCACTTGCTTATCCTGCCCCTGTTTCTCCCGATATGGGCATTGCTCACTTTCTACCTTTAGATTTTTTTTTCACATATCATCTCAAAGATGCCTCGCTAAAATAGCCTTGTCTTTATCCATTACTTTTTTATCCTCCTGCCTGATACATTTTTGTTTATATATTTATCACTAGATGATATTATCTATCTCTAATTTATCATCTTCTCTCCCACCAGATGGTAAGTTTCTTGAGGGCAGAGAAGAATGATGTCTGTCTCACTCACTGTTGTAGATTTGTACATGGTAGGTATTTGATAAATCTGCAGTGACAAAATGAATGAGTTTGATCTCACAATCACTGCTGTCCATCTGGCTCTTCTGTTTAACTCTGAAAGTTGAGGTGAGGAAAGGATGGCCTGGAGTGCCTTTCAAATTCAGACATGAGAAATGTAGTTAGGAACTCATTTTCAGTATAACAGAATAACAACTTTTTTATTTTGATGTTTCCTCACACAGCTAACTGTTCTGTTCTTTTACCCTAAGAAAATACATGTTTGTGGTTAGGTAGTCTTCATGGTTTAAGATAAAGCAGCTCTGATATCTGTAGAAGTGAATTCAGATCCTGTTAAATTTTCTCTTCAGGCTAATCCTTTGATATTTTTTTTATTCAGCAAATATTGAATATTGCGGGCGGGGGGGTGGGGGGAAATAGGCTGGGAAATAAAGATGAATGAAGTCTAGTCCATGCCATTGAAGAACTCAGTCCTCTGGGGATAGGCACACATATGGTACTTTCATTAATGACTTCCCAGGGTGAAATTCAAGACATAGTGTAGGAACCTAGAAGAAAAGAGTACCTATGGCTGCCTGGAAAAGTCAGAGAAAGCTTCATAGAAGAGGTAGCATTTGAACTGATAGATAAAGGATGGATGAGGCATGTTACCGGGCAAAACATGCAGAGACTGTTTCTTTGAAGGATGTGGTGCGTGAACTTGGCCATGAAAAAAGGTATGGTATATAAGGGAATCTATGGAGGAGTAAATAGCACGGGCAAAGGCACCAAGTCTCATGATTTAAAAAAAAAAATCGTTGTTTGAATGATTGCAAATAATGTAAGGGTATTGGGGGATATGGAAGATAAGATAATGAAGCCAATCCAAGCTGATTCTGAGATTTCCAGAGTGGCTAATTAGCAGAATACACTATTACAAACTCCATAACCACTGTGCACGGCTAGTTATCAGTTAAGAAGGAAATTTGATAAACGAGTCTAAACTGTAGTATAATGACTCATTTGTTATTTCTCTCAGTGACACTTAAATTTTATAGGAGGATGCCCAGAGAGGACAACACATTACCTAGTAGAATTCTGGCATGGACAAGTAGAGCAGACTTAAGCCGAGGAGTTTCCAGTAAGTTCTCCTGCCCTTTAAAATTTCTGTCTACCACGTCAACTCAGTGCCTGAGCAGATTTTCAATTTTCCTGCAGTACTCTGTCTAAAATGGACAAGAAAATGGACAAGAAAATGAATGAATTTAGTTTTTGAGAATGTAAAATAATTATTCCCCCTGATTGGAATTCAAATACCCAGAAGAGATAAAAACAAATAGTGATTTAGAAAATACTTGGTTAGGAAAAAAAAAAAAAAAAGGAATTGAAGCAGCTGTTCTTTACCTAAGTAAAGAATAGTACATAAAGGGGAAAAAAAATCCATCTGTTTTGAGTCATGAAATCATCCTTCAGGCTCCAAGGAGAGCTTATAGCCAAGTGGAAGAGAAAGTGATTCTCTCTGTGAAACTCAATTCTAAAGAGCGGCATCTTTTCCTTGAGGCCTCCTGGTGGGATAGATCGTCCTCTTTCATCAGTCCTAGGTTACTGAACGACAGATATGTGCAAAGGTTAAATTGCAACACCTCAGTTGGAACATTTAAGGCCTGATGGTTGTTCATGCCCTCAGTGCTGTACTCAAAACCCTGAGCTCTAAAAACCGAACTTAAAGAACGTGTTCTTTTTAAAAAGAAAGTAAAATGGAAATGAGTTCAATTTAGAAAAATGAAGCAAGTAAAGGCATCTGGGCATTTAAAAATGCTATATATACAGAGGAAAGAAACGTTCTAGCAAGCCTACCGCTGCATGTCAAATTAACCCTAAATTCACTTAAAAACAGGCTTCTGTTTGTTACGGATACGAAGATACATATGTATCTGGAGTACTGTCTTAAGTACTGTGATGATGACAAAAAGATCTTTTGTCATTTGCTTAGAATCTAATTATGGAAGCAGCTCCTATACTTGAAGACATTAAGGTATGTGAGTGTTTGGTACAGACATGCAAATTTATGTGGTAGGCATTTCAAGCAAGGGAATGGTCACTGAAGGACCGAGTTAAACTGGATAGCTCTTATGGAAAAGACGAGTCTTGAACTCAGAGTTTCGAAAGAAGGAAATATGGTGTTTTGAATGGTGGAGAGAGAGGAAAGAGAGCATTTTAGATATAAGAAAGTAGAGTGAGTGAAGGTATGGGGGCAAGAATGTGGTATGTGATTTTAAGGGGGCCAGTCTGACAGAATTGGGGCCAGGGATCATGTCGGGGATTAGTGGGGGGTTAGGATGAATAGGTAGGGTGGAGTCAGTTGATGGAAGACCCGGAATGCCAGCTTGATTAGTTTTGACCTTATCCTACGGGCAAATGAATGCCCTGGTAGGGGAGGGACATGCCGAAAGTGGTTCCTTAAGATTAATCTAGCAGTGGTTTTCAGGAAGGATTTGCTTGTCTGCGTGTGGCAAGTGATTGATAGGTGTGGGATCAGTGACAGAGTTAACTCTCAGTTATTGCATTAAGGCTTATCAGAAGCAAATCTTTAAATTCTTCTCTAAGTGATTGGAATAGGGAACAAAGCCATGCTGTTTTTTTCCCCTTTCCAATTAAATTGTTGACATTATTATATTTACTCTAATTCTCCTTTTCTAATTTAGCATGCTGCTCCGGGGAGTTGGAAAGGAGGGAATGTTCAGGGTGTGTGAATGTTTCCCCTACAATCTCCCCCCTACCATCCATGCTCAATGGTCAGGAGAGGTCTTTTAAAACAGCTTTGTCATTCATTCTTTAATTCTCTGGGGAATATGTGGGTCATTCAGCCTGTAATTGTCAGAAGCCCCAAAGTCTGGGAATGGTGCCTTGCTCTAGTCTTCAGCATGGGTATAAACTGGGTTACTTTCCATTTTCTTCAAAATCACCTCTTCCCAGTGTGACTTCATTATTTGAAATTATGCAAAGTCCTAATAACCCAGACGGATCCCCATTGAAATGGAAATACAAACACACATCAAAATGCCAAATAGGGAGGAGCTGGAGATAATCGATGTTATTGCCCCCCCCCCCACCCAATTCAATTCAGGTCAGCTCAATGATTATGTATTGAGCACACTCATCAGGGATTTATGGGCTATATAGGAACAAAGTCTTATCCACATAACGTAGACATATAAGCACAAAAAAGGAACAAACTACTCTGAACAGTTAAATAGCAGCATGAGATGCATATGATTAGGTGTTAAACTAAGTGGCACAGACAACCGTATGAACTGACTGCAACAATTATTTGACATTAAAAAAGAAAACTTGAAGCCCTGCATAGTATGCATGTTACAGACATTGAATCAATTTTATGTATGTCCTCTATACGTTTCTCAGATCTGGTATGGGCAGAGATGAGAACTGACAGCTAATTGACCCAATATCAGAACATCATTTCCAGATGGACTTTTTCTTCTTGGTTTTGGGTTTTGCCTTTACGGCATCCTTTCATTGAGTCCCATTTTCTCTCTTACAACTAAGGGGATCCACTTCTCATTGAAAAAAAAAGTTATCTGAGTGTGTATATGCAAAGATCTTACTTTGGTTTGAAGAGTGGGCTGTAGGGTGATGCACGAAGTTACTATGTTTACTCCATCTGTAGATTGATGAGGAAGAATTGGAATATCTCACGGTGCTGCAGTCACATTTGGAGATGAAGTTTGCTTTTTGTGCCAATAAGAACATGCCTCTGCTCGTAGAAATATTTTGAGGATGCTGAGTTTTTGTTGGCGGGTTTGAGAAGGGGTGGGATTAATTGGAGTAGCTCTCTAAAGGGAAACTATGCTCTGGAATCATTCTAACAAGGAAGGGATATGCTGGGGTACAAGGAGGAGCATTGGGTTACTTGGCCAATCAACCCATAAGTACTGCTTAAGATCGGTCTGCGTATTTTGTGTGTGCTGCCTGATTGAGAGCAAGGGCCTGAGGGAAGCAGATCTAGAGGATGATGGGAAAGCAAAGAAGAGAAAAGGAGAGAGGGAGGGAGAGAGAGAGATGGGGGAAAGAGAGAGGAAAAGAGAGCAGGAGGGATGGAGAGGAGAAGGGAGGAAGGTGGGAAGGACAATATTAATAAATGAGAAATTGAATGGGAGGGAGTTGCACATACTTGGGTTTAGACCATTGACAAGGCAATAGAGCAGCATATTCATGGTATATCAGGAGAATGAGTGTTCAAAAGGCAGAGAGTAGGGGGTGGCTCAGTCAGTTAAGCATCTGACTACGGCTCAGGTCATAATCTTGCAGTTGGTGAGTTCGAGCCCTGCGTCAGGCTCTGTGCTGACAGCTCAGAGCCTGGAGCCTACTTCGGATTCTGTATCTCCCTCTCTCTTTCTTCCCCTCCCCTGCTCACACACTGTTTCTCTCTCTCTCTCTCTCTCAAAAAATCAATAAACACTAAAAAATAAAAAAATAAAAAAACCAGAGTATGAGGAGAGGACATAGATGACAAAAAATGACTCATCTGGACATCTAAAATATTGCTTGATTTTTCAAAGACCTTTACTCCTTTTCCATGTCTAGCATGTAGAGCGCATTGAAATCACATGAAGGGAGGGGTGCCTGGTGGCTGTCTGTGAAGCACCAGAGTGTTGGTTTCAGCTCAGGTCATGTCTCACAGTTCGTGAGTTCAAGCCCCATGATGGGTTCTGCGCTGGTAGATTTTTTCTCTCCCTGTCTTGCTGCCCCTTGCCTTCTCTTTCTCTCTCTCTCTCTTTTTCCCTTTTCTCTCTCTCTCTCTCTCTCTCTCTCTCTCTCTCTCTCTCTCAAAATACATAAATAAACCTAAAACAAGCAAACAAACAAAAAGAAATCACATGAAGGGAGGATGTTCCAGGGCTAGGTTTACTCTTGGTCTTGCAGGGTTGAGGTGTTTGCAGCTACTTAAAGTATTAAAACAGTGTAATTCAAAAGCAATTGAGTGTTTTTGAAAATGTATTGCTCAGTAACTATATTATATATGGTGATGTAGGCATATTATATATGATGGTGTAGGCAATCCCTATACTTTTGCTATAGCAAGAGATTTTTAAAGGTAATTAGGCAACTATGTATCATGTGTATAAATACACATTTATATATAACCTAGCTACTGAGTAATGATATTTTGAAAGTATTCTAGTTTTTTTTTTCTCTTTTATGTTTTTGGGGAAGAGCGCAAGCGGGGGAGGGCCGGGAGGTGGGGACAGAGGATCTGAAGCGGGCTCTGCACTGACAGGCTGACAGCTGTGAGCCTGATGTGGGGCTCGAACTCACAACCTGTGAGATCATGACCTGAGCTGAAGTCGGACGCTCAACCGAGTGAGCCAGCCAGGTACCCCTGAAAGTATTCTATTTTCAAATAATCCTGAATCCTCTTCCTCACAACTCTCATTTTCTACTGTTCCAAAGCAGGGCCCCTAATAAGCTCCTCTCCTGCTTCCTCCAACCAAGCTTTGTTGACCAAGCAGACATGGAGAGGCAGGAGGCAGTCTTGGCACCCGGGGAAAGTCTTACTGGAAAGGTCCTGGTTAATTTGTATGGATTTCTAGAAACTCGACGCAAAAGCCAAGATATACTAGTACTTTCCTATTTGGTATAAACAACTAATTATTTTACTATTGGGTGGACCCAAACTGGTGCTAACCTATGACTATAAGTCAATTTTTAATTTTTTAAATTTTTTTTTCAACGTTTCTTATTTATTTTTGGGACAGAGAGAGACAGAGCATGAACGGGGGAGGGGCAGAGAGAGAGGGAGACACACAGAATCGGAAACAGGCTCCGGGCTCCGAGCCGTCGGCCCAGAGCCCGACGCGGGGCTCGAACTCACGGACCGCGAGATCGTGACCTGGCTGAAGTCGGACGCTCAACCGACTGCGCCACCCAGGCGCCCCAATTTTTAAAAGCTGACTCCCTACCATTAGACTGGGCATCTTGCCCTACCTGATAGCATTTCTAGCCGTAGCATCATCCCAGGGTGGTTATTTGGAATTCCCAAATTAAAAATCCTTGGAATCACATCAACAGAAATGAGACCTAAAAGATCATACAAGGCAGTAAAAACGTTTGTTTCTCAGTTTAAACACTGGAAAAGAGCTTTCTGCATCTTCTTGTTTTTTTTTTTTTTTTCTTAATAATTGTAGTAGGATTGCCAGGATTCACACAGAACTCTGGAGTCTCCAGGAACTCTGGAGGCAAGCTACCTATGTATTTCTCTGCTTTCGTAAGAAATCTTCCACACAGAGCTGGATGTAACGATTTTTTTTTTATTACTTCTAAGATGATTTTTTCCAAGGATTTGATGACACATATGGGAGAAATAACTTTTTTTTTCAGAGGAACAGGCTACACCTATATAAATGTCTCAATAAGACTCAAAATGGAAGTTCTGATTTTAACCCCGGTAGGAGAAATAACTCTCATCTCTTGTTGATCAGATTTCATCCACTGTAATTTTACCTTCTTTTCTTTGGACAAAGAAGCATTTGTTAAGGAAGTGTAATAGGTGTTTCTTTTGTGGCCGTTGAGCAAATGGAAGCCTCTGGTATAAAGAGAGCAACAGTGTTCCCATAATTTCAAAGGAATAAGTTCATCTCAGGAGCTCCAGGAAAGGTTTCATTCATTTATCTAGGAAACTCTACAGGAAAGGTTATAAAAATTTATCAAAGTACTATGTGTAGCACTCTACCTACTATAGTGAATAATCTCTTACAAATGCTCACTTAGTGGAATAATCTTGAACCAGAGTTGCTATTAATGGGAATATTCTTTGAAGAATTCAAAAAAGCTAGAAGAGTATAAAACCTCTTTATTATTCACTGTCCCTCCCAGAACCCAGTAGGAAACTGATCTAATTCTTTCTTTTCAAGATACCAGGGTACCCTGGTATGATATTCTACTGAGGGACAGTTTGGTGACCAGGAAGTGTCCATAGAGCTTAAGGTCAGCTCTCTGCAAGCACAAAGGTGAGGTTGGTAAAGCTCATCTTTCGAGTCCCCTTACCTTCTCTTCCGGTGCTTTTGTCCCCGTGTAATGCCCCCGATTTCGAATCCGAGAGACCACCACGGAGCTGATACCGATGCAAATGCAAAAGGGTTTATTTGCAAGCTCGAGCTTGGGGCCAAGTATACCCGACACAGCGGAGCAGGGCCTTGGACCCCTAGGTTAAGAGGTGTAGCAGTTTTATAGGGGCCAGTGGCCAATGAGATTGTAACACACACAGAAAGTTGCATAGTCATGTCAGTCCACACGCAGGTGGCCAAGTGAATTACAATTTACCCTATAGTAACTGTTTGAACTAGCCTATCACTCTGGTCAGAATTGGCATGCAAGTTTGGCGGGCAAAAGGCGGGGTTTACATTCTTTGGCTGTTAGGGGTTCCATATTCCTATAAGAGCCGGTTTCCAGTAAGGGTGTGCTCAGCGGCTTGACTAGGGTGGGGGAGTGTCTTAAGCAGTAAGTAGGTCAAGTGGGGGTTATACATGAGATGGTGGGTGTAGCACAAAATGGAGTCAGTCTTGCTCTGCTTGTCCAGGGGTAGGGGATTTTTGTTACATTCCTTGGGTCCCACACCCACTGTGATACTTTTATGGTTAAAGTGTGACTGATATGCGTGCAGTATTTTACAATCAATTTCAAGTGCACATTTTAATGAATTTTGGTAATTGCATACAACTGTGCAAACACCACCACAATCAACGTATATAACGTTCCACCGCCGCAAAAAGTTCCCTCATGTCCCATTAACTTGATTCCTTCTCCCCATCCCTGACCCCAGGCAATCATGTATGTATTTTATGTCCCTATAGTTTTATGTCACTATAGTTTCTAGAATTTCATATAAATGGAATCATACACAACGTACTATTTTGTGTTTGATCTTTTTCACTTAGTGCAAGGTTTCTCAGCTTCGACACTATTGTTGGGCTGCATCGTTCTCTGTTGTGGGCATCTGTCCTGTACTTTTTAGGACGTTGAGCAGAATTTCTGACCTCTACCTATGAAGTGCCAGTATCACTCCCCAGCTGTGGCCATCAAAAACGTCTCCGGGTATTGCGAGCTATTCCCTGGGCGGGGGGCAAAACCATTCCCGGCTGAGAACTACAGATTTGCCATCATGTTTTTGAGATGTATCCATGTTGTGTCTATGAATCATTCACTCTTTTATCGATGACGAGTATTCCAATCTATGGATATAACAGTTTATTTCTTTAGTCATATGCGGATGGACATTGGGTTATTTCCGGTTTGGGAATATTACAAATAAAGCTACTATGAACTTCCACATATCTATTTTTGTGTGGATACATGTTTCCCTTTTTCTTGGGTAAATACCTATGAGAGGAATTGCTAGGTCATATGGTAATTCTGTACCTAGCCTTTCGAGGAAATGCCACACTGTTTTCTAAAGTGGATGCACCATGGGGTGCCTGGGTGGCTCACTTAGTTAAGTGTCTGACTTTGGCTCAGGCCATGGTCTCACAGTTCTTCAGTTCGAGGCCCACGTCGGCCGCTGTGCTGGCAGCTCAGATCCTGGAGCCCGCTTAGGATTCTGTGTCTCCCTCTGACTCTGCCCCTCTCCTGCTCACACTGTGTCTCTCCCTCCTTCAAAAACAGATAAACATTAAAAAAAAAAGAAAGTGGATGCACCATTTTACATTCCCACCATGTTCCACATCTACAACAACAGTTGCTATTGTTCATCACTTTGAGTATAGCCATCCTTATGGGTACATTGTATCTCACTGCAGTTATGATTTGCATTTCCCTAATGACTAATAATGCTGAGCATTTTTCATGTACTTATGGGTCATCTGTATATCTTTGGAGGAATGTTTATTGAAATCTTTTGCCTACATTTAAATTGGGTTGTCATTTCGGGTTGAGTTGCAAGAGTTCTTTATATATTCTTGATGCAAGGGCCCTTTGTCAGATAAATGTTTTGCCAATACTCCCGGGCTGTGGCTTATTTTTTATTGTTTTTCTTAATTATGTTTTTCAAGGAGAAAACTTTCTTAATCTTGGTGGAGTCCATTTCATCATTTTTTTTTTTTACACTTTGTGTCTTCAGTGTTCTGTTTAAGAAACTTTTTCTAACCAGGGAGCCTGGGTGGCTCAGTCGGTTAAGCATCTGACTCTTGATTTCGGCTCAGGTCATGATCTCGTGGTTCATGAGTTCAAGCCCCACATTGGGTTCTGTGCTGGCAGTGCAGAGCCTGCTTGGGATTCTCTCTCTCCCAGCTCTCTCTCTGCCCCTCCCCTGCTTGCTCTCTCTTTCTAAACAAACAAACAAACAAACTTAAAAATTTTTTTAAAAAGAAACTATCTAAATGTCACAAATATTTTCCTCTGTTTTCCTCTAGGAGTTTAACTGTTTTAACTCTTACATTTAGATATATGATCCATTTCGAGTTAATCTTTATGTCTGCTGTGCGATACAAGTCAAGGTTCATGTTTTTTCTGTACAGCTGTGTAGTTGTTCCAACATCCTTTGTTGAAAAGACCATCTTTTCTTTACGAAATTACCTTGACACATTTATCAAATATCAATTGACTATATAAGTATAGAAAAGTACTATGTATTCTTGAAAAGAATGTGTATTCTTCCATTTTCATATGTGTTCTTATAAATATGGAGTAAATTGAAGTGACTGATACTTTTGTTCATATCTAAGTTTTTGCTGATATTTTTTTGGTCTGGTTGTTTGTCAGTTTCTAAGAGAGGGCTGTTAATATCCCCAACTATGATTGAAGAATTGTCTGTTTTTCCCTTTAATTTTATGATTTTTGCCTCACCTATTTTGAAGCCTTTCATTGGGTGAATGCACTTATGATTGTTATGTCATATTCAATGGATTTTTTTTTATTATTATCATCTCTGGTTATACATTTTCTTTTAAAATGAGTTTGGTTGACTATTTTTATAGGTACTCTAGGCTTGTGCTCACTCTGTGTATGGATGTCCCTTCTAAGGTTAATCACAGGGCTGTTGGCTGAGGCTTTGGTTCCTCACCACGTGGTCCTCTCTATAAGGCTGTTCATGACATGCCAGCTGGCTTCCCCCAGAGTGAGTGATCCAAGAAAGAAAGCATGAAAGACCAAGATAGATTTCAAAACCAAATCTCAGGAATGACATAGCCATCATTTCTGCTATGTTTTGTTTTTTCATTTGATTTTATCGTTGAAGTATAGTCATCATACAGTGTTCTATTTGTTTCAGGTGTACAATATAGTGATTTGACAATTCTATACCTTACTCAGTGCTCGTCATGATAAGTGTCGTCACCATCTGTCATCACACAACACTTGCCTCTCTGTGACTTACTTACCTTATAACTGGATGTTTGTACCTTTTAATCTCCTTCATCTGTTTAGCCCTTCCATCCCCTCCCACCCCCCTGCCCACCTCTCCTCTGGCAACCACCATTTTGTTCTCTGTATTTAAGTCTTTTTCTGCCACTGTCATATTGGTCACCCAGCTGAATCCTGACATAATTTGAGACTATACAAGAGTGTGAAATACTAGGAGGGTGGGGGGTCACTGGGGACGAAGCTGAATAATTTCTTTTCTGCCCAGTGTTCCCCAGGAGCCCAGAGTCGTCGCACTCAGTTCTTTCTCAGAAGACATTTCATGAACGTGCACAACAGACAATAGACACTTCTGACACTCTCAGCATTGTGCTAGATCCTCTGGTTGGGGGAGAAGAGTATACGAACTGTAACATTTAGCACAGTGTTAGCTTGCAAATAAGTCATTCATTCAGTTGAGACAATACCACCGTGTCTGTCATTACTGTTAATCTAGGGCACGTCCTCCTATTACTTCCCATTCCAGACCCTTGAATCCATCCTTTATGTCACTGCCTGATGTATCTTTCTATACGTCTGATTATATGACTCACTTTTATAAAATATTTAAGGTTTCTCTATTGCCTATAGAAAAAGAAAACAAATCTAATATCCTTCGAGAATTATTTAAGGTACTTCAAAATTTGACGCACCTGTTTCTAGCTATATCATTCATCACCCTTCACTTTCCCAATGCCGATTATGTCACAGTCTAATTTTTTTTCCCCCAAAGAATTATCCACAGAACCTTAATTCCATCAGCTCTGGGAAGAAAGGTTTCATGGTCATATAAGTTTGGGCAGTGCTGTATCCTATATTGCCTTCTTAGAAATGTATGCAATGTAGTATGTTAAAAACGCTGAAAAAATACTGTCATGAAGAGGTCTATTCAACATCAATCAATTGCTTCCCAATTTATTTGACTGTGGAACCAACTTCTGAAGACTACTTCTTAGCACCCTGCCCTGCATCAAGTTCTCTCATGGAACGTGTTTGAGGGAAATGCTGCTCTGTCACAGGGTTTATTCGCAGTTTCCTAAATGACCGTATTTTGTTGTTTTGTTTTTGCTTTTGTTTCTGCGTGGGGTGAGGAGGACTCATCTGGTAGTTCTTTCCTGGAAACGGAGACCCTGAAATGCCTTTTTGTCCCCCTTACCAGCCCAGAAAGCTTACTCAGCCTTCAGAGCCCAGCTCATGTTTAATCTCCTATAAAACCTTTTCTGTCACACCGTACGCTTTTTCCTAAAGCAAATGTAATCGATTGCCTGGGTTATCACAGAACTTTTCTTATAACCCTTTCACATTATGTCTCACATTCTGTGCGTCTGCTTCCCCCCCTGGTAAACTGTGAGCTTGGGGAAGGGGGCCACATCTTATGCATTTTCCTATCTTTAGTGCCTCCCATAGTGCCAGTCATTTGAGTGGCATGTTCAGGTAATATTCATTGCATGAATACACATGAAATCATTAACCCAATACCAGCTGATATATAATGTAATTAAAGACTGCCTTATATACTGTCTATGAAGCGCTATAAGAATTTTCAAAATTGTAACCAATGAAGACTGACATCATTAAGGAGTTTTATGGGGGAGGTGGGTCTTGAACTAGAGTTTGAAAGACGAGTAGAATTTGTATGAAGTAAACACTCTAATCAAAGACAGAGCCAGGCATCGTCTGGCGTGTTAGTGGGACAGTCAGGGAAAATAATGGATGCTGGAGTAGACAACATTAAAGTCGGGTAGTTAGAGTGGTTTCAGATTATAAAAAGCTTTGAATTCCAGGTATAATAGTTTAAAAGCTGTTGATGGAAGCGTCTAATCAGGCTGAAAGCAGGATTTGGCAGAGATTAGACAAAAACACCAAAACATGTACTGATTTAAATTAAGGTCTGTTATTAGAGTCACCGATTCTGTCATGTTTGTTAACCGACCCATGCAGTTCACCTATACTGAGCATTAAGTCTCATGTTTGAATTGCACTGGCTTTCTTTTTCCTAACATAAATTTGGTAATTTACAGATGAGGTAGTATCATGAAAGCAGAATCTTCCTCCCTTCCCCAACTTTTTTTCTTTCTGATAAAATGTTTCTTCCTAAAATTGTTCATTCAAGGAAAGATATTCCTTTACAGAGAAGGAAAACTCAAATGGACATTCATCTATCTCTCTTTAGCTCCGACTCGTTAAAATAATGTGAAATTAGTTTGTAGCCATTGTACTGAGTTTTTGATACACCTATTATCAAAAAATGTTTTTTTTCTTTTAATTAGATGGGTAGCTCCAGGAGAACATTTCAAATCTAATAATTGGATTTTGGATTGGCTTATTGTGGGAATTGCCTAAATTTTTGAGTGCTTCTGAATGAAGTTGCTTAAACTTTTTCAATCTAAGTTTTACTTTATTGGCTTTGATGACTCCAAATCTGCTTTCTTATTTCTAAATCAAACTTCGACTTTTGATATCTTCAAGGAATGTTATGAAGAAATACATATTATTTTGTTTTATTTTTTATTGAGATATAATTGACCTATAACATTAGATTAATTTCACTGCACAATGTAGTGATTTGATATTTTGTATATACTGGGAAATGATCGCCACAATTAGCCTGGTTAACATCTATCACCACACATAGTTGAAGTGTTTTTTCTTGCGATGAGAACTTTTAAGATCTACTCTCTTAGTAGCTTTCAAATATACAAGACAGGGGCAAATTAAAGTACATGGGAAGGCCCTAAAGACAAGCTGGTTCTGTTTAGCAGCTTGCCTTAAACCAGCATAGAACCAAAGGTTTCTGTAGATTCTATCAGATTATTTTCCCTGTCAGATTTCTGGTGCACTGGGTATTTCAGAGAGGTAAAATAAATTTTAAAAATTACTAGAAAATACCTTTAAAGGCAAATAAAATTGGGGCTCCTGGGGGGCTCTGTGGGTTAAGCACCCAACTCTTTGATCTTGGCTCAGGTCATGATCTCAGGGTTGGGGAGATCATATTGACAACAGAGTCTGCTTGAGATTGGCTCACTCTCCCTCACTCTCTGCCCCTTCCCCCCTCTCAAAATAAACAAACAAACTAACTCACTAAATAAATAAAATTTGAGATTAAGGAATACTCCAATTCTGCCATTCTGCTCAAATGTCACACAAGGGACTGACATTCATGGCAGATTAGATGACTCTTCCGGCTCTAATGCAGCCCCTGGCCTTACCTCCCCATGGGTTGGCTCTGTGTGCAGTGGGAGTGGGGGGAGTATGGACTTGCGCCTCACCCTTCCACGCTGATCTCTGGGAGTGGGCAGGACTTTAGTCCTCTGAGGCATCGGACGCTCCCTGGCCTCTTGGCGGTGTCCGGAGTGACCCTCCCAGTGGAGGACAGTGCCGCGTCGTGGCTTCAGGCTTATAGCTCTTTGACACACCAGCAAGATGCGCCTGGCCCTTGGTGCTTCTCCTGAAACACTCCAGGTGGCCCCAAGCCAACCCCCTGTCGTTTCCGGTTCCCAGCGACCCATCCCCCGCTGGGGTCACCGCTGTAACTATAGTGTCTGAAGAGCAGGCTTCAGTAGGTGAGAATGTATGTAGGTCCCCTTCCTGGGGTGGATCCCTCATAGTCCCACTGTGTGCCCACATCACAGACCCCACCCCCTCCAAAGCCCTGGCATCTATGGAGGCCTTTGCTGGCCGATTTGGGGACATTAGTAGGGACCACACACCCTTGGTGAGAAAGGCTTCTCTAGAGATCAGAGCGGATACCCTGCAGTACAAAACCCCATCCCCCCAGTCACTTCTTTCTCTTCCTCTGCTTGTGGGTCCACATTGAAGCCAAATGCTCTTTCCCTAAAATGCTTAAACAAGCAAACTGTTTTGGTGAGTCTTTTGAGGAAAACACACTTTCCTAAATTTAACACACTTGCTCTATAATGTTACATTACTAAACAATAATTACATTAGATAGTTAAAAATTGAGCTAGGTAGAGAGACAGGTTGAATGGACCCTCTGTAGTAGCTGAGTACCAGCCCAGTTGGCAGAATTTGGGATTGCAGAAATTCTTGGGTATAAATCAAGGAGAGTCTTTTTCTTGCCTAAAACGTGGAAATGATTTCCTCCCTTAAAAATTGTTTTGGGTGTGTCTGGTGGCTCATTCAGTTAAGCGTCCAATTCTTCATCTTGGTTCAGGTCATGATCTCACAGTTGTGGGTTTGAGCCATGCATGGGGCTCAGCGCTGGCAGTGTGGAGCCTGCTTGGGATTCTCTTTCTGTGTCTCTTTGCCCCTTCCCTGCTCTCTCTCTCTCTCTCTCTCTCTCCCTCTCTCAAAGTAAATAAATAAACTTTAATGAAACTCAAAAAAAAAATTCACTTTGGAATAAGCTTGTCGTTTGAGAGCCTAGAGCATTTACACGGATGCGAAAGAAGGCTTCCATTTTCTTTTCATTCACCTCTTTTTCTCCCTTTCTCTTAAAAATGCCTCCTGCCTCTTTTTCTCTAATTAATTAATTAATTTTCAGGATAGCTAACATAGTATTCTGGTTTCAGGTGCACAATGTAGTGATTCAACAATTCTGTGCCTTACTCAGTGCTCATCATAAGTGTACCTAATCTCTTTAACCTATTTCACACATCCCCTTCTCCCCCCAACCTGTGGGGTAGCTATCACCTGTGGTAGCTATCACTATGTTCTCTGTAGTTAAGAGTCTGTTTTGGGGCACCTGGATGGCTCAGTCCATTGAGCGTCTGACTCTTGATTTCAGCTCAGTTCACGATCTCACAGTCATGGGATCGAGCCCTGCGTCTGGCTCTGCAATGACAGTGTGGAGCTGTTTGGGATTCTCTCTCCCTCTCTCTCTCTCTCTTTCTCTACCCCTCCCTGAGTTACATGCTCTCTCTCTCAAGTTAAATAAAATGTTAAAAATAAATAAATAAATTCCCCCAAATGATTCAAATATCTAGTTCAAGTTTGCATCAGTTACTCAGGTCCTGCTCACCCATTAAAAAAAAAAAAGAGTGTTTTTTTGGTGTGTCTTTTGTTCGTTGTTCATTTGTTTTGTTCCTTAAATTCCATATATTAGCGAATCATATGCTATTTGTCATTCTCTGACTGACGTTACACTTAGCATAGTACTCTCTAGATCCATCCATGTCATTGCAAATGGCAAGATTTCATTATTTTTTATGGCTGAGTAATATTCCAGTGTGTGTGTGTGTGTGTGTGTGTGTGTGTGTGTGTGTGCGCGCGCACATATACCACTTGTTCCTTATCCATTCATCTGTTGATAGACCATTTCATAGTTTGGCTACTGTAAATTATCCTGCAATAAATATAGGGGTGCATGTATCCCTTTGAATTAGTGTTTTTGTAAATTTGGGGTAAAACCCTGTAGTGTGTTTACTGGGTCATAGGGTAGCTCTATTTTTAACTTCTTTTTAATGTTTATTTATTTTTGAGAGAGAGAAAGACACAGAGCATGACTGGGGGAGGGGCAGAGAGAGAGGGAGACACAGAATCCAAAGCAGGCTCCAGGCTCCGAGCTGTGAGCACAGAGCCTGACGCAGGGCTCGAACTCACGAACCGGGAGATCGTGACCTGAGCTGAAGTCAGACGCTTAACCAACTGAGCCATTCAAGCGCTCTCTATTTTTCACTCAATCGCTCTCTATTTTTGACTTTTTAAGGAACCTCGATGCTGTTTTCCAGAGTGGCTGTACCAGTTTGCATTTCCACTAACAGTACAACAGGGTTCCTTTTTCTCCACATCCTCTCTAACACCTGTTGTTTCTTTTGTTTTTGTATTTAGTCATTCTGACATGTGTCAGGTGATATCTCATTGCAGTTTTGATTTGCATTTTCCTGATGTTAAGTGATGAATAATATCTTTTGATGTGTCTGTTGGCCATTTGTATGTTTTCTTTGGAGAAATTTTTTTTAACGTTTATTTATTTTTGAGAGACAGAGAGAGACAGAGAATGAGCAGGGGAGGACTAGAGAGAGAGGGAGACACAGAATCCGAAGCAGGCTCCAGGCTCTGAGCTGTCAGCACAGAGCCCAATGCGGGGCTCGAACCCATGAACCAGGAAATCATGACCTGAGCCGAAGTCAGTTGCTCAACTGACTGAGCCACCAGGTGCCTCAATTCTTTACATATTTTGAATATTAAGCCTTTATCGGATATGTCATTTACAGATATCTTCTCCCATTCCAAAGGTTGTCTTTTAGTTTTGTCGATTGTTTCCTTCACTGTGAAGAAGCTTTTAATTTTTTTTTAGTGTTTATTTATGTTGAGAGAGAGAAAGTGCGAACAGGGCAAGGGCAGAGAGAGAGAGGGGGCACCCCAGAAGCTTTTAATTTTGGTAAGTCCCAATAGTTTATTTTCGCTTTTGTTCCCGTGCCTCAGGGGACATATCTAGAAAAAAGTTGCTACGGCTGATGTTAAAGAAGGTACTGCATTTGTTCCCCACTAGGATTTTTACAGTTTCAGGTCTCACATGTAGGTCTTTAATCCATTTTGAGTTTATTTTTGTATATGGTGTAGAAAGTGGTCCAGTTTCATTCTTTTGCATGCTGTTGTCCACAGTTTTCCCGGCACCATTTGTTGAAGAGACTGTCCTTTTCCCATTGTATATGCTTGCCTCTTTTCTCAAAGCTTAATTGACCATAGAATAGTGGGTTTATTTCTGGATCTCCTATTCTATTCTGTTGATCTATGTGTCTATTTGGATGCCAGTAACGTGCTGTTTTGATTACCATAGCTTTGCAATACCACTTTAAGTCTTGAATTGTGATACCTCATTTTGTTTTTCTTTGTCAAGATTACTTTGGCTATTCAGAGTCCTTTGAGGTTCCGTATAAATTTTAGTATTGTTTTTTTCTAGCCTTGTGCAAAAGGCCATTGGTATCTTGATAGGGATTACATTAAATCCCTGAATTGCTTTGGGTAGCATAGACGTTTTAAAAATGTTTGTTCTTCCAACCCATGAGCATGGAATGTCTTTCCGTTTCTTTGCTGTGTCTTGAATTTTCTTTCATCGGTGTTTCATTGTTTTCAGGGCACTGGTATTTTACCTTTTTAGTTAAATTTATTTCTAGGTATCCTATTATTTTTGGTGCAATTGTAAATGGGAATATTTTCTTAATTGCTTTTTCAGCTGCTTCATTACTGATGTAGAGAAATGCAGCAGATTTCTGTATATTGATTTTGTATCCTGTAACTTTACTGAATTCATTTCTTATTTATTTTTGGGACAGAGAGAGACAGAGCATGAACGGGGGAGGGGCAGAGAGAGAGGGAGACACAGAATTGGAAACAGGCTCCAGGCTCCGAGCCATCAGCCCAGAGCCTGACGCGGGGCTCGAACTCACGGACCGCGAGATCGTGACCTGGCTGAAGTCGGACGCTTAACCGACTGCGCCACCCAGGCGCCCCATACTGAATTCATTTCTTAATTCCGGTAGTCTTTTGATGGAATCTTCAGGGTTTTCTCTATGTGGTATCAGGTCATCTGTTTTATTTCTTCTTTACTTATTTTGATGCCTTTTTTTTTTTTATCTCATTGCTGTCTATACCATTATCCAGTTTTTCCTTTATGTGTGTTAATAGTTGCTTTTGTATTTGGGGGTTGTATATTGGGTGTGTAAACATTTACAATTTTTATATCTTCTTGTTGGATTGTCCCCAGTATGATTATGTGGTATCCTTCTTTGTCTCTTGTTATGGTCTTTGTTTTATAGTCTGTTTTATCAGGGCACCTGGGTGGCTCAGTCTGTTAAGCGTCTGGCTCTTGATTTCGGCTCAGGTCACAACCTCGCAGTTCTTGGGACCGGGCCCCATGTTGGGTTATGTGCTGACTGCACAGAGACTGTATGGATTCTTTCTCTGCCCCTCTCTCTGTCTCAAAATTAATAAATACACATTAAAAAAGTAAAGTCTGCTTTGTCCAATATAAGTATTGTTACCCCAGGTTTCTTTTCAATTCCACTTACACAATAAATGTTTTTGCACCCCCTCATTTTCAATCTGAATGTGTCTTTAGGTCTGAAATGAGTCTGTTGTAGGCAGTGCACAGGTGAGCCTTGCTTTTTTGTGCATTCAGTCACCCCTATGTCTTTTCATCAGGGCATTTAGTCCATTCACATTCAAAGTAATTATTTATAGGTATGTACTTACTGCCATTTTGTTAGATGTTTTATGAGTGCTTTTGTGGGTCTTCTCTGTTGCTTTGTTCTCTCGATCTATTTTCTTGTGGCTTGTTGGCTTTCTTTAGTGATACACTTGGACTCCTTTCTCTTTATGTTTTGCATAACTATTATAGGTTTTTGATTTGTGGTAATCCTTTAGTTTATATATAGTGTCCTAGGCATATAGCAGTCTAAAATGATGGTTATTTAAGGTTGAACCCATTTTCAAAGCACTGACGTTTTACTCCCCGCCCCCACCCCTTCTACTCTTTAATCTTTTTTGAATTAGTTGACTGATTTTTGACTAATTTTTATGTATATACTCAATTTCACTGCTTTTGTATTTTAAGCTCTCTACTGGTTTGATATGTGATTAATTTACTACTATTATTATTTTTATATGTACCTGTGAAAGTTTTTCTATTCCTACTTTTCTTACGTTTGCTTATGGTCTTTTCTTTCCACTCAAAGAATCCCTTAACATTTCTCATAAGGCTGATCTGGTAATGATGAATTCCATTAACTGTTGTCAGGAAACTATCTCTCTGTCTATTCTGAATGCTATCCTTGCTGGCTCAAGTATTCATGGTTGTAGTTTTGTTTTGTTTTGTTTTGTTTTTTCCTTTCATCACTCTGAACGTTTCATGCCATTCCCCTCTGGCATGCAAAGTTTCTGCTGGAAAAGCCACTGATAGTTTTATGGGGTTTCCCTGGTATGTGACTGTTTTCTCTTTCTGCTTTTAAAGTTCTCTCTTTAACACTATTTTTTGCCAGTTTAATTATTATGTGTCTTGGTGTGAACCTTCTTGGGTTGATTTTTGTTGGGGGCTCTCTGTGCCTCCTGGATCTTGATTTCTGTTTCCTTCTTTAGATAAGGTAAGTTTTCAGCTATTATTTCTTCAAGTAAATTTTCTGTCCCCTTTTCTTTCTCTTCTCCTTCTGGGATCCCTATAATGTGAACATTATTATGCTTATTGATGTCACTGAGTTTCCTTAACCTCTTCTCATTTTTTATTATTCTTTCTTTTCTTTCTGTTACTCAGCTTGGTTGTTTTTCGTTGTTCTGTCTTGCAGGTTGCTGATCCATTCTTTTGCTTCCTTTGGTCTACCATTTATTCCCTCTAATGTATTCTTAATTTCAGTTAGTGATTTCTTCATCTCTGATTGGTTCTTTTTATATTTTCTTTCTCTGTTGAGGGTCACACTGAGATCCTCCACTCTTTTCGAGTCCATTGAGTATCTTTATGACCATTTCTTTAAATTCTCTCATAACGCTCTAGATGTAGCTGGCATAAATAATATGATTTAAGAAAGCTCTTTTTGAAAAGCAAAAGCACCTTGATAAGCTGCTCCCTACCCCTTCTATTCATGCAACCATACAAAATGAAAAATTCTTAATTGGATTGTCAGAGCTCAGTTTGGATATCTTTGATGATTTCCTGATTATTTTGGCAAGGCAGAATATCATAGTTATTCTCAAAAGTGTGAATCTTGGGACGCTTGGCTGGCTTAGTCAGTAGAGCTTTCAACTCTTGATCTTGGTGTTGGGAGTTCAAGCTCCACATTGGGTGTAGAGATTATTTAAAAATAAAATCTTTTAAAAAATGTGTGATTCTCTGAGTATCTATTGTTTGATATTGTTTCAGAAAAGAAATCGCTATAATAGTTCATCTTTGAGTGTCGATAGCTGAGTTAAATCTTCTATTTCACTTACTCTCTGATCAAAATAGTGTCACTGGACTAAGCTGACTGTTATACTGTGAATGCTTTGCTAAGATAGCCAAGTCTATTTCTTGAGTTTTGCTCTTGCCTACAAGATCATTCAAGTATCTCGTATTTCCTATTCTAAGTGATAGATTGTTAGTTGTCTTTCGTTGTTGAATGCAGTTTGTCTTTTTCCTTCATTTCAGTTTTGTTAGAGTCAGCAGCAAATGAAGCTTACCTAAGCTAACACTCTTCTTTCTAATACCAACTATAACAACAACAACAATAAAGATCCACAGATGGAAGGGATATCTTATTTATCTAAGATCTGGCAAGTTTAGAGACACAGTTATGGTGACACACGTGACTGTTTTTTGTTCCCCTTTACCCGATCCATTTGTTGGATGCTATACTTAGGGATCGGTTGGAGGTCAACCTAGAGGCAAAGGAGCAGAACAGAACTTTCTTATGTCTCCTTTGTAGATGATAGTCTACAGGTATAGTCTGAGTGGCTTTTATTATTTAAAAAAGGGCAATGAATATTCTTCAAATTCACATGTTTTATAGATTTAAATGATACGTTTTCTTCTGCTACTTTTATATTTTTTTTCCAGCTTTATTTTTTTTTATCTCAGGACTTCTTTATACTCTTAAAATTATTGAGGACCCCTAAAAGCTTTTGTTCATGTAGGTTATATATATCAGTGTTGGCCATGTTAAAGATTAAAACTGAGAAACTTAAAATATATTTATATATTTAAAAAGAATATTGTTGGGATGAGCACAGGGTGTTGTGTGTAAGCAATGAATCATGGGAATCTACCACTGAAACCAAGAGCACACTGTATATACTTTATGTTATATAACATGACAATAAATTATATTAAAAAAAAAAAAAGAACTGGGGTACCTGGGTGGCTCAGTCGGTTAAGTGTCTGACTTCAGCTCAGGTCATGATCTCACCACTTGTGAATTCGAGCCCTGTGTCAGGCTCTGTGCTGGCTGCTCAGAGCCTGGAGCCTGCTTCACATTCTGTTTCTGTCTCTCTCTCTCTCTCTCCCCTTCCTCTTCTCACGCTCTCGCTCTCTCTCTGACTCTCTCAAAATTAATAAACATTAAAAAATAAAATAGAATAAAATAATTGAAATAAAATAAGAAATAATAAAAAATTAAAAATTTAAAAAAGAATATTAAATCTATTACATATTAATATATACCTTTTCAAATGCAAATAACTGTCTCAAAACAAAAATTAATTTAGTGGGAAGCGTATTGTTATTTTACACCTTTGCAAATCTTTCCAATATCTGGGTTCACAAAAGACACATTAGGTAGCCTCTGAAAAACTCCATAACACACACATAGGAGAATAAGAGTAAAAATGACAAATGATGCCTTAGTATTTTTGTGAAAATTGTTTTTCATCTTGTGGGCTCTCTGAAAGGTTCTCAATAGCCTCTAGTGGTCCTCAGGCCACACATTGAGAACGGTTGTTTTCATCCAGTTGGTGTATGATGGAAGATACATTATTTTCTAAATAACCAACTTTATGTAATGATATTCTTTTTTTTCCCCAACACAAGATTTGAATTGCCATCAGTATTTGCTCAATGTAAAACACACACACACACACACACACACACACACACACACACACAGAGTATTTGCACCACTCTTCTATTTTCGGTTGATATTATATTATTTTAATACCAGCAATATAAATTCCACTTCTCATCCTCACTTCCTTTCATTTTAGTAGGTTTTTTTTTTTTTTTATCTCCAGAACTCTGTTGAAACAACTCTTATCAAGTATACCAAAAAACTGCATATTGCCAAAGCCAACAGCCCATTCTCTGTCATTATTTTCACTTTTCGAATGTGTTTGCCACGATGGGCCATTTCCTCCCTTTTGAAGCATTTTGTTTTCTTGGCTTCCATGATACTATACTGACATGGTTCTTTCTATGTCAGTAGCTACAGACTCTAAGTGTGATTTGATGGATTATCCTCTCTTATATGACTTCTAACTGTTAAAATGGTTACGTTACATCCTGGGACAACTTCTCTATCTACACTCTCTCCTTGGACATTGCAAGCAATCTTAGAACTTAAAATTCTCTCTAAAAGCCAGTGACTCAAATTTTCACCTCAAAGGAATAGCCATGACAATCATAAAGAAACAAACGAACAAACAAATGAGAATAAAGCGTAAGAATTACACTACCAGGTATTGGGACCTATTATAAAACTATAGTGATTGAAACAGTGCAGAAATAGATAAACTGTTTAATGGTACAGAATGGAGTAAAAAATATATATATACCTACATATATATATAGTCACCTGTGTCATGACAAAATGACACCATAGTACATTAGGAAAAGGACGCTTTTTAAAATAAGTGGTGATGGCTCGATCAGATATCCAAGTGGGGAAAATAGATCTTATTTCACATCATATACAAAACTAAATTTTAGAGGGGTGCCTGGTGACTCAGTTGGTTAAGCATGTGACGTTTCCATTAAGAGAATTAAGAGGTAACTTACTAAACGGGACATATTTGTGAGACACACAACTAACACATGACTAGCATTGAGAATAAAGAACTCTCACAGATTAATAAAATGATTGGTACCAAGAAAGAAAAATAGGCAAACGATTTAAACAGACACATCACAAAAGAGATGATCCAATGGCTAGGAAAAAGAAGAAAACTTGCTCAACTTCATTAGTCATGAGGGAATGCAAATTACAACCACAATAAAATACCATAAACCCACTAGAATGGCTAAAACAATCAAAAGCAAAAAGTAAATTTAAAAGAGAATGGTTAGTGAGGATACAGAGCACTGCTATTTTCAAACTATGCTAGCATGGGTATTTTTTTTTTATTAAAAAAAATTTTTTTTAACGTTTATTTTTGAGACAGAGAGAGACAGAGCATGAACGGGGGAGTGTCAGAGAGAGAGGGAGACACAGAATCCGAAACAGGCTCCAGGCTCTGAGAAGTCAGCACAGAGCCCGATGCGGGGCTCGAACTCACAGACCGCAAGATCATGACTTGAGCCGAAGTCGGCTGCTTAACCGACTGAGCCACCCAGGCGCCCCTAGCACAGGTATTAACTAGCATGGGTGTTCATTGCTTTAAACGCTTTGAAAAACTGTTTGATAGTATCTAGTAAAACCATAAATTCATACCCTGTGACTCAGCAATTCCACTCCTAGGTAAATACCCAAAGGAAATTCATACATAAGTTAAAGTCAAAGCCAATACTAAAATATTAATAACAAACAAAAGTACCGAGTGCACGCAAATTACTCAAATTCTCATGACCGGTAGAGTGAATAAATGTGGAAAATTCACCAATGTAATACTATATTGCAATAAAAATGATTGGCAATACATATGGATCTCACAGACATGTTGAGCAAAAGAAACCAGACACAAAATATATTCTCTATGATTTTCTTAATCTAAAGTACAAAACCAGATATATGAGCCAATATATGCTGCTTAGATATCAAGACAGTGATTGTCCTTTGGGAATGAGAAGACTGGGTGGGGCCACATGGCATACGTCTGGACACGAGTCATGCTCTGTTTCTTGATCTTGGTGTTGGTTACACAGGAATGCTTGAAAATGTATTGAGAACTTACGTACACTTTACTGAATGTGTATGATACTACAATAAAAGATTGTTTTCAATGTACATTTCTGGTCCTAACCTCCACTTTCGATATCACTGCTTGCTCATCATCTCTGCTTAGGTATCCAACGGACATAGCAATCTGGCCGTGAGCAAACAGAACTATCGAATTCTTTCCACCTTACCCTCTTTCAAACCCATTCTCTCCAAACATTTCCCATTTTAGTAAATTTTGCTTAAGCAAAAAACCTGGTAGATGTTCTTGGTGTTTTTTTTTCTTCATAGTGCACATCCAATCTTTCAATAAGTCCTCTTGGTTCAAATTCCAGAACGTATCCGATTTATGACTACTTATCACCAACGTTAAAATATTACTCTAGGACACCACCATCTTGTGGACCTTGCTCCAGCTCTCTAGCTAGTTTTCCTGCTTTTATACCTGCTCTTCCCTATCCCACAGCGGATCTTTCTAAAGAGTAAATCACATCATATGACTTAAAACCTGCTACTGACTGTCTTTTTGCAGTATTAAAATAGCTGTAGTTGAGTGAAAACTTTCCTTTTCTAGCTAAGAATCCCACCTAACAAATAGGGAAAGAGTGAAGGATTAGAAAATCAATAGTGTGCAACATTTAATGAGAAAATTGATTTAGGAAACAATCTTTAAAGGATGAAAGCATTGAGTGAAGGATTTATGGGGGACTTTACAATGGAGGGATCAGGCTGCCATCACATGAGTCTATTGATCAATCACTAAAAATTATACCCAGAAATTGAGTGTCTTCTCAAGATTAAAAACACAGCACAACATATATATATAAATATATATACTTAAAAGTTGAACTTGAATCTCATTAAGGACTAGCTTCCATTTAAAGAAATATAGGAACTAGATGAACAAATTAAGCAGCATCACAAGGAAGTGAATCCACTATATTGGGGCATTCTCCAGTAAAATGGACTTACATTCTTTTACAACTCAATGACATGAAGAAAAGGAGCGGGGGGGGGGGAGGGTGCATGGGTGGCTCAGCCGGTTGAGCGTCTAACTCTTGATTTCAGCTCAGGTCATGATCTCAGGGTCCTGGGAGGGAGCCTCATGTCTGGCTCTGCACTGAGCACGGAGCCTTCTTAAGGTTCTCTCTCTTCTTCTCCCTTTACCCCTCCCCTGCTTGTGTGTGCACATTCTCTCCCTCTCTCTCTCTCTCTCTCAAAAAAAAAAAAAAGGGGGTTTTGCTTTAGCATGAAAAAAGAAGAACAATGAACATAATGTGCAGAACTTATGTGGAATAAACCAATGGTGAAAAGCTATTTGTGACATAATTGGATAAATTTGATTATAGATTATTTATTATATGACATCAAAGACTTAATTGTTACCAATGTTAGGTGTGATAATGGCTTTGTAGCTATGTAAGAAAATATCCATACTTTTCAGAGATGCATACTGAATTATGTACATAGAGATGAAGTGATATGAAGTCTGGGAGATTTGCTTAAAATACTTAAAGAAAAAGGCACAGATGAAGCAATATGATAAAATATTGATAATTAATGAGTTCGGATGATGGTCACATGGCATTTATTGTATCATTCTTGTTATTGAATATATTTTTTAGATTTTTTAAAATAAAAAACAAATCGCTGACGGCTACCCAAATCTTGTAAGATGTATATGTTTGCTTACTTCTCTGAATCATCTCTCTTGTATCGTTCCCCCCCCACCCCATTCACTAACTTCAGCCATTCTGCTAATCATTTTGCTTTTGAACACATGCACACAGCCCTCTTCTGTTTCAGAGTATTTGAATTTGTTGGCTTTTTTTCTGTTTGAAGTGTTCTTCCTCCAAATAATCCCATGGCTACTCCTCTTTTCAACATTGGGGATGCAACTCAAATATTACCTGCTTGGAGAGATTGTCCTCAACCATCCTAGCTAAAGAAGAAGATCAGATGATTGTTCAGCAAATATTTACTACCTACTCCTTTTCCACTGGAGGAGTATATTTCCTTTCTCCAATGTTGTTGGGCTTGGCCAGGTGAATTGTTATAATCAATTTGGCCAGTTGGATATGAGCAGATATAAGCAAGCAGACTTGAAATGTGTTTGCATTGAGGCACTCTTACCCTTTTTGAGAGAGCCATGGAAAGAGATTTCTCAGGGTAGCTGCTGCCCCTTCGTTATCGATCTCGTTACTAATAGCTCTAAAGTACTATACAGATATTTGTTGTAATTGTCAAAATCTATCACAGTGACTGGCAAGTAATAGGTGTTCAATAACATTTTATTGAGTAAATGAATCGAAATCGGGCCATGAAGATTTGGAAAGGGCTTGGTTTAGGATCTTTTTGGCCATCTTTTAGGGCCTCTAATTATAGTACAGAATCGTATGTATTGGGAGGCAGGATTTAAAAAAAAAAAACAAAACCTGTCAACCAAAGCAAAAGGTCATATTTCATGGCTGGTCATAGTTTGCCTTATGAACTTTATTTACCCACTACAAACCTTCTCAAAGCCTTGCTGTGGAGAAATATAGTTTCCTTCTACCAAGGGAATTTCTGTGCCTGCTAGAAATGGCTGGAAGAGAAAAGATAATGTAGCTATAAATAAGGGTAGGTCTTTCCATGACTTAGTTCTCTTATGATTTGTATTTTCTATCTTAATGAAAAATTTTACAGCAGCCACAGAACAAGGAACACCATGTCCCTTATTTTACAATTTATGAAGTTTTCATATATTTTGACCTAATTTTTTCCTCTGCGATATTGAGATATTGTATTGGGAAGCCATAGACACTATTACTTTTGACCTTTAGGAAAGTTGTATCCAGGAGTCAGGTCCCCCATATGAGTGAATGATGAGAAATTGCCTACATTTCCCACAAATCTCTGTTCATTCCAGAAGGACAGGAGAAGAGAGAGGTAGATAATGAGGTTTTATTGCTCCAATTGAGCTGCTTAGTAAACCTCACACATCATGGGTGAGTATGAAGGGCAAACAAAGTTTATACCTTGTATGTGCTAAAATTATAATATGGGCTAATGCATCATACATTTACAGTTATGATTATTTTCAAATATAATCCTTGGGTATCATGCTTTACTTTGAAGTTTAGTTTACTATCTCTTATGATTGTGTACCATGGCCTATTTTAATCAGTTACTAGTAATTGCTGTTATGCTTTCATAGCATTCTAAATCTGGTTTGTTTGTTGATTCTTTTTTTTTTTAGTTTTTTTTTTAACGTTTATTTATTTTTTGAGACAGAGAGAGACAGAGCATGAACGGGGGAGGGGCAGAGAGAGAGGGAGACACAGAATCAGAAACAGGCTCCAGGCTCTGAGCCATCAGCCCAGAGCCCGACGTGGGGCTCGAACTCACGGACCGCGAGATCCTGACCTGAGCTGAAGTCGGACGCTTAACCGACTGAGCCACCCAAGCGTCCCTGTTTGTTGATTCTAAATGCCATCCCAGGGAAGTCCTCAGTTCTCTTTATTTAATATGATAATTGGTCTGTTTATCTGTGTGCATTTCTTACCATTTTACCTTCCTCCTCTGCTCCCTACAAACCCTTTCCCTCTAGAGTTGTTATTATTCTGAAATTTAGTGTATATCCCAATCTAACGTCCCTTTATACGTTGCTCACTAGAGTCTGTTTTTAAATTTTCATTTGTTTATTTTGAGATAGAGAGAGTGCAGAGGAGGGCCAGAGAGAATGGGAGAGAGAGAAAATCCCAAGCAGGCTCTGCAAGATCAGTGCAGGGGCTTGATCTCACGAACTGTGAGATCACGACCTGAGCTGAAATCGAGAGTTGGACGCTTAACTGACTGAGTCACCCAGGCGCCCCTAGAGTCTTTATACATTCTAAAGTATATTTATGGAACACTTGTTACAGAGCACTGCTGGATACTGGATTTTGAAAAACAAACAAACAAAATAAGAGTTTTGGTCTTCCATTACTGGGTCTTTTCCAATATGTCTTTTTGGTTAAAACTTTAATGCTTTTCTGGGCCTATCACCTATGCTAATCTTCTTTTAGTTACTAGAAGTTCCTTGGTGGGATTTCTTCCTTAATATTTATATGGCATATCCCCCAAATTAATCAATGATCGTGTGAGTCAGGAAAAAAGTTGTGCGGAGTGTGAATGCAAGCCTGAGTTGCGGGCTACCATGGGGAGGAATGATAGCCTATTTTAGAATAACCTATAGCTGCTAGTGAATATATAGCTATTTCCCATGGACTCTACTACAGGGCTTGGCTGTGGACCTATCCCAGGACTGTTCCATGATATCTTGGTAGAAGATCAACTTCAGTTGACATCAAGGTTTTCAGAGTTTTGAAAGGCTTAGGTCCACTGATGATGTCTAGGAGAAGTATTGTGTTTCCTAGGCTATCGACACGTCGACTCTTCTCAGTTTAACCTTTTTGAAAACAAACTCTAGATTAACTCATATCAGAAGCTATGAATTCTATTTCTGACTCTGTCAATAGCTAATTATTTCCTCTTTGGCCATTCTGTGAAATGAGGAATGAGCTCCAACACAAATTCCAACGATGGTATTTCAGGATTCTATGACTATGTAATGAGCCCTGGAAAGATACTAGTTATTGTATATATTTACATGGCACGTACAATCCGAGTTAAACACTGAAAACGGAAAGCCGTGGCTAAAGAAGTTAGATACCATAAGAAGTCAGAAATTTATCACTGCCCTCTGTAGTCATTTTAATAAATGATTTGTACCTTAAATACATGTGTATCTCTTTAGTTATACAACTGCTCAATAATCAAGCATAAATGCCCTGTGGTAATTAGGCAGTGTGCTTCTTGCTGTGGGATCATAAGATATGAAAATTGGGATGGTTAATTATTGCTACAGTAATTGAAGAATGACATACCCTGATTAGTTTTTTTTAAACTGTGCCTTTTTTCCTCTTTAAGAAAACAATGAGTAAGAGCTTTTATTGCAGATAGAAGAGAAAGCATATCAGATTTTCAAACCCTTCCAAAGGCTTTCATTAAAGGAAATATCTCACCTTAGAAATGGCAAAAAAAGACTGGGTCACAAGAAAATGGAGAATCTGAATGCTCTAGTTACTTAAAATATCCAGCCACAATGAAGCAGAACTGATCTAAAGTCTGAATGACCCAGAAAAGTAGAAGCTAGGATTGTCTCCCTCAACAAAGCATAAACAAGTCTTCTGTGCTGATAGCTGAGACCTTGTCTCTTTCCCCCCTTTCCCCAATAAGTATCTGAGGGCTGGAAATACATTGGTGTTCTCTAAAAGTTCTACTTTGATGTTCAGTTGACATGGGAAAAATACACTTTTCTATGCAATTTTGGTGCTGTTAAAAAGGCCCATTGCCCAGAAAATCTTACCCAATCTATTCTTTAAGGCTCAGTTCAAGTCTTATCTGTTGTGAAGCATTTTTGGATGAATTCTCCCTTCTTTACTCCTTTTTTTTTTTTTTTTGCATTTATTATGTGTGTCACACAAATGGGATCTTATTGTTTAGTTCTGATATCACAGACTTTAGCATTTTAGTATATAGTCTCTCATTCTTTATATAGTTTATGAGTGTATCATGTCTCTCAGCTAGTTTTCAAGTACCTCAAGAATAAGATTCCCTTTCTCTACTCCTATGATTCCCCACAACATCTAGCATGATTCTGGGCACATAGAAGGTACTTGATTAAGTGATTGATTAATCAATGTGGTTTGATGAAAAATGATTCCAAGTCACATGGACTGTGTGCAAATTTGAGAAAACAAATGTGACACTTGGATGTCTTGAAAGATGTGCCATTATGATGCCTGATTAATGGATAAACTTTATTTAATTCATCATTTTCTCACCATTTGCCAACAGGCATACAATATCAACATTAGTGTAGCAGAAAATTTTGATTTAGGAGCAGCAGTGTCACTAATAATATAAAATAAAATGTGATCAGACTTGGTCAAGCTGAAATTTTTTTTTGCTTGCCAGGGTATTCATGTTAATTTTTACAAAATTTTAAATATCTATATATTTTTAGTTTCAATATAAGTTCATTTGGTCCACTTTAAAAATCCTTTCTCTTGGGGTGCCTGGGTGGCTCAGTCAGTTGAGCGTCCGACTTTGGTTCAGGTCATGATCTCACGGTTTGTGGGTTCGAGCCCCACGTCAGCTGACAGCTCAGAGCCTGGAGCCTGCTTCAGATTCTGTGTCTCCCTCTCTCTCTGTCCCTCCCCCCACTACCCCCCCTGAAATATAAATAAACATTGACAAAATTAAAAAAAAATAAAAATAAATAAAAATCCTTTCTCTACAAATGTAACAGAGCTATAATCTCATGGTCATTATCTTATATATTATGATAGGGTTTGCGATGGTTAATTTTATGTGTCAACCCTGACTTATATAATGTCTCAGCTCTACTTGACCTTGTAAAGAAGAACGACCCTTGTCTGACCCCCACCTTGCTTTAGGCTGGCTGAGCGCAATGTCGCATCAGAACTAGGTAACCCAATTAGAGCCCAATCTGATGTAAATTTCATATACCAGTTCTCATATTCCATTTCTTCCTTGCTTTCCTGAGACTGACTCCCTACTAATGCCCGTGTAGTTGTTTATCTTGTTAGCTTCATTAAAGCACCAGGATGAGGGGGACAAGGGAGTCTGGCATGGGACTCTATTGCCTGCAAGAATAAGATCCTTTTAGTAATTGGGACCTGGCCTGGCCTGACTATGGCTTAGTTTTCAACTTTGGTTTAGTTTTAGCCTTGATCACTACGTATCACTTGAAACTCCTGTCTGTACCCTTTCAAACTGGGCATCTCTGTACTCTGTCTACTTGGTTCACTTACTGTGTCCATTTAGACAGATCCCCTTTATCGCACTTACGCCATGGTGTGCACTAAGAGCCCAGTTTTTCTGCACAGTATGGTAAGTACCAGCACAGCGTGCTCTCCCCGCTAAGTGGAGGAATTATCCTGGTCGTTGGCCCCTGGACTGTTTGTTACCATCATACTTTTTGGTGGAGGGTTTTAGTCATTTCACGTATTAGAGGTCAAGCTCGTAAGTTTTAGCTGCAAATCAGTGTATGGCCACTCTTCAAAACCACCCTTGGGATTTGGTTCGCTGCTACCAAATGATATTAGTGTGTTACAGTTAGCGATTTCCTTAAAATGGAGAATAATGGTACTTCATTAGAAGCCTCAAGCTTAGACTTTAAAGATTCATTATATATAATAAGTAAATCTTTTTTTAAAAAAGTTTATTTTGAGAGAGAGCGAGTGTGAGCTGGGAAGGGGCAGCGATAGAGAGAGCGAGGAAGCAGGCTCCACCCTTCAGTGTAGAGCCCAGCACAGAGCTCTGTCTTACTAGCCATGAGATCATGACCTGAGCCGAAATCAAGAGTTGGACACTTAACCAACTGAGCCACCCAGACCCCCCAAAAGTAAATCTTTTTAACTAAAATGGTAAACCTCTGCAAACATGAAATGTTCAAAAATACAATACTTTTATAGTGAGATTTTCTTAAAAAGCAATTAAATATTAAGATAAAGGAATATATCTGGGTAAAAAATAGATTTTTCTGCTGCTATCACCAATTATTTTTTTTTATTAATTTTAACACAAAATAATGTATGCTCCCTGAATCAAAATTCAAATAATACACAAGTATAGAAACTAAAGAATTATAACCCTTCTTATCTCATTGACCTAACCAGTCCCACTTTCAAAGGGTAACTATTGTAAAAAGATTGATGTGTTTTCTCCCAGATGTTCTCTATGCACATTCAAATATATACGTTTGGACATTTTTTTAATGCTTATGCTTTTTTATTATGCAAAATGGTTTGCGGTTGATGCATGGTTCTGCAAATTACTCTTTTTAATATAACAAACTGACAAGGAGTCATATTCATGACATATTCATATTAGTACATAAGGAACTTTTAAAAACATTTTTTAATGTTTCTTTATTTTTGAGAGAGAGAGAGAGAGAGAATGAGCGGGGGAAGGGCAGAGAGACAGAGACACAGAATCTGAAGCAGGCTCCAGGCTCTGAGCTGTCAGCACAGAGCCTGGCTCAGGGCTCGAACTCACGAACCGTGAGATCATGACCTGAGCCGAAGATGGACGCTTGACCAACTGAGCCACCCAGGTGCCCTGGGAACTTACTTTTTTAATGGCATCATGACATTCCATAATCCAAATATACCCTGATTTATTTAACAAGTTGTTAATTTTGGATTTAGATTGTTTCCTTTGCTGTTAAAAATAATGTTATCAACATGCTCATATAGATACTTTCTATTAGTTTTCTATGGTTGAATAATACATTATAACAAACTTAGCAGTTTAAGGCAAACAAATATATTATTTTACAATTTCCCTAGAGGCTTGGCCAGGGAAAGATCTGCTTCCAAGCTTCCTCAGATTGATGGCAGAATGGCTTTCCTGGAAGCTGTGTGATTGATATTCTCATTTTCTTACTGGCTATTGGCCAAGGGACCACTCTCAGTTCCTAGAAGCCACTCTCATGTCCCTGCCACATGGTGCCCTCCATAGACCCTCTCACACTTTGAATATCTCTGATGTTGGGAAAGGCTCAGTCTGTTTATAGGGCTCACCTAATTAGGTCAGACCAATCAGAATAATCTTTTTTTTTTTTTTTTTAGACTAATGCCAGAGTTTGCTGATTACAGTTGACCCTTGAACAGTGCCGGAGTTAGGGGCACTGAACCCCCATGCAGTAAAAAATCTACATATAACCTTTGACTTCCCCAAAACTTAACTACTAATAGCTTGCTGTTGATCAGAAGCCTTACCAATAACATAAACAGTCGATTAACACATATTTTGTATGTTATATACATTTATATATTGTATTCTTACAGTGAAGTAAGCTAGAGAGAAGAAAATGTTAAAATCATAGGGAAAATTAAGTACTGTACTATATTTATGGAAAAAAATTCACATGTAAGTGTACCTGCATTGTTGAAACTTGTAAAGTGCAAGGGCCAACTGTAATAACATAATCACAGGATTGATACCCATTATATTCACAGATTGTGCCCACACTCCAGAGAGAGTTATAGAAGGCATGTACGTCAAGGAGTGGGAATCTTGGTTATCTTAGAATTCTACCTATAACATACCCTTAGACCTTCATATGTTTATAAGCAGATAGTCACTGAAGTACGATTGCTAGGCTAAAAGGTATGGGTGTTAGAAATTTTGGGTTACATCTTACGTGTATTAAAAAATTTTTTTAATGTTTCTTTATTTTTGAGAGAGAGAGTGTGTGAGCAAGGGAGGGGCTGAGAGAGAGAGGGAGACACAGAATCCGAAGCAGGCTCCAGGCTCCGAGCTGACAGCACAGAGCCCGACATGGGGCTCCAACTCACGAACGGTGAGATCATGACTTGAGCCAGAGTTGGATGCTTAACCAACTGAGCCACCCAGGCACCCCATTTTTACATCTAACTTTTAAAGTATTGTATTTCTGTATACTCTCAACAAAGCCTAACAGATTATTCTAATCGTACCTATTAGAATATAAGCATTATAAGCACAGGTATTTTTTTTTTTCATGGACATATCCTTAACATCTAGAATAGTTACTGGCATGTAGTACATACTCTTGGTTAAGAGCTTTCATCATGGGGGTGCCTGGGTGGCCCAGTTGGTTAAGCATCCAACTCTTGATTTTGGCTCAGGTCACGATCTCATGATTCGTGAGTTGGAGCCCTGTGTCAGCACAGAACCTGCTTGGGATTCTCTCTCCTCCTCTCCCTCTCCCCTTCCCCACCCAATAAATATTTATTTTATTGAGGTTTATTTATTTATTTTGGGAGAGACAGAGACAGCACAAGTCAGGGAGGGTTAGAGAAAGAGGAGACAGAGAATCCCAAGCAGGCTCCATGTTGTCAGTGCAGAGCCAATGCAGGGCTTGAACTCACAAAACGGTGAGATCGTGACCTGAGCCAAAACCAAGAGTTGGACACTTAACCGACTGAGCCGCTCAGGTGCCCCAAATAAATAAACATTTTTTGAAAAAAAGAACTTCCATAACAATCATTTGCTACCTGATGGAAATTTCATTGTCCTATAAAGCATCAATGTCTATTTTTCTACTCTCAAAGCTGCCCTTCCATTTACCCTTCAGAGAAAGACTGGATGTCTCTCTGTTTTAGGAATTATTAAAGTACTATTTCTTTTCCTGTCCAATTAATACTTGCCTCTGTCTTTGCTTTTTTTTTTTTTAATGTTTATTTATTTTTGAGAGAGACAGAGACAGAGACAGAGTGTGAGCAGGGGACGGGAAGGGGCAGAGAGAGAGAGGGAGACACAGATTCCGAAGCAGGCTCCAGGCTCTGAGCTGTCAGTACAGAGCCCAATGTGGGGCTCGAACTCACAAACCATGAGGTCATGACCTGAACCAAAGGAGGACGCTTAACTGACTGAGCCACCCAGGCGCCCCAATACTTGTCTCTGTCTTTGAAAAAAGGTATAGGTGCTTCTGCACCCTCCTTCTAGACTTTTTAAGCTTCAACTTTGGTTGGTTTCATCTGTATCCAGAATTGTACATCCTTACCCCAGTTAGCTTATTTCATTGATAATCCCTACCCAATGCCTTTATAATACTAATTATTTTCAACCACAAAGAGGCCACATCCCTGACAACAGAGCTTGAACAAAAAGTTAAACAAATGTTTTGCTTTTCAATTTGAACAACACAGGAAGGTTAACAGAACGAAGTTGGAAGTATCTAAGTTATATGTGTGGCAAAGAGCGTTTTGAGTAGGGGGGAATCCAGATCATGTGTTGGGGACTAGAAGCAAGGTATTTGGTAGAGGTGTAAATACAATCCAGGACAATTAAAAAAAAACACAGAAATCAAATTGTGTTTTTATTATCTTCCATTGTGACAATCAGAAAGTATTTTTCCAGCTTTATTGGAGTACAATTGACATATGACAAGTACAATTATATAACATTATATAATTGGCATTAAACATTGTTTATACAAGGTGATGATTTGATAAACATGTACGTTGTGAAATGATTACCACAGATTATTTGACACATCTCCATTATCTCAGGTAGTTACATTTTTGTGTGGGTTTTTTTTTTTTTTTGTTCTTGTTTTGTTTTGTTTTTGGTTTTTTTTTTTTTTGGTGAGAACAATTAAGATGTATCCTTTTAGCAACTAACAGGTATCCAATACATGTTGTTAACTATAGCATTAGATTTGCAGAACTTATTCATCTTATAACTAGAAATTTATATTCTTTGAGCAAAGTTTTCCCACTTCCCCCCTATTTGTCTTTTCTTGTCTGACTTAGTTCACTGACCATAGTGCCCTCAAAGTTCATCCATTCTGTTGCGAACGGTGGGATTTCCTTCTTTTAAAAAAACCTGACGTGGTGCCTGAGTGGTTCAGTCCGTTGAGCTTCTGACTCTAGATTTCAGCTCAGGTCATGGTCTCATGATTCGTGAGTTCAAGCCCCTTGTCAGTCTCTGGCCTGACAGCATAGGGCCTGCTTGGGATGCTCTCTCCTCTCTCTGCCCCTCCCCAGCGCGCGCTCTCTCTCTCTCTCTCTCTCAAAGTAAATAAATAAATTTTTTTTTAAAAAGCTGAATAGTATTCCATTGTGTATATATATCATGTTTCCTAAATGCATTCATCTGTAAACAGATAATTAGTTTGTTTCCATATCTTAGCTATTGTGAATAGTGCTGCAATAAACATGGGAGTGCAGATACCTTTCCAAGATAGTGGTTTCATTTCCTTCAGATGTCTATCTACAAATGGAAGTGCTTGATGAGGTGGATTTTCAGTGGGAATTAGATTGGGGAACAGAGTGGGAGGATAATGTATTTGATGCAGGATGGGAGAGCCCTTGCTTAACAATTTATGGTACTAAAATTACCTTTTAAATGGCAAAAGTAATACATTTTCATCATCTAAGAATCTGAAAATACAAATAACAGAAAAAAGCTTGAAACATCAGATTGTGTGGAGAAAAAACAGATTAAATTCTTGATGTATTTTTTCCCAGCCCTTTTGTTTATGTATCGTATATTTACCTTATAATGTCACAAAAAATGGAATAATAGGAAAAATACTATTTGATACTTTTCTTAAAATCTTAAAATATTGTGAATAACTTTCACTGTCTTTCAACACACATCTATGGTATAATTTTTCATGACTATAAAATATTTGATTGTAATAATGAAATATTTTTATGTAACCAATTCTTTATTATTGTTCAACTAAACAACCATTTGTTTATATATATTTATAACAACCATATATATATATATATATACATATATATATGTTTTACTTTCAAAATTATTATACAGCAAAATTGACATTTTACCCTTTGGATTTTAGTAGATGCATAGATTTGCACAACCACCACCATAATCAAGATACAGAATCACAAAAACCTCCTCTATACCAGTTCTTTCTAATCATTTTCACCACATCCATATCCCCTGACAACCACAGACCTGTTTTCCATCACTATGGTTTTTTGCCTGTTTAAAAGTGTCAAATACTTGAATTTAAATAAATAGATTTAAAATGATAAACAAGCAAACAAATGTGTGATGCATATGGAATGTAGGTATATAACCTTTTGACACTGTTTTCTCTCACTCAGCATAATGTCTTTAAGATTCATCTAAGTTGCTGTTTGTAACTTTGTTTCAACTCCTGAGTAGTATTCCATAGTATGGCTATACCACAGTGTGGCTAAGCATCCATCCATTCAAAGATGTCTGGTTTCCCTCTGCCCTTATCCTGCTCCACCGTGACCCTGCAAAGCCAGTGGGTGAGCACCTCACCCCCCATTCTCTGTTCAAGCTGACCAGCACATGCAGGCCATACAGGGGTGCGCCTTGAGTGCCTGGCTCGGGTGACCAAGAAGGATTGTGTTTCTGGGTCCTATGGGTCTGAAACAATTGGAGAGACATCTCATGGCAAGCTCCCCACCCCCCCCCCATACAGATGGTAGACTGAAACACATCCCCCGTCTTCTGGTAGAAAAAAAAAAAAAACCTGTCTACTTGGTCTGGAGCCTCAGCTTGAGGGTCATCAAGACTTTATCACACATCTGGAAACTGTGGAAGTGTTCTCAGGGAATGTAGGCCAGGGGACGCCATCTTTGAATTCTCACTTAGCCTCGCTATAGCTCACCAGTATGTATCTGAAGGAAAGAAAAACACTAATTTGAAAAGCTATATGCACCCCTGTGTTCACTGCAGCATTATTTACAATAGCCAAGACATGGAAACACTCTAAATGTACATCAATGGATGGATGAATAAAGAAGATGTGGTCTTTATACACAACGGAATTCTACTCAGCTATTAAAAAATGAAGTCTTGGGGCGCCTGGGTGGCGCAGTCGGTTGAGCGTCCGACTTCAGCCAGGTCACGATCTCGCGGTCCGTGAGTTCGAGCCCCGCGTCAGGCTCTGGGCCGATGGCTCGGAGCCTGGAGCCTGTTTCCGATTCTGTGTCTCCCTCTCTCTGCCCCTCCCCCGTTCATGCTCTGTCTCTCTCTGTCCCAAAAATAAATAAAAAACGTTGAAAAAAAAAATTAAAAAAAAAAAAAATGAAGTCTTGCCATTTGCGAACAACACGGATGGAGCTTGAGAGTATTATGCTAAGTGAAATAAGTCAGACAGAAAGACAAACGCCACATGATTTCACTTATCTGGAATCTGAAAACAAAACAAATGAACAAACAAAACAAAATAAAAACTGCTAGGTATAGAGAACAGACTGGTGGCTCCCAGAGGGGATAGGAGCTGGGGAATGAACAAAAGCGGTAAAGGAGATCAAGAGGTAAAAACATCTAGTTATAAATATGTAAGTCATGGGAACGTAACATATAACATTGGGAGTAAAGTCAAGAATACTGTAAATATGAAAGCTGCAGAGAGGGTAAATCAAACACACAAGAAAAACTGTCAATTTGTATGGTAACAGATGATAAATAGACTTAATGTGGTGATCGTTTCTCAATGTATACCAATGTCGACTCACTGTGCTGTCCACCTAAAACTAATGTATCTCAATTATAGTTCAATAAAAAATAAGGATATAGGGGCTGTTTCCAGTTTGGGGCCATTATAATACTGCTGTGAACATTCATGTGCAAGTTTTCTGTGGATGTGTTTTTGTTTCTCTTGGGTGTATACCTACAAACAGGATTTCTGGCTCATACGCTGACTATGTTTACCCTTTTAAGGAACTACCGGACCATTTTCCACAGCAGCCACCTTATTTTCTCTTTCCACCAGCAGTGTATGAGAGTTCCAATTTCTTCACATCCTTATCAACATTTGTGATTGTTCATCTTTTTTTACTATAGCCATTCTAGTAGATGTGAAGGGGTATCTCATTATGGTCTTGATTTGCATTTTCCTAGTGACTAATGACGCTGAGCAACTTTTCACGTGCTATTAGCCGTTTGGGTATCTTCTTTGGAGAAATGTCTGTTCTTTCATTGCCCCTTTTTATGTTCTGTATTTTCTTGCTGCGTTGTAATGGTTCTTAATATATTCTAGATACTAACCCTGATCAGATATATAATTTGTAAATATTACCATTGTCACTAATGTCTGAAAGTATGAACATTATACTTGGCATTGAGGATAAAGGGACACAAGAAACACAGTTCTTTCTCTTTAGGAGTTGAAAGTACTGGGACAGTAAACCTTGAGGATGTCCTTTCTATGGAAAGGGCCGGAGGGAAAGTGGTTAATATTTAAAAGCCTCAGGAAAGGGGAAGCTGATTGTTCAACTAACAGTGATGGGTAAATAGGGAAAAGATGGCTTGGGAAAGAAAAATTGTAAGCATTGTTCACTTTCTTTGATTTAATAATTGTCCTCCGAGGCCATTTCTTAATGGATTCATGTCTTTTTGGAAAGTTGTGACAAATATCCTATGCAAAGATCACACTTGAGTCAAACTGTATATTTACTGTAATTTTTTTATACCAGTGTTTCCCAAACTAAGTATGTGGATATGTGGCTTAAAGGATACATTATGATCTGGTGGGATGGCCTGGGTGGCTCAGTCGGTTGAGCATCCGACTTCGGCTCAGGTCATGATCTCACAGCTTGCGGGTTCGAGCCCCGCGTCGGGCTCTGTGCTGACAGCTCAGAGCCTGGAGCCTGCTTCGGATTCTGTGTCTCCTCCTCTCTCTTCTCCTCACCCACTTGTATTCTCTCTCTCTCTTAAAAATAAATAAACATTAAAAAAATTTAAAACATACACACACACACACACTCTGGGCTCCATACTAGTTTTACTATAATATACACTTTGAGAGCAATACCTGAGAATATGCATTTTAAATCTGCTTCCTCAATGATATGGAAGTATGGCTAGATTTGACAATGACTATACAAGATGAACAAATGCCAGCAAGGTAGATTTATTCTGCAAAGTGGTCTACCCAAGGGGCGCCTGGGTGGCGCAGTCGGTTAAGCGTCCGACTTCAGCTCAGGTCACGATCTCGCGGTCCGTGAGTTCGAGCCCCGCGTCGGGCTCTGGGCCGATGGCTCGGAGCCTGGAGCCTGTTTCCGATTCTGTGTCTCCCTCTCTCTCTGCCCCTCCCCCGTTCATGCTCTGTCTCTCTCTGTCCCAAAAATAAATAAAAAACGTTGAAAAAAAAATTAAAAAAAAAAAAAAAAAAAAGTGGTCTACCCAATGAAGAAGGGAAGACTGTTTCCTTCATATATTTATAAGTTCTGATAAAGAATTCAAAGGCTATTTAGCAATCTGTCAACTTGCTGATTGAGTGAATAACAAACGTGGTGGAGAAGGTACAATTTAAGATCTACAATTTAGATAGACTCAAGTGCCCCTCCCATGTGTAACTGAGGCCCACGGTATGTAGAATTGTGTTGATATGGCCTTTTAGCATACTTGCATGAATAGGGACAGCTACATACACAGGCAAAGTAGGCCACCGCTTTTGTCAGATGATCTACCCTCTCGCTGTTTGCTAACTGAAATTCAGCAACAGAGCTGAAGGCTTTGATTCCTTTAAAAAATACAAATAAAGGCTATCGCAAATTTTCTGATAATTCGGGTTTCTAGAAACTGGTAAAGCAGATCACATCCAGCAGCTGCTTCCCCCTTAAGCAGTTTTGGTTCCTGAACTCATGGCAATCAGTTTGGAAAGCGTGTGCCAAGTATTTGTTTATTTCACTATTCATGAAATACACATCAGATGATTTCACTTAATTTTTTTCTTTGCAGATTCAAGCTTTCATAATCAATCTCCATCACTCATCATATCAGTTAGGGTAAAGTTAAAGCTGCTATAACAGAGGACTCCCCCAGTTGAGTGGCTTCCAGAAGAAAGAAATTTCTCATGTAACAACAAATCCAGATACCAGGGGTCCAGACTTGACTGGTGGACATTCAGGGACTCTGAGGTTTCTTTTTTCTTGTTTTCTTGTATATACCACCCCCTAGAATAGGGATCAGCAAATCATAGCCAGTGGGTCAAATCTGTTCCACCAACCATCTGTTTTTAATAAATACACTTTTATTGGAATGCAACTATTTTCATTTGTATATGCATTGTCTATGACTGGTTTTGTGCTACGAAAGAGTTGAGTAGTTGCAACAAAGACCCTGTATAGTCAGTACAACTTAAAATATTTACTGTTTGGCCCCTTACAGAAAAAGTTTGCCCATCGCTACTGAAAAGAATTGCCTTTATCAGCATGGTCAAAACTGAGTCTCAGGCTTTTCATGTTAGAATTTAGGAGTAAGCAAAGACCTAACGTTGTTGTTGCCATTTAGTATATTGGAGATCATGTGGAGGTTATGCATATCTCACTAATTCACATCCCATTGACCAAAATTAGCCACATGACCCAAGGTAACTGAAGACAGGTTTGAAAATATATGGTCTAGTTATTCTTTTTCCTATTCCACTGGGGAAATAAGATAACTGGTTTGGATGGACAGTTAGCAGACTATCATACTTGTATTTCTGTAAACATATTTTTTGTAAACATATTAAACTTATTAAAAAGGTCGATGTAAGTAAGCATCTGCAATGATGACTTCGGCCTCAACTCTTGGCTAAATACTGATGGAAATAATGTGTCCAACAGTCTCAGAAGGACTCTGCAAATCAACTAGTGGCTTGTGGATCCTCATCTGAAAATGATCCCAAGTCTTAGAACTTTCACCACAAGGAGTTTTTCTTATAGTGATTCTCAGAGTCTCGGGAGGCATCCAGATTGGTCCTTTCACTTTGAGATTCTTTTCCTTTGCACCTTTGATCAAGTTAGTACATACCTTCTCCAAAGATTTTACATTGCAGCTGGTTAGAGTAATTCTAATTCAGTGAGTCGCCACCCCTGGTTCCGCGGGTGTCTTCCCGGTATCTTTAAAAGCCATGGCTACAGTGCGACTTCCTGACCGACTTGTTCCTCCAGGAGAGCGAACAGTGGTGAGTCGGTAGCAGGACCGTGGGGCCCCCAAAGTTCCGCTGTCGCTGTGACCATGTCTTCCTCAAAGAGCAAGAAAGGGGTAAAATAAAAGATCCTGAATCACAATGTTAACGGGAGTGTGTGCCATTGCGAACCTGATCTATTGAGTGATTTTGCAATGGAAAAGAATAGAAGAAAAGGTTATGTACAATATCCATCATTTCTTTGTTACCTGAAGTGACACTGGCTCTTGTGTGGTGGTGTGCTGAACTCGTACACTTGTAGGGGAGTAGCAGGAGATTAAAAGCCAAAGACTAAGCAAGGGTCTCAATAAGTACAGGGCTGGTCGGGGCACCTGGGAGGCTCAGTCAGTTGAGCCTCTGACTTTGGCTTGGGTCATGATCTCTGGTTTGTGAGTTCGAGCCCTACGTTGGGCTCCTGTCAGCCCAGAGCCCATTTCAAATCCTCTGTCCCCCTCTCTCTGCCCCTCCCCAACTTGTGCTCTCCCCCTAAAAATAAAAAAAAAATGTATGTATATATGTGTGTGTGTGTGTATATATACATATATATATATATATACACACACACACACACACACATATATACATACATTTTTTATATATATTATATATATATATATATATATATACACACACACACACATATATATATGTATATATATATTCTCCTTTGCCATCCCAGATATCCTCTTAATCAGAATCCCCAGGGGAGGGGATTATCTAGGTTTAAAAAAAAAATTACAAGTACAGGACTGGTGTAATATGAATATGAGGATGAAGAGTAGAGGATTAGAAAAGGATCCAGGAATCAAAAAGGCTGCAATATGTATGTAGCATTATCAGTTAAATCTGTAAAATGAGGATAATAATAAGCTAGTGTTTATGGTTGTTGTGATGATTAAATTAGGCGATGCATATGTAAATATGCTAAGCAAGGGGGCTGACAAGGGTTTAGCATTTAAAAGTGTGAGTGACTGTTATTAGGCAGTGAGGTGCAAAGCTGCAAAAAGGGGAAATTTACAATTATGAATCATCTACTTTGTGTCAGGAGTTGTGATAGGCAGTTTACTTGTGTTATCTCAATGAATACACCATACACTGGGGATCCATATGTTTTTAGCACTTTTAAATTCTTTTCAGTCATTTTCGCCTCTGTATTAGTGTCATAAAATGTTTTAATGGGACAAGTGTAGAAACCAGAGAGCCCAGAGTAAGAAAGGGATCATGAGTGAAGGGAAGGAGAGAGATCAGATGAGGAGGTGAGAGCCAATTACATTATTTTGCCAAGGGCCGGAAGTGATGTTCTGCTTTAATAGTATGAATGAACTCACAATTACTAATGTTGAAGACAAAATAAACTTTATATTAGAAGTCAAATAAAAAAAACCGTATAAACATTTTCTTAAATGACATGATTTCTGAAAATTAGTGTCGTGTTTGTTTGTTTGTTTGTATTATAAGGAAGGAGTATTGATCTTCTAGCTTTGTTTTGGTTATTTATTCTTATTAACGTTACGTGAATAACATATCTGTATGATGATTAAAATCATCTTTTGCAATTATTTTAATGTATTATTGCAGTTCACCAAATATTTGGCATTAAGAATATTGACATTTCACATTCAGCTTTCATCATCTTTGAGAAGGTTGATGGTAATAAAAAAATCCTCATTGATTTTTACTTTTGAAGTCTTCACTCTATATTGCTATCTGATTGCCCAGAAAAAGGAAGCCTGCCTTCAAACATTTATTTTTAGAATGTAATAAAGTATAGCCACAGGAAAGACTTTTTGTGTAGAAAGAGCCAAATATATAGTGGAAAACGTAGTGGTATATTTAAAATACCTTTACCAAAGTTTAATTATTTGAAGGAAAAATAATACTAGGATTATGCAAAATTTTCCCGATAGTTAAATATGATTCATTAAATAAGCCGGCGTCTTGCATCATTAACGAAATCAATGACTCTTCATGCTAACTCAGGCAGTGAGTGATAATTACTTATGCTTGGAAAAATATCATATTTGCATGAAAAATTTACCTGAAGAGGGTGGACATTCAGTAAATATATCAAAATATCAAAATATCAGGCTGTCTGTGACAGCCAGCCTCACAAGTGGCCACCGGTGATGATCCCTGATTCCTGGTATTCACAGACTTGTATACTTTCCTGTCATATTGTACCAGGTTTAGACTTTGTGGCCTATAGCATATGGCAGAAATGATGTTATATCACTTCAGATATTAAGCTGTACAAGACTGTGGCTTCCTTGGTGTTCTCTCTATCTGAGCTCACATACTCTGGACAAAAGCCAAGTCATGGGCAGGCCTATGGAGAAGCCCACACGGCAAAGAACTGAGACGTCCTTCCAATACTCACATGAGTGTGATTGTCAGTGAATACTTTAGTCCCTTTAGAAAGTGCATCCCTTGTCATAACGTGACCTCTGCCTTATGGGAGAGCCTGAGCCCGAACCACCCAGCTATGCTGATCCCAGATTCCTGATTCTCAGAAACTGTGTGCGATAATAAATGTTTTAAGCTGCTCAATGCTAGAGTAATTTGTTACACAACAATACGTGATCAATATAAATATCATGCCTTCAGAAATGTTAAAAATTTTTTTTAGAAAAGGAAGAAAACATTTGATACATAAACATATACCACTTATATCTTATGTTTTGCTGGTCTGCTGGGCAAACCTAATATTTTGGTGATGATTGTTTACTATGTCACTTATTGCTTACTATGTGCCAAACCATATACTGGGCATTTTATATACATTATCTCATTTAATTATCACAAAAATCTTGTAATGCAGTATTATCTCCAATTTATAGGTAAGGAAACTGGGGCTAAAATTGCTTAAGCCACCTGCCAATAGTCGCATACTTAAGTGGTACAGCCCCTAACAAGTTCGTAAAAGAAGCTCACCAGATGAGTGCCTATAGTGTGGTTGGGGGAGATCCTCCTGCACCCCAAATCGTCACCTGCCCACCTACCCCAGTGTTTTCCAAACTTGTTTTTATTAAGACTGCCAGTATAGTTTACATCGTGTCCAGTGTTCTCTCTCTTTCTCTCTCTCTCTCTCTCTCACACACACACACACACACACACACACCTGAAATAAACACTTGATAAAATAATACCTCCCCTTATGTACTCTGATATTTTCCACCCTAGTCTATTTTAATCAGTTTGATTATAACACTGCTGGTCTCAATTTCTTAAATATCAAAACTTAAAAAATTTCATTTCTGGCTGACGCTTGGAAACTTTTCTTCAAGGATAAATTCTTATGTTTAAGAATTAAATTCTTATGTTTAAGAATTAAAAAGGAAAACATAAATTGTTATGTTTAAGAATAAAAAAGAAGGCTTTTTAAATGTTTATTTATTTTGGAGAAAGAGAGAGACACAGCACAAGTGCGGGAAGGGCAGAGAGAGAGAGAGAGAGAGAGAGACACTAAATCTGAGGTAGACTCCAGGGTCTGAGCTGAGCTGTCAGCACAGAGCCCGACATGGGGCTTGACCCCACGGCCCGTGAGATCATGACCTGAGCCGAAGTGGGATGCTTAACTGACTGAGCCACGCGGGCCCCCCAAGAATGCTTTTTGTTAAACTGCAGATGTGACATAAAGCTGCGCATAAATATTCGCTTTGCGTTACAAGTTAAATCCATTCATTTGAAAGGTAGGTACATATGCTGGTGCAATATTGAAAACTTTCTTAAAAATGTAAATGCCTTTAGGTGAGGCCTGTTTTCTCTAGTTTATCACAAGCCCCACAAACCCTATTGCTTAACATCCATACATTTTCCTCATTTCTACGATCTCTTAGATACCTGAAGGCACTTAATCTTTCAGCCTCTGTTACCTTGTTTTGGAGCAGTGGTTACCCAGGTAGGCAGTCTCATTCCTAGGGGGTGTTTTAGAAATGGAGGGAATGGCATTTTCTTTTAGTTGTCCTAGCGCTTCGGGATGGAACTGGCATTTGATGGGTGGGGACTGGGGATTTATTGTATTGCCCTGCGAACAGGGGGTAAGCCTACCCAATGAAGATTTTCCCTGTATCTCATATGACTTTCAAACGTCCTCAGACATTCATGCCAGGAAGTTTATTTATTTGTTTTGAAGTTTATTTATTTGAAATTTTTAAATTTATTTTGAGAAAGAGACAGAGACAGTGTGAGTGGGGGAGGGGTAGAGAGAGACAGAGAGAGAATCCCAAGCAGGTTCCTCGCTGTCGGCACAGAGCCCAACCCAAGGCTCAAACTCACAAACCGTGAGATCGTGACCTGAGCCGAAACCAAGAGCCGGTCGCTTAAACGACTGAGCCACCCAGGCGCCCCTTTTATGTTTTAGTTCATACGCTCTATTGATATTTTGAAATTTTCTGTGTAGACAAGTTGTATTATTTATGGGTTTCATGAAGAGAGCATTACAAAACATTTAAGACCAAGAGGCGTTGGTCTGATAGAGGCGAAAAACCACAAATCTATACCTATGCAACAGTGTTACTTGAGGAGTTATTTAAATATACAGGTTTGTAGGCCTCAACTAAGGCCTGCTGAATTAGAACCTGTGAGGGCTAGGGCCGGCAATTCACCCTTCTAATAAACTCCTGCCATGATTCTGACAGGGTCATCATCTTCTGCCTTTATATTCTTGGAATCTTAATCCTACTTTCATCTCTTCTTAGGAAAGGAAATAAATTATTCCTTCCTGCTTTTATTCTAAATATCTCTCCACTGGTTCCTTTATCTCTGTCTACACGTGTGCTTAAAGAGTCAGTGGCTTAAAGAAGTCCTTATTTGACCCCATTTTCTTCCTAAAACTATGCTTTATCATTCACATTTAACTTCCTGAATGAATGTCTTGAAAGAGTTGTTTATCATCTCTTATCTCCACTAATATTTCTCTGTTCTCAACGACTTGTAATAAGTCTTCTGCCCTCACCACTTTAATGAAACTATCTTTCAAACTCTTCTGACAATACAATTACGTTTTCTCGGTTCTCATGCTGCTCAGTTTCTTTGCTGAGCTCCTCCTGCTCGAAAATTTTCTTGGTTTCTAGAACACTGGGCTCTCCTCATTCTCCTCTTACCTCTGTGATAAACACTGATAAAGTTTCCTTTTCTGACTCATCTTGTATCCACTCATTATAGATTCTTTCAAAGATTCAGTCCCCAGATCAGTTTTCTATACATATATGTTCCCCATGATGTGTTACTGGCCATTTGTTTTTAGCGCCCAGGTGTATATTTTCACTTGCCTTCTGGAAATTTATTTATATGCAATGTATCTTCTAGATATCTCAGTTTTATGCATTTGAAATTGAACTCATCTTTCCCCACAAAGCAGCCACAGTTCCTTTCTCTTAGGTTAGCTAATGTCAACACCAGATTACTCAGACTTGAAACTTCCGTCAAGGTAAACAACTCTTTCTCATCCTTCATGTATAACACGCTAACAAATTCTACTCATTCTTCTTCTACATCTCCTTTACGTCTTTTAAATTTCTACTGTATCTGTCATCATTTCAAGCATTTGTAACACTTCCACTTTGACTCTGCTCTCTTAACTAGTCTCCCTTCTTCAAAACTCTCGTTTCCAAGCCTAAATGTCCATCAACTGATGGATAGATAAAGAAATTGTAGTTTATATACACAATGGAATACTACGTGGCAATGAGAAAGAATGAAATCTGGCCTTTGGTAGCAACGTGGATGGAACTGGAGAGTGTGATGCTAAGTGAAATAAGTCATACAGACAAAGACAGATACCATGTGTTTTCACTCTTATGTAGATCCTGAGAAACTTAACAGAAGACCATAGGGGAGGGGAAGGAAAAAAAAAGTTAGGGAGGGAGCCAAAACATAAGAGACTCTTAAAAACTGAGAACAAACTGAGGGTTGATGGGGGGTGGAAGGGAGGGGAGCATGGGTGATGGGCATTGAGGAGGGCACCTGTTGGGATGAGCCCTGGGTGTTGTATGGAAACCAATTTGACACTAAATTTCATATTAAAAAAAAAAACACCTCTCTTGTTCCTGTCTATAGCTCAGCATCTAATTACTTGGCCTCCATACCCAGGCTGGCAGTGTTTTGTTTTGTTTTGTATAACGATTATTTATTTTCAGAGAGAGATACCAAGTAAGGGAGGGACAGAGACAGGGGGAGAGAGAGAATCCCAAGCAGGCTCTGCACTGCCAGCGCAGAGCCCAAAGGGCTCGACCTCTCAAACTGCAAGATCTTGAGCTGAGCCAAAATCAAGAGTCAGAAGCTCAACCTACTGAGCCACCCAGACACCCCCAGGCTATCAACATTTGACTTCACCATTCATTGCATGACCTTGAACAAGTTACTTAGCCTCTGTCTGTGCTTTAATTTCCTTTATAAAATAAAGCCAACAAGAGTATCTGCCACATACAATATTTTGATGATGAAAAGAGATGTTGTATTTATAGTGCTCCGAAAAGCACCTGAAACAGGCTAAGAACTCATTAACTATCCACTGTTATTAACTCTTTGATTCACTAGCATTTTTACCCAGGTTTATATTTTCCATTGAAAAGTCCTTAGTGTACTCTTAGAAGTCTTTGCAATTGTAAGCAACGTTAATTATTTAGGGTCATTTGATGTTTTGCATAAATTAAGCATGAGGAAATAGATTGCCTTTCTTTGCTCCCTTTGGAGTATTTTGATAAACTATATCATAATGTAAACTATATCATAACATAAATTAGTCTCTGTTCAGGTCAGAACATGTTAATGATTCCTATATTATAATATTATTTGTATATATGGGATCATTTATAGGTCATCTGTGAAATCTGACTGATTGATGTGAGCTCACAATTCTGAGTAAGGAACAGAGGACTTCATGAAGTCGATAAACATTTCTTCGATGTGTACTCTCAGTTTTGCCTTATATGTTGTGCTTTTTGCTCTCAGCTAATGGAATCGCTTCTTGGGAAGCAAAGGGAAAAAAATGTAACTATAATCCAGAACTGTGGTGCTGGCTTTGAGAATGATGTTCTGGGAAAAATCCTATATCCAGTAGGTTAGGGAAGTCTGGTTTTTTGGAGGGGGTGTGAATATTTACATAAGCTCTTTATAGTGTGCTTCTCTTCTACGTTGATTTCTTTGACCATTTCATATGTATTTTGTGCAGTGCAAGTTGACTTTTTCAGGCTAAGTCCATCTCTTTCCTCTGATTAGGTTTGAGTTTTATATTCAGGATGGATGGATTCCCACTTCTACCCTCACACTCTTGTCCTGGACAAACTATGGGTTTTAAGTAGATCGAAGTTAGGTGTGAGTTCACAGAGCTCATGCCCAGTATAGATGGCCCCATGATCCATTTAGTGTTCAAACGTGGCTACGAGCAAGAGGCAAAATACAATGCTTTCGCCGTGTTGCCCTTCACAGTGTTAAAAATAAGACAACAGGCCCAAAATGGAATCACTTATGCTAAGCCTTATGTCTCCAAAGCTAGACTTAATTGCAGTTTCAGCTCCTCCATAACTAGAATCTCAAACCAGTCAGTCAAGAATCTCCTGATCAGCACCAGTTAGGTAATCTGCTTGACAGACCCCTCTCACGCCCTAAAGGAAAGCGATCTTGCAATAACCAACCCACGTTTTTTTGCCCAGTAGAACTTCCTTTTGCCTGCTCCCTTCTGCCTATAAATGTTTTTCATTTTGTACAGTTCCTCAGAGCTTCTTTATATCTGCTAGATTAGAGGCTGATTGATTCATGAATCATTGAATAAATCTAATAAGATCTTTAAAATTTACTCAGTTGAGTTTTGTTTTGTTAACAACAATTTTAAGAGTGTTTTCACAAACAGGCCAGCAGGGGAAAAAAATGGAGAGCTGAGAGGAATGAAAGACAAAGGACTGGAGAGAGATCAGCAGATGGAGAAGAGGGCAAGGGTATACTGCAGAAGAAACTTCTCAGCCTCCTCAGCTGGGCCTTGGAAAATCTGTTGTTTTACGTGTCTCCATACAAGAGGATGTGGTCTGATCCTAGGTATAGGCTCCCTTCAACCACTGAGGGCACCTTTAAAAAACAACTAACTTCTTAATGCAGTACAAGAGATCTTTAAAATTACTATACTCTTGACTTGGAATCTTTTCTCCCGAATACATGTTCCTTACCCCTCACCCCTACTTCAGTTCCTTCCTTTTTTTTTTCTTGTTACTCACTCCCCTGACCTGCTGCTAAAGAAGCTATGATCATTGCTAATTAATAGCTGCAGACAGGGAAGCAGTTGGTGGGGACCTACCTATACGGTGCTTAGAGGTCAAAATATGAATGTCATGGAGAAAAATGATGACAGACTAGTAAATGAGCATGAAGTGTTGCCCCTTATGTATTAGGGCTATATTTTAAAAAGACCTTCTTCAACTTCCCCATACATCATTTTCCTTCCACAACTTGTTTGTTGCTCACCAGCAACCCCTCGCTAAGCTGGTTGACCACCCGTCTCCTATCTTGCCCCTTTATGATCTACCTGGCCCTTCCTCTGCATAGTCATTCCCTTGGAAATTATACTTTTACATCATTGAAGCTAATGGAAAAGCAGAATGATTACATTGCCTTTGACTGATGAGGCAGTCATATGAGGTAAATCCAATGGGCAGGTAGACAGAATGTTGAAGCATTTATTTATGAAGAGAAATGTACAGGGCACCTGGGTGGCTCAGTCGGTTGAGCATCCAACTTGTGATTTCAGCTCAGGTTGTGATCTCATGGTTCAATGGGATCCAGCCCCGCATCTGGCTCCACGCTAACGGTGCAGAGCCTGCTTGGGATTCTCTCTCTCTCTCCTCTCTCTCTGCTTCTCCCCTGCCCCCTGCTCATGCTCTCTGTCTCTAAATAAATAAGTAAACATTTTTTTAAAAAAAGAAGGGATATGTAAAAGATTGTGTACTATGGAGTACTAATTCATTGTATTACGCTTTACGGCAACTCCTCCCAAAACTGAAGACGTGGCCTATCACAAAAAGTTGATCGTCTAGTTGGTGCAATTGAACATAAACAATGGGAAGCACTTTAAGAATGAAATATCAACAACTGTAGGTTGATTTTGTAATAAATGTTCTCCCTCAAAAAGGTGGGCCACTCTTTGGGGTCAGTGAAGGAAGATATCTGATGGGTACTGGTTAGACTTTGAAGAGGCATTACATGGAATTGGATGAATTTAGAGAGAAAAGAACAGAGAGCTTAGGACTGAACCATGGTGAATTCCAAAAGTCAATGGGTAAATTTCGATTTGGATTCAATACCATTTAGTGATTGGTCACTGTGTGCTAGGCTTGGTATTTTTACGTATGTGATCTCATGTCATTGTCATCACAGCTTTGTGATGATACTGATGCTCAGAAGGATTGGACGATCGCACAGTTGGAAACTGATAGGTTAGATTCCAACACTTGACAGTTTATTCTAAACCCAGTGATTTTTCCAGTGAAAAAGAAAGGAAACCTGGGAAATAAACAGAGAAATAAAATCTTGAATGGTAGACCAGACAATGCAGAGAAGAGTGAAGCAATCTGAGAAGTGACCATTGAATTTAGCTAAGAAACATGTTTGTTTTGTTTTGTTTTAAGTGAGGAATCCACATGGAAGCAAACTAATGGGTACTTGCTGACTCTCACATGGGGAGAGTGCTTTGTTGAAACTTCAGGAACATTTCTGCGTTATTTGCATTAAGAAGGATTAAATACAAATGATTCAGGCTACAGTGTTTTCTTTGGTAGGTTATGATTAGTGTCTTTCTCCAATAAAGATGTGTGTAAATTGAATTCACAGTAATGTGACTTCTATTTGTAACGTACGTTGCCATTGCATTCTGACAACTTGAGATCTGTCATGAGGAAAGAAAGAAAATAATTAGTAATCAGCAGTGGGAGTTTAATATTTTAATTCTCCAGCTGTTGTGCAAAATGTCTTTGTGCATGTAGATTCAATTAGTCATAAAGTAGGGAATCAGAATAATGCAGCTACATTATACAGCCTTTGAATATGCACTGTAGGTAGAAATGGATCAGTTCTTTAATTTATTGCCACTATTTAGGGGGAACACAGACAGAAAAAATCTTTCAAACAAAAGATTCTTCATATTGGCAAGGGAACATTAAGAGAAACCTCATGGCCATGGTAGAACTATAGAATATATTGAAATTATAGGATATACATTGAGATAATCACAAAGGAAATATTGGAACGTGACTCTTTACAATTTAAAAATAAACATAAACAAATCAAAACACTTGCCCATCTAAATGAACCATAAGCAACATTTCAGAACTAATGACAATCTGGGGCAAAATTTTCACAACTGTATGGCAGACAAAGGGCTGATGCATTTAATAGGTAAAGAATTTTTGCAGATCAGTGACAATGAAAAACCATTTTTCATACTAGATACATTTATCCATATAAAGAACTCACCAGTAGAAAGTACAAACAACCTAATAATTAAATGGGCAGAAGACTCCAACTAGCACATCACTGAAGAAGATACATGGAGAGCAATTAAGCACGTGAAAAAATACTCAACATCATTAGTCACTAAGGAAACGTGTGCAAACCACAACGAGATACCACTACATACACGTTAGAATGGCTACACTTTCAAAGACTCATTATATCAAGCGTTGGCAAGGATGTGGGGTGGGGAAACTGGATATTTGCACACTGCTGAAGAGAATGCAAAATTGTACAGGCACTGGGAACAAGTTTGCCACTTCTCGTAAAAGTTAAATGTATACACCTATCATGATCTAGCCGTTCTACTCACAAGTATTTACCTAAGAGAAATAACAGCTTATCCCCCTGTAATTACCTGTACATGAATATCCACAGCAGTTTTATAGGTGATTTGCAAAAATGGGAAACAACTCAACTGTTCACCAACAGGTGAATGAAAGAACAAACTATGGTACATTCACTGTTGGTACATGCAGCAACATGAATGAATCACTAGGCTGAATGAATAAAGTAAAAAAAGAGCTCATACTGTACAATTCCATTTATATAAAATTCTAGAAAATGAACACAAATTTATAGGTACAAAGCACAGATCATCGGTGCTTGGTGGGAAGCATTGGAGGGGGGTGCATAAGAAAGGGATAACAAAGAGTCAGAAGGAAACCATTGAGGGAGGCAGATGTGTTCATTGGCTCGATTGGAGTGCTTGCGTAGATATGTCAAAATTCATCAAATTGTACCTCCTAACCATGAAATTTATTGCATGCCAATTATAGTTTAATATAGCTGTTTAAAAAAAGGATAAAAAAGTGTGCCCTGACGAGAGTTCACCCCCACTGGGGACCAGGACCTCACACCGTGTAGAACCTAGAATCGTGAAGATGGAAAGCACAAAGTCCTCCTCATTGGAAGCGATGATAACAGGACCACTCCTGCTTTGAACCCCTGTCCTTTTGGACTCATGTAGCCTTCCTCTTGAGGACAGAATGCCACAGAGGTCTCTAATTTAAAAAATTTCCTACTTCTTGGAAGATGGCACTCCTTTGCAGAGCATTGCATCCGGGCTTTTGCTTTAGCTGTGCCCTTAAAAGACTATTCCAGTGCTCTATAAAGCCAGTTCCCTCTGGATGGTGCAGTAATACAGTATTAACTATGGATACCAAGGTCATGGGGCCATTTCTGCACCTCCTTTGTTTTGAAGTGTGTACATTGGTGATATGTTGGATGCTGTATTGTTTAGGGTTCCATGCGCATGGGTTGAGCTTTCCTTAAGTCCCTGGATGGTAGTGCCGGCTGAGGCTTTTCAGACAGGAAAGGCAAACCCATACCTGGGATAGATATACATCCCTGTGAGAACAAGCCACCTACTGTTCTCAAATCAATGGGACTTGATGTAGATGGCTTTCCACTAAGTGGCTGGCTGGAGCCATAGACACATAGAACCATAACAGGAGCTCAGCATTGGTATCTGTTGCTGAAACGATAGCGATTCAGAGACCTCACTAGCGAGGCTAGCTTTGGAATGTACAAGTACATGCTGTTAGGCCTATATATAGCCTTCACCTTCGCTACTCTGTTCTTGTGCCCGTTGTGCCATTTCCAGGTTGACTGATGACAATGGCTGGCTAACGACAACTGGCTGAGGTATTTTGTCTGCCTGGTTTTTCAGTGTGTCTTCCTTGGTGGATGCATTCTGCTGGGCAGAATGTGTAATAAAATGTGTAATAAAAAAAATCTGTATATTTAGTGCCCACTCCCATATGTTCATATTCCTCTATTCCAGACCTTTTTGCCTCTGATTTTCCAGTCCTTTCCCTTCCAGGCTCCTCACCAGATGGCCAGAAATGTATCATTTCCTTTACACGCTTTGTTTTTTCCTTGCTCTTTCTAATAATTTGGATGCAAATACACTCTATTTCCATTCTTTTAGTGGTTACTATTAAAAATGTATGATGAATACTCACCGGAACCTAAAGTCAATCACTATTTTTAGGTTTCTCTTGAATGCTTTGACTCTGATCACTTTATCTCCATCTTACATGTTTCTACTGTCCGATATTTTAGTTTTACCTTATTTTTCTTTTTACTCCCTGGATAAGATCCTGCTATTTTTTATTCAGTTAACATTTGTTATAATTATACAAATCCTTATTCTTTTCTCATCATTCCTTTCTGTGTCTTGAGCCTTCCTTCTGGAAATCGTCCTTTTCTTTATTCCTCATTCTTTAAAATTCCCTTTTCATGGTCTGTTTTATGCAAATGTTCTCTGTTTCCGTTTTTCAGAAAAGTGAAGTCAAAAAAAAAAAAAAAGAGGGGGGGTGGTGTGAACAGGGCAGGGGGAAAGAGAGAGAATCTTCAGCAGAATCCATGCTCAATGGGGAACCCAACGTGGGGCTCAATCCCACGACCCTGGGATCAAAATCAAGAATCAGATGCTCAACCACTCCACCTAAGTGCCCTTCAGAAAAGTAACTTTTAAATGGGAGCTAATCTGAATATCAGATAATAAATTAAGAGTTTATTCTGTCAGCATTTTGAAGTTATTGTTACCCTGTCATGTTTGCTGTTACTGGTCTGGTGAAGTCTGTGAATTTAATAGCCATTCATTCAAAGTACTTTGTCTTTTCCATCTTTCTGGTTGCATGTTCTGCAGTTTCACTGTAACATGTCAGATGCAGACTTTTAAAGATTCATCCTGTTCGTGATTCGTTGCGTTTGTTCAACCTGGAGGTATCAGTCATGACCTTGTTGACTCTTGTGTCTCTCCCATTCTCCAAATTCGTTCCTTCTGGGGCTTCTTTAACATACCCATTGGACCTTGTCATTATATTTCCAGGTTTCTAAACTTGTCTTTTAATAATTTTCAGTCTCTTTGTCTTTCTGAACTGCATTTTTGGGTAGTTATTTTTCAAATCTAACGGTTCTCCGATCTGCCCTTTATTAGTGTCTATCAAGTTGCTTTGCCTATTTATTGAGATTTAATGTTTTAGCTCACTTTTTTTCATTCTAGTTGTTTTATTTGGTTTTGGAATATAGCTGGCCTTTAAAAATAATGCCATTTGGGGGCGCCTGGGTGGCTCGTCGGTTAAGCATCCGACTTCAGCTCAGGTCACGATCTCACGGTCCGTGAGTTCGAGCCCCGCGTCGGGCTCTGTGCTGACAGCTCAGAGCCTGGAGCCTGTTTCAGATTCTGTGCCTCCCTCTCTCTCTGCTCCTCCCCTGTTCCTGCTCTGTCTCTCTCTGTCTCAAAAATAAATAAACGTTAAAAAAAATTTTTTTTAAATAAATAAAAAAAAAAATAATGCCATTTTCCTCAAGTTTTGATTATTATTATTTATTTCTCAAATGTGTTTTCTCTATTTTCTATGCTGTGTCCATTAATTTCCGTATTTCATGTCCTTAAGGATCTAATTCTATTGTGTCTTTTATCTGCTTACTGCGGTGGCTAATTTGATTGCCTTATAGTTTGGGGTTGTGTGGTCACGTGCATGGGCCAGGTCCATGGTTCCTTCTTTCACAGAAATTTGTATTTGTTTCTGCTAGTCACATCAGGGCCCTACTGATTGAGGGCCACATTAAGTTAATTTCTTAGCGTGGGGCTTTCGGGATCATGCAAAAAGTGTCAATTTAGCCACAAACCTGTTTTATAGGCCTGCGGTTTTGAGTTCTCAGAGGAAGTATTTTTCCATCAAGAGGCTAAGTGGGAACAGACAAGAATTCTTTTCAGTGGGTGGATTTTTTCCAGTCTGCCATTTCACTGAGGTATGGAACTTTGAGATTCCTAGTTTTATGTGGTGTCTCGATTCCCACTATCCACTTTATATAAACTTCTTTTTTCTATTTGGCTATTAAGCCACATATTTTGGGTTTTTTTATATTAATAAATCTGAGCTGCTGCAATTTCATAATCGGCTTATCTCATATTTCCGTGTGCGTGCGTGTGTGCATGTGTTTTATCTCTTCTTCTCCTTCCCCCAATCCTTCTCACTCCCTTCCTCCATCACTCTAAAGTTTGCTCTATTTCTTGGGATTATATACATGAATATTTTTAACTTTATAGTTTGATCAGCTATGAATTTAATAGCATGCTTATTATATTTTTAATCCAGAATTTCTTGGAGTTTTTAATGGATTTTTTCAAGATGTCCAATCTGCTCTATTTCTAGGAACAGAAGTTGACGTGCATGACCTTTTAAAATAAAAAAGTAATAAAATTAATTAACAGCATATATACTAACTCAATGTTATGAGTGAAGCAAATTTTTCTCGACTTCAATCTATATGGTAATAACACCAGGCAGTGGTGGAGGGCCTGAAACTTTTTCAAAGCGTTTTCATATTTTATCTAAATTTGACTCTCCCGTAACATTTGTAAGGTTGAATATCTGTACCAGAGAGGTGAAGTTACTTGTCAAGGTCATATAGCAAGAACTCAGACCATTAGACGCTAAGACCATTGCACTCTTATCTGTGGACAGATTGTGCACGAAGTATGAATGTTTGTCTCTGCACTGACAAAACCTTTGATGTCAGAAGTCCAGAGAGTTACACATAAATCTCCCTATTGAAAGCACATCTTGAACTCCAAAGTTTGTGCTTCAGGATTGGGATACAGAAGAGGAACTATGCTGGAGGCCCTGGCTGCAGCTCCCTCTGGGTTATGAAGGCAGAGCAATTTGTTTATACTTCTCTTTTGGTAGGCATCATGTTATAGCCTATATCATAGCAGCAACTGTCCTTCTGTCCCTAAGAACTTTAATCAACAAAATCACCCGGGCTTAGCCTTGTGTCCCCACTTTTCAATATGCAGAGGTATCTTTGGGCCAACCATTCAGTCGCGGTGGAATTCTGCCCGGCCTGCTATGCAGATGGGTGTTTCTTTGAATATAATCCCGAAGGAATGGTGTTTCCTTTTTATCTGAAAATGTAACCTCCCTTGGAAGGTAAGCTGACGCAAACACAGCTGGGCAAGACCAGAGATATGTTTTGTCGGTAAACAGCATGAGTTGGTTACAAACTAAACAAATCTATGTAGGTGGCGCCTAGAAGCTTATTTGCTTGAGACTTGCCAGCTTATCTTGTCTGTGCTTGTAGGAGAGGCATCGGAACAGAATCCTCCCTATGAAAATGGATGAGGCGATTGGAAGATATTCCTGAAGGTGAGTGGGAGGGAGAGGCCTGAGTTGTAGGGAAGGAAGGAATGAAGACTAAGCTATGACGTTTTTATTTTCCTTTAGTTTGCTGGAATGGGGATAGAGGTACAAAGTCTTGCCAAATGAGTTTATGTCTCTTTAATTGAGAAGCCATTGAGTATGTGAAAGTGGCAAATATGGATTGCATTACTGTAATGGTTTAAATTTTTTTAATGTTTATTTTTGACAGAGAAAGAGAGAGAGAGAGAGAGCGAGTGAGCGCAGGGAATGGGCAGAGAGAGAGGGAGGTTCAGAATTTGAAACAGGCTCCAGGCTCCAAGCGCTCAGCACAGAGCCCCATGCGGGACTTGAACTCCCGAACCGTGAGAGCATGACCTGAGCTGAAGTGGGACGCTCAACCGACTGAGCCACCCAGGCACACAAACTATGTGCTTCAGGCAGTATGTTCTCTGGATCTTAAACACTGAATTTGGGAACAAGGCTCAATATATTGTTGCTAAGTAGATAATATAGCAATAATAATATAGCGACAACTAATATTTACTGAGCACTTACTAGGTGAAAGCCACTGTTCTAATTCCTTTACATATGTTAACTAAGTTAATTTTCAGAACCACTATTAGGTAATACCGGGGTTTATATTAGTATCCGTATTTCACAGATGAGGAAATGGGGTCTCAGGTTAAGTAACTTGCCAAGGTTACCAATCTAGAAAACAAAGCTAGAATTTGAGCTCAGATATCTGTTTTCTGTGCTCTTTGTCACCTCCATTTCTTCAGAATTCTCATCTTAACCTTCTCCTTGTTGGGACACCTGACCGGCTCAGTCAGTAGAGCCTGCGACTCTGGAGCTCAGCGTCATGAGTTCAAGCCCTACGTTGGATGTGGAGCCTACTTTAAAAAAAATATGGTAACCTAGCCTTCTCCTTACTCTCACATGAAATCTCTGCTGCTTCTGTAGGTAGAGGTGCTATGGTGCCCATTTAATGGGGATTAAATGCAAACTGGCTTTAGAACGCTCTTGGGAAGTGCCAGTAACCAAAAAGCAGTTTCCACGTTCTGGGTGAGTTTCAACTGTTCCTCAAAAAATCCGTCAAAAATAGCTAATAATTACAGATCCCGGGAGATGACACTTGTACCATAAGAGTCTGGTGATGTAAGTTATCATGGTTCAGTTGGACTTTATCCGCATTTGCCTGAAAGAAGAGGACACAGGAGGCGTGAACACTTTTCCAGTGCAAGGCTCTGAGTTTAGGAAGTTCTTTCATCATTTAGATCTTTCTTTTGGTCCTTCATTCAGCGAATATTTGTCAAGTACCTACTATTTTCCAGGCACTAAGATAGGCACTGAGGGCATTTCGGTAGGCACAGACAGGTCTGTCACATCCTGTCATAGCGTCTGTAGTCAAACACGGGAGGCAGACAATCTCACAACCCCACCGACACGTGTGTAATTATAAACCGAGACATGCGTCACGAAGGAAAGGAATTTGGGACTGTAGGGGAGATACTATCATGGAGAGGATATGGCCTCATCTGGAGGCTTACAAAGCACATCTCTAAGGAGATGACATCCCAGGTGGAGAAAGTGGCATGCAAAGGCCCTGTTACCCTCGTGGTTAGAGCTTAGAATGAGAAATAGATGGTTTATTCATAGAACGACGACTCTGCTGATCACTGTATACTGTTCGTAATTTTCATAGTTAGACATGCTCTTCTAGCTTCTTTTTTTTTTTTTTTTTTTATTTATTTTTGGGACAGAGAGAGACAGAGCATGAACGGGGGAGGGGCAGAGAGAGAGGGAGACACACAGAATCGGAAACAGGCTCCAGGCTCCGAGCCGTCAGCCCAGAGCCTGACGCGGGGCTCGAACTCACGGACCGCGAGATCGTGACCTGGCTGAAGTCGGACGCTCAACCGACTGCGCCACCCAGGCGCCCCGCTCTTCTAGCTTCTTGTTGGCAAGCAAACAAAATACAACTTTCTTTTGGTAACCGGTAAGGTCACTTTTTATTTTGGTAAGCTCCTCAGATTCACATAACTGGAGACACAGTTCTCTCTTCTACCTCTCTCAGTAGTTATTTGTTATTTTTTTCTGGCTCTGCTCTCTCTACCCAATACTTCAGTGTTGTTGCTTTCCAGCTCATCATCCTCATGCTTTATTCTTTCTTACATGTGTATTCTCTCGGGGTAATCCTGTCTACTTCTGTGGAACCCATAGGAATCTGTATTTTTCTCCCGCAGCCTCCTTTGTCCAGAGTCCGAAATCTTTGTACCCAGCAATGTGATCTCTCTCCCTGATTTCCTGCAGATGTTTCATATCGAATATGGTTGAAAGTGAAACCATTGTCCCATTTTTCCTCCCTTCAATTCAATCCCTACCATAAATCCACAGTGATCTTTGTAAAATACAAGCTGGTTGTTAATCATGTCTCTGGTGGAAAGACTACAGGGATTGCCCTTGCTGTCCTAAGTATCTTATAGTTGCAATGTAGTTTCATCTCTACCCCTTCCCCATACCAAACTGCTCTCCAACCCCCAAACCTATCACAATGACGTCTTTGCATGGGCTGCTCTCTCTACCTGGAATGCCTTTTTCCCAGTTTTCTTTTTCTGCTTACATTTCACCTTATTATGTAACTTTTGCTTGGCTCCTCTAGGGGGAAATAGTTGGTTTATTTCTGATATGTTTGGGCTTTCATGGCACGTGGCACCTATCTCTGTTGTGGTATGTGGACATAAACATATTATGTAAATTCAGCATGAGATCTCTTTCAGTAGACTATGTACTCAGACAGGAATAGGATCTCTTTTTAATTAATTAATTAGCTTCAGTTCAAGTAGTTCATATCCAGTGTAGTATTGGTTTCAGGAGTAGAATTTAGTGATCCATCACTTACATATAACACCCAGTGCTCACCCCAACAAGTTCCCTCCTTGATGCCCATCACCCATTTAGCCCATCCCCCCACCCAACACCCCTCCAGCAACACTCAGTTTGTTGTCTGTATTTAAGAGTCATTTGGGGCGCCTGGGTGGCTCAGTCAGTTAAGTGTCTGACTTCGGCCCGGGTCATGATCTCACGGTTTGTGGGTTCAAGCCCCACATCAGGCTCTGTGCTGACAGCTCAGAGCCTGGAACCTGTGTCAGCTTCTGTGACTCCCTCTCTCTCTGCCCCTCCCCTGCTCATGCTCTGTCTCTCTCTGTCTCTCAAAAATAAATAAATGTTGAAAAAATTTTTTTAAAAGACTCATTTATAGTTTGCCTCCCTGTCTGTTTTTATCTTATTTTTCCTTCCCTTCCCCTGTGTTCATGTGTTGTGTTTCTTAAATTCCACATATGAGTGAAATCATATATTTGTCTTTCTCTGACTGACTTATTTCACTTAGCATTAATACCCTCCAGTTCCATCCACGTAGTTGCAAATGGCAAGATTTCATTCTTTTTGATTGCCGAGTAATACTCCATTATATATATAAACCACGTCTTCTTTATCCATTCATCAGTCAATGGACATTTGAGATCTTTCCATAATTTGACTATTGTTGGTTGCAATGCTATAAACTTTGGGGTGCCTGTGCCCCTTCAAATCAGCATTTTTGTATCCTTTGGCTAAATTCCTACTAGTGCAATTGCTGGATCATAGGGTACTTCTATTTTTAATTTTTTGAAGAACCTCCCCAGTGGCTGCACCAGTTTGCATTCCCACCAACAGTGTAAAAGTGTTCCCCTTTCTCCGCATCCTCGCCAACATGCGAGTTTCCTCACTGTTAATGTTAACAGTTATTTCCTGAGTGTTAATTTTAGCCATTCTGACAGGTATTAGGTGGTATCTCATCATGGTTTTCGTATGATAGGCCCCCAGCTAATATCATCCTCAATGGGGAAAAACTGAGAGCTTTCCCCTTAAGGTCTGAAACACGACAGGGATGTCCACTCTCACCACTGTTATTCAACATAGTGTTGGAAGTCCTAGCTTCAGCAATCAGACAACAAAAAGAAAAGGCATACAAATTGGCAGAGAAGAAGTCAAACTTTCTCTCTTTGCAGATGACATGATACTCTACATGGGAATCCTGAAAGCCTCCACCAAAAACTGCTAGAACCGATATGTGAATTCAGCAGTCACAGGACATAAAATCAATGTATAGAGACAAGTTGCATTTCTGTACACCAATAACGAAGCAGCAGAAAGAGAAATCAAGGAATTGATCCCATTTATAATTGCACCCCAAACCATAAGATGCCTAGAAATAAGTGTAACCAAAGAGGTAAAAGATCTATATGCTGAAAGCTTATGAATGAAATGGAAGAGAACATGAAGAAATGGAAAAAGATTCCATGCTCCTGGATAGGAACAACAAATATCGTTGAAATGTCAATACTACCCAAAGTAATCTACGTATTCAATGCAATCCCTATCAAAATAACACCAGCATTCTCCACAGAGCTAGAACAAACAATTCTAAAATTTTTATGGAACCAGAAAAGACCTCAAATAGCCAAAGTGACGTTGAAAAAGAAAACCAAAGCTGGAGGCGTCATCTGGACTTCAAACTGTATTACATAGCTGTAATCAGGAATAGAATCTTCTATGCAATGTGCAAAATAAAGCAGTCTTTAATACATAGTTGATGTATAAATAAATCTGGGGACTCCAGGAGAGACCAAATATAAAGCATTAATTAATGGCCATAGGCTGAAAATTGAGAATTTTGCCTTACTACGTCATTTACTTAGACATTTAATGCATCTTGATGAGCAAGAATTAACCATAATTACATGAAGTATGTTTCCATCTTCAAGTCATGGATGATCCATTGTCTCTGATTAATGACTCTTACAACCTGTAATTAAAAAAGAGTAGCCCATCATTCAAAGTGATTTCTTGAGTCACTTTTTTTTCTTTGGTCTGACGTCTAATAAGAGATAATCTGCAGTAGAGTATAGCGGTCTTGATTTTCTCAGACAGACCTTGCCAGTTTATTAGAGAGTTAAAAATCTATAAGGCATGTAGGTTCTTTGGGGTTCATAGTGAAAAGCAGAGATTTTTTTCCCAAGGAAATGAACACATACACACGTTATTTTGAACGTAATTATCAATTGACCTGTTTTTTTTAAAAATATTTCTATACCGAGTGTTAAAAGCAAATTTATTTAAAAAGGTGCTTAGGTGCATATATTATAAAGAGATCAGACATTTACAGAAAATGTGGGAACATAAATCTACTTTTATATTAAATTTAAAGGGAATATATCTGAAAATTGTATTCAAAAGACTCAAACTCCACAGTAAAAAGAAAAATGAATGTTACATATACTGAGATGAGCCTGTTGTATAAAATAGGTGTTGAAGAATACAACCAACACTTATTTTAAGGCTATCTTTGAATGAGGTGCTGTAATCTTCAGTATATCTTAAACTCCATTTGGGAAAAACGGTGCTTTCTGACAATAATTTAAAACCCTTTGGCCAGCATGTTGATAGTGTTTATCTACATACATAGATACAGTAGAAAGTTTTCTGCCAAAATTAATCTAAACACTAACCAGACTACAATGGATTGGCTTAGTGTTTTCATTCCCCCGACTCTGTTATTCTGAGAGGGAATAAGGGTGATTTGGCTTTTCTAAGCACTGGTGATTTTGGCATTTTAAATAACTGCCTTGCATTCATTCATTATAAACAGAAAGAGCAATGGAAAAGTAAAGGCAAGACAACCTGATGGGTGTTCTTAAATATTGTTGCACATTACAATCATCAGGAGAACTTGTTGACAATGAGAACCCTGAAGCCCTCCCTAAGATTGTGCTTCTGTGGTTCTGGAATAGGGCACAGGAATAAGAATTTTTAATCAGCCTTCAGAAGATTCACATGCTCCAATTTCGGAAACATTGCCCTATTATCTGTCCCATCAAATTTCTCCTTAGTTTTTCAAATGATCTTCACCTTCTGCAGTACCAAGGTTTTGCAAAATTGTCCATTCATTAGACCTCCAATGCCTTCCATCTCACGTCACTGGTAGAGTAGAATTCCTATTTATCCCTCAAGACCCCATTCATAGGTGACTTTCTCTTCGGAGCCTTTACTCAGCACTTTGTATGTATTTCTGTTTTAATGCTTATACAATGTATTACATCTACATATATTCATTGCATTGATTAATATGATAAATTTATATATACAAAATAATATGTACATACATATATATTAACAACATAGCCATAACTTTATTAATGATAGAAACAGTACACATTTCAAACCAAGCTGCAGTCATTCTTTTGAAACACCAAAAAAGGGTCCTCCTTTTCAGACGGTTACATTGTTAATTCCATAATAGCGTTTACAATATCATTACTGTTGTTCTTCAGGGCTCGAACTGCCTTTGCTCTTAATACATTTGCTTGCGACATGACCAGTTCTATGTCCTTAACTTCTACACCTGTTTCATCAACCTCTTCCTCTTCACTCTCTTCTTGTACAGTTGGAGTCTGTGTGTTTTCTGGAGTGTTTGAGACAGCTTCACCTTGAACTTTGAATTTCTCAGCAGCTGCTAGTTGCGCCTGCTGAGATAAATCCTCGATCTTGGCTTCCCCCAAAACTATGTAGGTATCTGAAGCTGGGCTCTTGTAGACATCTGGTTTTGTGATGACAAAGAGGATAGTGACTCTTGTAACCCCTGTAACCTGTCGAAGACCTAGTTTGGACATAGCCTTCCGTGCCTTCTTTTCACTCCGGCTCTGTTTTGCTTTACTGACTGGTTCTTCATCGATTTCAGCTGCTGCTGCCAGCTGGGCTTGTTGGGTGGTGGCCTGTGTGGAATCCTGTTCCGCAAGCTCTGGTACTGATTCATCACTGTCGGATTCTGTTCCAGACCCTGTCTCAGCCTGGGGCTGTGGCAACTCCTGCTCTGTAGCAGGGACGGTTTCTGGGGCTTCACCAGGCATTTTGTGCGGGGAATGCGGAACCAAGATGGCGGCAGAAAGAGAGCGCATTGAGTTTCTTTTAAGGAGGGAGGCTATGTTTTAGTTTTTATGTATCAAATATAAGAGCTAAGGACAGAGCCTAGTATAAAACAGGTAGTACTCAGACATTAGCATGCACAAGAATTATCTAATAAGTTTGTTCAAAATTTTTTTAACGTTAATTTATTTTTGACAAAGAGAGACAGAACATGAGCATGGGAGGGCAGAGAGAGAGGGAGGCAGAATCTGAAGCAGGCTTCAGGCTCTGTGCTGTGAGCACAGAGCCCGATGTGGGGCGCGAACCCGCAGACCGTTATATCATGACCTGAGCCGAAGTCGGAGGCTCAACCGACTGAGCAACCCAGGTGTCCCTAAGAAGGTTGTTTAAAATGGAGATACCTAGCATGCCCACCACCCCCATTCCCAAATCCCAGATTCTCATTCAATAGATCTGAAGATGATACTAGGAATTCACATTTTTATAAACTCTCCAAACATTTCATATCCTGAAAACTTCTGAATACCAAGGGGACATCAACTAGCCTTTAGGCTAGTTCTATTTATCCCATTCACTCTCTAATATGATAAAATTTTCTCAAGCATTCTAGTATATTTTGGACACTCCAGCGACTATATTCAGGCCCATCTGAATAGTGGTCAGAGGCGATGTAGGCAGTTTTACATAGGGTCAGAGTGTTTACAAATGATAAGGTTCATGAGGCAACTTGGATGAATTTCACTGAGGATTTTCTTTAAGGAGAGGGCATATCAAGAGTAAAAGTACACGTGAAAAGATGTCCAACATCACTCATCATCAGGGAAGTGCAAATCAAAACCACAATGAGATATCAGCTCACATCTATCAGAATGGCTAAAATCAAAAAATCAAGAAACAACAAGTGTTGGCGAGGATGTGGAGAAAAAGGAACCCCTGTGCACTGTTGGTGGGAATGCAAACTGGTGCAACCACTGTGGAAGGCAGTATGAAGGTACCTCAAAACATTAAAAATAGAACTACCCTATGGTCCAGTAATCACACTACTGAGTATTTATCCAAAGAATATGAAAACACCTATTCAAAGGGATATATGCACCCCTATGTTTATTGCAGCATTATTTACAATAGCCAAATTATGGAAACAGCCCAACTGTCTATAAATAGATGAATGAATAAAGATGTAGGATGTATATACAATGGAATATTATTCTGTCACAAAAAATGAAACCTTCTTATTTACAATAGCATGAATGGATCTAGAGAGTATAATGCTAAGTGAAATAAGTCAGAGAAAGATAAATACCATATGATTTCACTCATGTGGAATTTAAGAAACAAAACATATAAACAAAGCTTAAAAAAACAAAGAGACAAACCAGAAAACTATAGGGAACAGATGATCATCAGAGGGAAGGCAGGTGGGGGGGGGGTGGGAGAAATAGGTAAAGGGATTAAGAGTGCATTTATGATGAGCACTGAGTGATGTGCAGAATAGTCGAATTGCTATATCACCTGAAACTAATATAATATTGTATGTTAACTACACTGGAGTTAAAATTTTAAAAAATAAAAAATAAAGAAGAGTAAATAAAAGTCCATAATTACTTTAAAAAAAAAAAAGAAAAGAATTCTTGGGGCTACTGGGTGGTTCAGGCAGTTAAGCGTCTGACTTGGGCTCAGGTCATGATCTCACAGTTTGTGAGTTTGAGCCCCACGTCAGGCTCTGGGCTGACAGCTCAGAGCCTGGAGCCTGCTTTGGATTCTGTGTCTCCCCCTCTCTCTCTCTTCCCCTCCCCTGCTCATGCTCTGTCCGTCTCTCTCTCTCTCTCTCTCTCTCTCTCTCAAAAATAAACAAACGTTAAAAAATTTTTAAAAATGTACAGTTTATATCTTGTCATTTATATCTCAATAAACTTATAAAAAACATTAGACCTTTTTTTCTTCAAATAAACTCTTACCTGGAAGTCCAATAAATATAACAGAAAACAGAGGAAAGGACTCCTACCGTCTTATTTCTGAAGAGATGCATGGAACTGTAATGTGCAAGCCTCTGTTCTACAACCTCTGACTTCCAGAAATATATTTGGATGTGTAAATAGATACAATATTTTACTTTAATTGGAAACCTCTTATCCAGAAGTCTTGGGTTGCCAGTAGTCTTAGATACAATTGCGATAAAATCTGAACCATTCAGAAATTCTCTGAAAATGAGCTATTTGGATACTTGAATTTACCTTGTATGTTAGACGCATCTCTTTACAATTTTTTTTTTTTAATATTAAAAATGTTTTAAGGGGCGCCTGGGTGGCTCAGTCGGTTAAGCGTCCGACTTCGGCTCAGGTCACGATTTCGTGGTCCGTGAGTTCGAGCCCTGCATTGGGCTCTGGGCTGATGGCTCAGAGCCTGGAGCCTGCTTCTGATTCTGTGTCTCCCTCTCTGCCCCTCCCCCGTTCATGCTCTGTCTCTGTCTCAAAAATAAATAAACGTTAAAAAAATTTTTAAAAATGTTTTAATAATACATGACTCACTTTTCCATCACCTTAAAGAGAGTAAACATACCCTTTTATGTAGTCTGCCTTTTATTAATGATTCAGGGCTTATTAGCAAAGAGCTTACATTATGCTGGGATGTAGTGATAGTCTCTGGACTTCATTAGATGTGCATCCATATTTGCTCCAGTAATAAGTGGATTAAGACAAGAGCAAAGTTTATTTTTTTCTTTCTACGGAGAGAAATGTTGGTTACATCTGCCACTTCTATATTCTGTCTGTTCCTTCTTGCAGAGAGTGACTTCCGGGATCAGCATACCGTCCTTCGTAATATATAGACTTAAACTAGTAAAGCACTCAACCAAGGTTGTTAGCATTGTATACAGACATGGACTATTAATACAGTACTGGAGAGTTTCCCTTTGAATAAAATACACGATTTTTCGTGCACGGACCGTTTTCACTGAGTGAAGAAATTCATTTTTTATCCTCTGGTTCTCGGCTCTGAAATGGATCATTTGGTTTGCTGCAGAACTCAGTTCCAAACAGGTGAGATACTATATCGTATTACATCTTCAAACACCTGCAACAGAAAGGCTATAAAATAGGCCTTTCACCACCAGAGTCCTTGCTGAAAATCTTTATCACCTCAATTGTCGGTAAAAGTCAGGACCCTTTTGGGGGAATCTGACAAGTGGAAAATACCACTCTGAGGAAATATGTCTGATGGATTTCTTGCTCCTGCTAGTTGTCAAGCTAGCAGGTGGTGCTGTTAGTTGATTTCTTGGTCAGTAAAAAATTTCCCCCTGTTTCTCCTCTAATATTAAGTATCATCTGTTAGAAAAAAGAGATGAACAAAATATGGAGGCTTCCTAAAGTTTTGAAATAGATTAGTTTCCTCTTCGTCAAATTTCCTTTTTCAAAATAAATCTGACCTTTTTTTTTTTTCAAAGTCATTCTTTCTGTTCCTCAGTTCTAAAGGGAGCTTTGGAAAACACTGACAGTAGGATCAGTGGAGGAATTCAGCGACTCATTTGGGAAAATGCCATTTTTTTTAATATTGAGGAATCAGAGAGGCTTATTTTTGAGAATAGTTGGGAAACCTTGTAGGCCAGTGAGATTATAAATACAGACTATAGTGATCAATTTTTATGCTCTTCCTTCCTTCCACAGTCTACTAACAGAAGTCCTGTTGAGTGCTGAAAAGCCTAAGAACTTAGTATTTGCCCTGATAAATTCACTGTGGCCTAGGGTTTGGCCAAAAGAAATTTGATTGTCTTAGCATACCAAGAGTAATTATTTCCTTTTGTGGGGAGGGGGAGGGACGAGAAGAGGAAGCTTGGAGTTACAGGAACCAAGTTAGCAAAATGGATGTATAAAATACAATGTCTATTTACTCTGAGGGAAAAAAAAAATCCAGAAAGCTAGAATGCTCGTATCCCCAGATCTAGGTAGTTTCTCCCTGTCGTGAAGACAAATTGTCAAATTGAAATTTTTTTGAATGAGTGTGGAATCAGAACAAGAGGAGTGCCACAGAAAACTCTCTTCCCCAGATAATATTTGGGTAGGCACTACCACACCCAGCGTTCTGGGCTTTACGATTCTGTAATTTCAGCTGACTTTTCTGTTCACCCAGTCTCTCTTTAAATAGAACACTGAACAGTTCATTAAGTTTCCAAGCAAGATAAAATTCAGTTAATTATGTTTCCATTTAAGTTAATTAAAATTTCATTCCTGTCTTGCCTCTTTTGGTCATCTTGATTAGAGTTTTTGGTGTCTCCAAACTTTTCTGAATCATCCAGCTGCACATAATCCCTTACTTATTTTCCAAGGTGGTTATTTATATAATATTAGTGGATTTTACTGAAGTATGTTTCAAAGGACTTATTTTCTTATTTTCCTTTTTTTTTCTACTTCTTGTTCGTCACCTCACAGTCACCACTGATACTAAAAATGAAAAGTATATGGTGTTCCCCCAAATCTATAATGGCTGTACGTTTCATCTGTCAAATTTTAAGAGTTTGACTTATTTTTATCAGCTGGATGATACCTTCAAAGTGAGTTCATATTGAAAACCTACCTGAATATATTATTGGTTCATCACCGTAATTGACAACACACTGTGGAGAATGCGTGCTATTAATTTTTGAAAGTTACAAAGTAACTCTCATAGAATGTAATAGGATATAAGGAAAATCTCAAGATACCACTATTTGTTATGGAAAAGATTTTTGTATAGGACGTATCTCTCTTTGACTCTTTTTAATTAAATATAGTTACTTAAATATCCAAATGACTTATATCCAAGTGACTCATTCTATGTATGTATGTATGTATGTATCCAGCATGTACTCTAGATACAGAATACCAAGGTACCTTATTGTGTTACGATTATCAACTGTCAGTTAACAACATCCATGGTCAATTTTGTATACATTACTAGTTCCTCTCAATTATACTAATATGCCACTGAAAAGCCTCTCTTCTTCATTAGCTGGTGTGTGTTTGAGGAAAGGTAAACTAGTTTTAGTATTACCCTAAGTAAATATATTCTTAGAATGTCCATTCAAAGGGACCTTGGAGTACTTGAGTCCTTGATAATTACTCTGTATAGTATGAATGAATTGCCTTTACATCACTGTCTGTGAAGTAATAACCCAGACTTTGTTTAAACACATTCAATGAAGAGGGATGCCTGGGTGGCTCAATAGGTTAAGTGTCTGGCTTCTGCTCAGGTCATGATCTCGTGGTTCATGATTTCCATCCCCGCGTCAGGCTCTGTGTTGACAACTCAAGCCTGGAGCCTGCTTTGGATTCTGTGTCTCCCTCTCTCTCTGCCCCTCCCCAACTCGCTCTCTCAACCTCTCTTTCTCTGTCAAAAATGAATAAACATTAAAAACTTAAACACATTCAATGATGAGAAACTTCATCCCTCATAATGTCACCCATTCTACATGTTTAATTGTCAAAAGTTTTATTTCTGTTTGGCTAAAAATATACTTCTTTTAAATTTCATCTGTTGGTTCTAATTCTGTAGTCTAGAGCAGTATAGAAATAACATCCAGTGAAGTGTTCATATCCTAGAAAGTGTTTCTATCCTAGAACTCCCCAATATCCTAGAAATTAAGAATGCAACATTTCGAACAAATGAATACATTGATTTCAAAACCCAATAAATAATACTTGCAGCAATTTGGTAGTTTGGACAACTGGAACCACTAATGTTTTCAAAAAACTAAAGCATATAGATATATACATAAAAGCAGTAATAGAAATATATGATAGTAGCAATAATATGGATAAATATATATACATGGTCCATGACCTATATAGGAAGAAGAGTGAAAATGGGACTCCATCAGGGCAAGATGAAACCAGGTAAGACTATCCTACAAATATAATAATATAATATTCAAGAGTTATTAGAACTATTAGATATCACTAATACCTATTATTTAATTTTGTGGGTGAAAGTTCTATGGACCAAAGAAGCAGAGTGGCATATCCAGTGACTCTCAGCATATGACAGAATTTGAACTACAATCCAGGGCTGGGAAGTTTCATATGGAAGGGAATTTAGGCATAAGGAGATGCTTTACCGCAGAGGTTATGCAGTTATGTAAAAAAAAGTGCAGGGGCGCCTGGGTGGCGCAGTCGGTTAAGCGGCCGACTTCAGCCAGGTCACGATCTCGCGGTCCGTGAGTTCGAGCCCCGCGTCGGGCTCTGTGCTGACAGCTCGGAGCCTGGAGCCTGTTTCCAATTCTGTGTCTCCCTCTCTCTGCCCCTCCCCCGTTCATGCTCTGTCTCTCTCTGTCCCAAAAATAAATAAAAAAACGTTGAAAAAAAAAAAAAAATTAAAAAAAAAAAAGTGCAGAAGGGCACCTGGGTGACTCAGTCAGTTAAACATCTGACTTCAGCTCAGGTCATGATCTTGTGGTCTGTGGGTTCGAGCCTCTCATCAGGCTCTGTGCTGGCAGCTCAGTGCCTGGAGCCTGTATCTGATTCTGTGTCTCCCTCTCTCTCTCTGCCCCTCTCCTGCTCACTCTGTCTCTCTCTCTCTCTCTCTCTCTCTCTCAAAAATAAATAATAAAACATTAAAAAATTTTTAAAAAGTGCAGAGAACAACAATTTACCAAGCTCAGGAAGAGAGCATAATGTAGGTTGCAGCAGCAAGGAAGAATATCAGGTAAAGAGTGTTGGGGTTGATGTCTCCCCGAACAAGAATTTATACTTGTTGTTAGAGATATCAGGAACCACTATAAAGGTTACTAAGAACTTTGTATGCAAGTAAAGTTAACTGCTTAAAATATGCTGCCATAAGATATTTGATGTAAGTCTCTTGATAACCGCAAAGAAAACACTTATGGAAGTAACACAAAAGAAAAAGAGACAGGCATCAAAATCCATCATTCAAAAACAAAAAAAATGCATAGGAAGACCACAAGAGTGAAAAAGAGGAACAAAGAATTACAGGCAAACAGAAAATAGTTAAAAAAATGGCAATAGTAAGTTCTTCCCTATTAATTTAAATGTAGATGGAATGAACTCTCCAATAAAAAGATAGAGTGCTTGAATGAATAAACAACCAAGATCCAATTGTATGTTGTCTGCAAGAAACTCATTGTAGTTTCAAAGACACATGCAGGATGAAAGTAAAGGAATGGAAGAAGATATTCCATGCAAATGGTAACCAAATGAAAGCAGAAATGGTTATATTTATATCAAAGTAGACTGTAAGTCAAAAACTTTCTCTACAAAGAAGTTCATTATGTACTGAAAGGGTCAATTCAACAGAAGATATAACAACTGTAAATACACATGTACCCAACATTAGAGTACATAAAAATATAAAGCAAATATTGACAGATCTGAAAGGCAAAATTGACAGTAATAAATTAATAGTAGGAGATTCCAATATCCCACTTTCAATAATGGATAGCACATTCAGATAGGAAATGAACAAAGAAAAGTAGACTTGAACAACCCTATAGACCACATGGATCTCATAGACATATACAGAATATTTTACCAAACAGCAAAAGAAAACACATCTTTTCAAGTGCACACAGAACATACTCTGGGATAGATCACGTATTACATAGCAAAACAAGTCTTAAATTTCAGCAGATAGAAATCATATTAAATATCTTTTCCACCCACAATGGGATGAAACTAGAAACCAATAACAGCAGGAAAACAGGAGTATTCACACAGATGTAAGAACTAAATGACACACTATTGAGCAACTACTAGGTTAAAGAGAAAATCAAAAAAAGAATTTAAAAAAATATCTCAAGACAAATGAAAATGAAAGCACAACTAACCAACACTTTGGGGATGTAGCAAAAACAGTAGTACTAAGTGGACATTTTGCAGTGATAAATGCCTACATTTTTTTTTTGATAAATGCCCACATGAAAAAAGTAGAAATTAAAAATTAAGAAGCCTAAATTATAAAACAATTTAACTTTGAACGTAAGGAATTACAAAAAGAACAAACTAAATTTAAAATTAGACGAAGAAAGGGAATAATAAAGATCAGAAGAGAAATAAAAAAGAACAGAAAAACAATAGAAAAAAAGTCAACACAATTAAGAGTTGTTTTTTTAAAGATAAAGTGGACAAACTCTTTGCTAGGCTAAGAAAAAAAAAGGAAAGACTCAAATAAAATCGGAAATGAAAGTAGAGACATCATAATGTTTGCCTCTGAAATAAAAAGAGTTGTAAGACACTATTATGAACAATTGTATGACAACAAATTGGATAACCTAAAAGAAGTTGAGTAGTAGGCATTCACTTCCTAGAAATATACAACCTACCAAGACTGAATCAAGGAAAAATAGAAAGCCTGAGCAGATCTATAACAAACAAGGAGATTGAAGTAATAGTCAAAAATCCCTCAGCCAAAAAAAGTCCAGGACCAGGTGTCTTCATGGCTAAATTCTACCTAACATTCAAAGAGGAATTAATAATAATACTTCTAAAATTCTTCCCAAAAATAGAACGAGAGGGAATACTTCCAAACTTACTGGATGAGACCAGCATCACACTGATGCCAAAGCCAGGCAAAGCTGCCACAAGAAAAACACAGGCCAATATCTTTGATGAACATCAGTGCAAAAATCTTCAATAAAATACTAGCAAACTGAATTCAGCAGTACATGAAAAATATAATACGCTATGATTAAGTGAGATTTATTCCTTGAAATCACATGATCATCTCAATAGCTGCATAAAAAGCATGTTACCAAATTCAACATCCATTTATGATAAAAATGCTCACCAAGATAGGTACAGAAGGAACTTCGCCTCAACACAACAAAGATCATTCATGTAAAGTCCACAGGTAACATAATCAATGGGAAAAAACTGAAAGCTTCTCCTCCAACATACAGTAAAAGGCAAGTATACCCACTCTTGCCACTTTTATTCAACAGATTACTGGAAGTACTAGCAAGAGCAATCAGCCAGAGAAGGAGAAGAAAGGTGAGGAGGGAGAAGGGGAGAGAGGAGGAGGAAGGGGAGGAAAAGGAGGAGGGGAAGGCATCCAAATCAGAAAGAAGTAAGATTTTCTGTTTGCAGGTAACATGATTCTGTATGTAGGAAACCCTAAAGACTACACACACACACACACACACACACACACACACAAACTTAGAATAAATGAATTCAATAAAGTTGCAGGATACAAAAACAACATACAAAAAATCAGTTTTATTTCTTTATACCAGTAGCTATGTGAAAAGGAAATCGATAAAACAATCCCATTTATGACAGCATCAAAAGAATAAAATACTGGGGAATAAATTTAACCAAGGAAGTGAAAAGTCTGTCCACTGAAAATATGACATTAATGAAAAAATTGAAGAACACACAAATAAATGAGAAGATACCCCATATTCGTGCATTGAAAGAATTAATATTGTTAAAATGTACATATAACCCAAGCTATATACAGATTCAACACAATCCCTATGAAAATTCCAATGGAATTTTTCACAGAAATGGAAACATCAATTATAAAATTCATATGCAATCACAAGACACCATAAATAGTCAAAACAATCTTAGGAAAGAACAAATGAAGTTGTAGGCATTACATTTCCTGATTTGAAATTATTTATACAAAGCTATAGTAATCAGAATAGTATGGTACTGGCATGAGAACAGATGTATAGATCAATGCAACAAAATAGTCCAGAAAGAAACCCAAGTGTATACAGTAAACTAATTTTTGGCAAAGACATCAAGAACACACAATGGAGAAAGGATAGTCTTTTCAATAAATGGTGCTAGGAAAACTGGATTTCCACATGCAAAAGAATGAAACCAGGCCTTTATCTTACACTATATACAAAAATCACGTCAAAATGGATTAAAGACTTACGCGTAAGACCTGAGACTGTAAAACCCCTAGAAGAAAACATAGGGAAAGAACTCCTTGACATTGGCCTTGTCAATGATTCTTTGGATATGACACCCAAAGCTATAGCAACAAAAGCAAAAATAAACAAGTGGGACAACATCCAACTTAAAAGCTTTTGCACAGCAAAGGAAACAAAGTGAAAAAGCGATCTACAATTGGGAGAAACTGTTTGCAAATCTTATATCAAATAGTGGGTTAATACCCAAAATATATGAGGAATTCATACAATTCAATAGCAAACAAAAAAAAAAACCTGGTTAAAAAATTGGCAAGGGACCTGAATAAACATTTTTCCAAAGAAGACACACAAATGGCCAATGGATATATGGATATATGCAAATGTGTTCAATATCACTAATGGTCATGGAAATGCAAATGAAAACAACAGTGGTGTTGGCCCAGTTATGGAGAAATTGGAACCTTTGTGTACTGTTGGTGGAAATGTAAATTAGTATAGCCATTATGAAAAAAAAGTATGGCGGTTCGTCACAAAATTCAAAATACGGCCATCATATGATCCAGCCACACATTTTGGGGTATACTTTGAAAGAAGATGAAATCACTGTCTTGAGATATCTTCACTCCCATGTTCACTGTAGCATTGTTCACAATAACAAGATATGGAAACAGCCTGGTGTATGTTCACAGATGAGTGAATAAAGAAAATGTGTATACATACAATGGTGTAATATTCAGTCCTTAAAGGAGAAACTGGAGGGCAGTATGAAATAAGCCAAACACAGAAAAAAAAACTACTATATGATTTCACTTACATGTGGAACCTAAAAAAAAGTCTAATTTATAGAGGCAGAGAATAGAACGCTGGTTACCAGGGGTAGGGAGGTGGGGAAAGACGTAGGTATTGTTGAAAGGGTTCAATGTTACAGTAATATAGGATGAATAAGTTCTAAAGATCTAATGTACATCATGATGACTACAATTAATAATACTGTAGTGAACAGTGAGAATTTGCTAAGAGAGTAGATTTCAGATGCTCTCACCACACACAAAAAAATGATAACTAGGAGGAGATAGATACGCTAATTAGCTTGACTGTAGTTATCATTTCCCTGTGTATGTGTATATCAAATCATCATGTTGTGCACCTTAAATATACACAATTTTTGTTTAAAAAAAAAGGCTTATTTTTAAAAACTCTCCAGAGTCTCTACTCCTCTGTCTGGTCTATAATCCCCATTATATGCAGAGCCTTGCCCTCTGCTATTCCTATCAGCATTTAACTACTCACACCAGAAGGGCTTCTTAGACTTGGAGCAAAGGACAGACACCAAATTCTATACAAAGGAACAGAAATCCCCTTAACCCTTTTTATGTTAAAAATGGGGTTGCAAGTGCAGATAACCTATAGAGGACAGACAGATAAAATAAAGCTGGCAATAATAAAGCTCTAGTCAATCGCTGCCATGTATGAATGTATATTCAGTGTTGCCATGTATTCCAGCTTTTCAGAAAAGATAGAAATCGTGACTTTTATGTGACCGTCCAGGTTATTCAATGTTGACAACTCATTTTGAAAACAAAACCCAAACCAAAGCAACAAACAAAAAAACACCCCAAACACGGTGTGAAGCCAAACAAAATATGCATGCGAGCTGGATTTAGCATGTGGGTAGCGAGTTTGTGACCCATGACATAAAGGACACAAGGAGGCAATTTCCTAGATACCCAAGAACAGGAAACCAAAATACTGTTTTGCCACGTGGGGATTGAAAACGGAAAGTTACAAACTAAAGATACTCTTTCCGTCTTTTATGGAGTCAAATGATCTGTTATCTACATATCAGCTCTGTTCCCCAGTGTTGCACAGCAAACTTGATATTCTTCTGTTACTAATAACTTCTTTGATCTCATGTGACTTTGGTTTGTCATTATACCTACTCTGGCCTTAAGTAGCCAGTCCATGAATATGGGAGGTGTTTCCATTTATCGAAGCCTTCTTTCATTTCTTTCAGCAATGTTTTGTAGTTCTCAGTGTGTAAGTCTTGCCCTTCCTTGTTTAAACTTATTCCTGAGTATCTTATTCTTTTTCATGCTATTATAAATGGAATTGTTTTCTTAATTCCCCTTCTGGATTTTTCATTATTCCTATATGGAGATCGTGACTGATCGTGACTGATTTTTGACTGTTGGTCTTGTGTCCTGCAACTTTGCTGAATTTGTTTATTAGCTAATAGGTTTTTGGTGCATTCTTTAGAATTTTCTATATATAAGATCATGTCATCTGTGAATAGAGGTAGTTTAACTTCTTCCTTTCCAATTTGGATGCCTTTTATTTCTTTTTCTTGCCTAATTGCTCTGACTCGAAATTCTAGTACCATGTTGAAGAGACGTAGTGAAAATGGGAGTTCTTCTCTTGTTCCTGATCCTAGGAACAGGATCTTTCATCATTGAGTATGACGCTAGATGTGAAGTTTTCATAAGTGCCTTTTCTCAGGCTGAGGAAGTTCTATTCCTAGTTTGTTGAATGTTTTATAACGAAAGCATGTTGTATGGCAAGAGAAAGGTTTGTCTGATGTTTTGCTCCGACACTCGATGATGGGGGTGCCACTTCTTCCCTTTCCTTCAGTGTTTATAACTTACAGGATCTAAAGTACCAGCACCTGAAGAAATAATGAAACCAGTGAATTATGGAGGAGGACGAAAAGAAGGAAGAACAAATTGGAGGTCTCCCTTCCTTGATGACCATCAGAAGTGGGCTGGATGTAGCATGATAGACGGTTGTATTGGAAATATAAATAGTATGTGGTACCATTGTTTGGACTCTATATGTATGTGGACATCGTTGGGGGGGGGACTATTATTTTGCTCTCCACGATTATTGGCAGCATCTGAGGAGGCTTCGTTATTTCCAACAGCAATGTATATCATTTAAAAAGTAATATGCCGCATGCCATAGCCTTCCCCGGATATCTTATTCATAAATCTATGCAAATGTAGAGTTACATGTTTTGGTTTGTTCTATGACTACTTTAAGGCTTGTGCTCTAATTTCCACACTCTTTATGTATCCAGAAAGAGATAATACATCCTTTATTGGTATTTTACACTTGTCATTTGTCAATAGCTTTTAAATAAATGGTTATATTAAATGCGGCAATGCAACATAATCCTCAGTGATCAAAAAAAAAATAAAAAGCAAGGATTTCTACATGGTAATAAGCTGTATTTTAACAGCCCTTCCATTCATTAGTTACATAACTCAGAGGCTATAATTGCTTCTGGAGAGGTGGGGAAGAATTGGTAATCACATGGTACATAGTACTACCACTTGTCCTACTTAATTTATTGGTGACTTAATCAGCCTGCCCATGGTAAGTTGCAGAAACCTATTGGACACCCAAATATAGGCAACCGGCATTCATAAAAGATATCAAGGCTGAAAATATAAATTTGAGAGTCATCGGTATATGGATAGCTGTTACTCTGCAACCTCAGAAACTTACCAGGTATAATCTGAAACTGGTACCTGTTCATGGGAGGCAGGGAGAAACCAAAGAAAGAGGCACACCTCTCCAGATTGATAGGTGGCAGGTTTAAGAAGCGAGGAAATTTGCATATGAGGCTTATATTAGGAGGCCACAAGACGAGTAGTTCTCTGTACCTACCTGCCAGAATATTAAGGTTCATATAGAGGCCTTAACTGGGTTTCATCACGTATATCATGCAGACGGTCCTAAAATCACCTTACTGTCGCAAGGATATGTCACTGGTCAGTTTCTAGCACAGGGAAGGCAAACAGGGCACACATTCCAAGGACAGTGAGGAGGAGGAGGAACCTCTGATTTCCTGGGACAAGCTCGTGGATCAACCAGCAGTCACGTCTTCTCAGTGACCTCCTCTGACTATAGTATAAATTCTTAAGGCAGGATGATGTCCCCAAGGAGGTGAGTGAAAGGTAGAGAAGAAATAAATCTAAGGACTAAGCCCTGGGCCACTCCAATATTAGGGAGGAAACAGCAAAGGAAACAGAAAAGGTGTGGTTAGTGAGTTGGGCTGAAAACCAAGAGAGTGTGGTGGTCTGGAAACCAAGGAAAGTAACTGTTTCAAGGAGGAGGAGTGAGCAATTAACTTTCTCATATGCTGCCGATTGTTTAAGGTAGCAAAGAGTGATTTTTGGATTCAGCAACACGTAATCACTGACAACTTTGACATGAACAGTTTCATTGGAATGACAAAGTCCAGTCTCAATGGTGGTGTATTAGTTTCCCAGAGATGAGATAATAAACTGGGTGGCTTGAAACAACAGAAATGTATCCTTGCACAGTTCTGGAGGCTGGATATTTGAAATCCTAGTTGGCAAAGTTCAATACTTCTGGGGGTTCCGAGGCAGAATCTGTTCCCTGCCTCTCTTTTAACTCTCAGTGATTACTGGCAATCCTTGGTGTTCCTTGGCTTATAGGCACACCCCTCCAATCTCTGTCTCTGTCTTCATATACTGTTTGTCCCTGTGTCTCCTGTCATTTTACCACTGTACATATGTCTCCGTGTTTCTTCTCTTCTTTCTACAAGGATGCAAGTCATATTGGATCAGGACCCACCCTAATCTAAACTTGATTACATCTGTAAAAACCCTATTTCCAAGGAGGGACACTATCACAGGTACCAGGGTTAGGACTTCAGCATTATCTTTTGGAGGAATGTGACTGAACTCATAATGAATGAATTCAAGAAAGTATAGGAAGATGAGAATCTGAAACATTAACTAGCCAGTACTTTCACAAGGAGGAATAGAGAAGCAAATGAGACCAAGAGAGAGTTTTTGTTGCTGTTCGTCACTTATTTTTATTTATTTTTTGTTTTTAGGATGGTGACAATAAAATATTGAAATGTTGATGGAAATGATCTGGTAGAGTGAAAATCCAGTGATACAGAAGAGAGAGGCAGTGTGAGAGAAAGAGTGAGAGGGAGAGGGAGAGAATTGCTCGGTCAATATTTTTAAGTGAGACTGGATGGGATCTAGTGAATAAGTAGAGACATTGGCTTTAGCTGGGCATGTGGACAAGTTATCCGTAGTAATGGGAGGAAAGGCTGACTATATGAGCCCTATAGCTGCTGCTAGGTGGGTACATTTTGTATTGGACACTTGTGAAAGATCTCTCTTTGCTTCTCATTCCCCAGTGATATTCTCTCAGGTGCAACGTTGTGAATTTACTACAAATTTTAGTATTATTCTAAAATTGATTTTTTTTTTGCATTAGTTACCTATTGCCGTGTAACAGGTTTTTTTTTTTTTTTTTTTTTCCAGTTCCTGTAGGTTACGATTCTCACAAGGCTTAAGTCAAGGTGCTGGGCCAGGCTTGCGGGGGAAAAGATTTACCTACTTAGTAATATTTGGCAGGATTCCATCTTTTGCAGGTTATTGGACTGAGGGCCTCAGTTTCTCACAATCTGCTGGCTGGAACCTGCCTTCAGTTCCTTGCCATTTGCTTCGTCAAAACATATAAGCCAAGAAGACAATAGTGAGAATCTGCTGGCAAGACAAAAGTCACAATCTTTTTTTTAAATTTTTTTTTTATTGTTTAACGTTTACTGATTTATTTTGAGAAAGAGAGAGAGGGAGAGAGAATCCTAAGTAGGCTCCGTGCTGTCAGCGCAGAGCCCGATGTGGGGATCAATCTCACCACCTGTGAAATCATGACCTGAGGGCAAAATCAAGAGTCGTGGCTTAACCGACCGAACCACCCACGTGCCCCCAAAATAAATGTTTTAAAGACTGAATTGATACAATGTGTATTCTCCAATAATAATACATCGAAGCTAGATATCAACAACAGAAGGAAAACTGGAAAATTCACCAAAATGTAGAAAGTCAATAAAACACTGACGTTAGACAATGCATTGAGATAAGTGGGGGAAAAGTACAACATACCCAAACTTATGAGATCCAGTGAAGCAGTGCTCAGAGGAAGATTTATAACTGTAACTAGCACAAATCAATAACCTAACTTTACACCATAAGGGATAAGAAAGTGAAGAGAATGTTTTCTTTCTCTCTGGGTACATGATTCCATTTTAGCTTAGGAGAGAAGTTTCTTTAAAAGTTCCTATTGGGGCGCCTGGGTGGCGCAGTCGGTTAAGCGTCCGACTTCAGCCAGGTCACGATCTCGCGGTCTGTGAGTTCGAGCCCCGCGTCAGGCTCTGGGCTGATGGCTCGGAGCCTGGAGCCTGTTTCCGATTCTGTGTCTCCCTCTCTCTCTGACCCTCCCCCGTTCATGCTCTGTCTCTCTCTGTCCCAAAAATAAATAAAAAACGTTGAAAAAAAAATTTTAAAAAAATAAAAAAATAAAAATAAAAAATAAAAAAATAAAAGTTCCTATCAGGCTTTGAATACCAACTTCCAATTAAGCCAGCTTCTGACAATGGAGCCCTTTAAAAAAAAAAAACCCTTTGAAATATCTTAACAGATTGCAGCCAAAACAAAGAGTAAATATTCCTGACAGCATTAAACTTCTTTTTAAAAAAAATTATTTATTTTTTAATTTACATCCAAGTTAGTTAGCATCTAGTGCAACAATGATTTCAGGAGTAGACTCCTTAATGCCCCTTACCCATTGAGCCCATCCCCCCTCCCACAACCCCTCCACTAACCCCCTGTTTGTTCACCATATTTAAGAGTCTCTTATGTTTTGTCCCCCTCCCTGTTTATATATTGTTTTTCTTCCCTTCCCTTATGTTCATCGGTTTTGTATCTTATGTCCTCATATGAGAGTCACAATCCTTTTTAACTCACTCATGGAAATGACATCCCATCACCTTTGCTCTTTTCTGTTGGTTAGAAACGCCCACAAGGGCACACATACCTGAGGGCCATCTTAAAACTCTACCCATGATGGTTGCTTTGGTTGCTTTTGTTTCTTAATCACCCCCCTCATCTTTGTCCTCCCTTTCTGCCTAGTTTCTGGGCAATGGCCCAGTTTGCCTACAAGCTCTAAGCTGTGTTGACTATTGTACAGAGTAGTAACAGTGTTTCTTAATTCAGTTGGTCAGCAAATAAGGCCAAGTGGAAAATGTGCTGGAAACAACCTGATCAATCTAGCAATGTACTGTTTAGATTTGCTATTGTGCTACCAAAGTCTTCGAATTAGCCAAATGGGGAGATTTCCCTATGTGGTCTCTTCTACATTAATTTTTTTTTTTCTCAAATCCTATCAATTCTATAGAATTTCTACACAAAAGTGAAGAAACACATTTTACAAATGGGATTTTCTTCCACAGGCTGACCTTGTGCCTTTCCACAAGCTAAGTTGAATAGATAAGAAGGTTAATTTTCCTTTTGCAGATAAGGAGTTTGTCACAGCAGTTTCCACGAGAAATAATGTGTTTTGACTGCCGAAAAAACTCATTCTGATCAAACTATATCTTTTAACACATCGGGACTGAGCCTCAAAGAGTTCTTAAGAATTTTGTTTCCTGCAACTGCTTTTTGTCCTTTAGAGAAAAGATTTTGCTTATTATTCATTTTCATTTTCTTTTTTTTTTTTTCAACGTTTTTTATTTATTTTTGGGACAGAGAGAGACAGAGCATGAACGGGGGAGGGGCAGAGAGAGAGGGAGACACAGAATCGGAAACAGGCTCCAGGCTCCGAGCCATCAGCCCAGAGCCTGACGCGGGGCTCGAACTCACGGACCGTGAGATCGTGACCTGGCTGAAGTCGGACGCTTAACCGACTGCGCCACCCAGGCGCCCCTCATTTTCATTTTCTATTATCTAAACATTAATGGTCTGTTTTTGCTTTGTTTTCCCCATGCTGATAAGTAATTCAAATAAAAAGTTATTTATTACATGTGTGGAGAAAAATAGGAATAAAATGTCAGGAAGCTTGTATCTTTTACAAATACTACCCTGTGAGGGAAATCTTGTCCTTAAACCTCAATGGTTCATTGAGTATAAAAGTACTCTCTAGTTTCCTTCAAGTTAAGCATACTGAAAATGATCTATTATTTTGCTAGAATGTTCTTGAGGGAATTCATCTTTTTTCTCATCTCTTCTTTAAATAGTGTCTTCACAATAGAAACTTTCACAGAAATGTGAATATTGTGGTCTGGTGTGTGTGTGTGTGTGTGTGTGTGTGTGTGTGTGTGTGTGACTTTTAGACCTCCTATTAAATTAAAAAAAACAAAAGCTTTTAGCTACATTTTGTTAGACTAGGCTTCCAGAGTCAGAACTGTTGACCTTGTAACTATTTAAAATCTCTGTAGAGAACAATGAAGATATAGTAAATCTGAAGATACTGTCATAGAAAGTAAAATAAAGGCAATCTCTAATTATATATACCAGTACAGATGGTCACCAGACTCTAGCACATAATGTGGGATCATGTTCAAGGAAAATGAGGAATTTTAAAGGTGACAACTAATGTGACTATTAGTTTTTTGCTCTTTCCATTTTTATGACATATATTAAAAGTCTAGCTCAGAGAAGCCATGAATACTATCCCTTAAGAAAAAGGTAGTTCGGTAACCGTGCATTAGCTGTTTGCCCTTCTTTAAGAATTATCTAGAAGTACCAACTAAACCAAGAGTCAGGACCCTGGATGGTTTTGTTTATTTTTATTTATTTATTTATTTATTTATTTATTTATTTATTTACTTTTGCCTCTGCTTTAAGCTCTATCACTGAGAATTTCTGTGATAGGAATAGTTGCTTAATCTCTTTGAGCATTGATTCTGTTATTTGATGCTGTATGATAGGTTCAGATAAGATGAGAAATAGCTCTGAAGTTGTAAACCAGTGTGTGCTTACATATGGGACTGAGGTAAGATGATGGTACTGGAGGATGACATAGTTGTTCCACATGGACCTGCTCAGTAACCAATAAGTCAATTTCGCTAGGAGAAAGCAAGTCACATGAAGGCAACTTGGTCTAGAACCAGAACGGGCCAGATCCAAGCTAAGAAACTTTATCACGGTGAACTTAGGACATACACATATGTGGTCCCCAAAACATAGAGGGCTGGGTCGCCTCGGTGGCTCAGTCAGTCAAGCGTCCGACTTCAGCTCAGGTCATGATCTCACGGTTCGTGAGTACAAGCCCCACGTCCGGCTCTGTGCTGACAGTTCAGAGCCTGGAGCCTGCTTGCATTCTGTGTCGCCCTCTCTCTCTGCCCCTCCCCTGCTCACACTCTGTGTCTCAAAAATAAATAAACATTAAAAATTAAAAAAAAAAAAACTATAGAGGGCTGACCAAAAAATGTGTATCACATAAAACACTCTAATTGGTTTAATGAGATGAGATCTAGGTGTGGTGACAGGCTTTGAAAAATGCGGCTCAGAGACCTGTCACCTAGATTCACCAGCTGAAGTGGTCGGTTGCCTTTGCTTTTGCTTTTGTTGTTTTTAGCCTATTGTGAGTTTGTGTTTTTTAGCTTGACTGGAAAAATTCAATATAACATGTCCCTGTAGTAAACTAAAGCAATATATGAATTTACTTTCCCTGAAGTCCTCCCCTCAATTCCAGATGTAACCTCCCTCAAATGTTTGTAGTATATTCTCCAGACTATGTGTTTTTATTTTTTTATCTTTGGCTCCTAAAAAAAGCCTTCTTGTTAACTGTGGTATATGCTGCTAATTGCCTACTCGCTATCTGTTTTCTTTTTTCATTATCTACAGAACTTCTTAATTCTGGATAGTAAAATCTCTAGCTCAAAACAAGTTGACTTCCCAGGGCCCCTTGAAGTTAGGATTGGCTATGTGGCCCAATTCTGTCTAAGGAGCTGTATGTGGACCTTTTATTGGTTGGGGCTTTTGTAAAACTATAGTTTTCCTAATTAAAAGGGCCAAGACTCAATTAGCATGTGCTTTTTGCCCCTCTCCCTTTTCCTTCTTCCTGCAGCCATCCAGTGAACACAAAGATGGAAGTCTGGATCCCTGATGATATTGTAAGGCTGTTACAACAGTTCTAGAATTCTTGTTACATGAAAAAAAAACCACTTATATATTTAAACATGCTATTTGGATTTTCTCGTATGTAAAGCATAGCACTATCAATTGATATAGAAACCATTTCCCACTATATGGCTTGCAAAGTTCTGGAAACTCCCCAAATGGAAACTACATGTATCTAAATTGTGATGGCCTCGCCTTGATGCTTACAGGAAAGATTTTGTAACACCTGAACGATCTGTGCAAAGACAAATCTATATGGCAAGACAGGAAGGAGCTGATAGGGAGATTTGTCATCACTCTGGGATCTCTGTGAACTGATGGGAGAGTCTTGAAGCTGTATGGCCATATTTCGGGTCACAGACAAACCTCTGGAGGAAAGGAAGGGTGCCTTTGATGCTTCACTTCATATCAGAGCTAGTTCTTACGCTACAGTAATGCGATGAATAAATCAGTTGCAGAGTTCTATTGATGGCTAAGCTTTTCTTTCCCTTTCTTTGAGAAAGGATTTCTGGGATAGATGTCACTTAATCCATTGATAGAAATTTCTTTTGGTAGAAGTGTAGCGGTCTGTGCCACCAGGTGGAGGGGCTATTCTGGATCAGAGGGTCTTTCTGTGATGGCTAAATTCACACAGCAGCGGTGATATCTTAATTTGCCTACACCTGGTCCCGTCTTTAACAGTGTGGATGGGGAAAAAAGTTTGACTTCACTTCTTGTTGATCTGGCAGTCACTTTACGAATTTTTAAGGACTAAAACATACTTGCTAACGAGAATGTCTCTTTTAGCCTTCAGCCTTCTAGCCTTTCCAGCCTTCATTTTCAGATAAAAGAACTTAAGTTCTGCAGATTTATGGCTTCGGACTTCTGCTGGGTCCTCAGCATTGCTTGGTAATCATAGTACTCACCCCTAGGCAACCTAATGATATTTCATGTGGCTATTCCAAGCTTTAATGACTATCTTCCATGAGCCTATATCATGTCTTCCTCCTTGCCTCATTATTTCTGACTTCAAAATATATTATAAAGCGACAATCATTGAAACAGTATGGTACTAATGTAAAAACAGACATAAAAACCAATGGAATGGAGAGCCCAGAAATAAATCCACACATTTGTCAGCTCATTTTCCACAAGGGTGCCAAGAACACACAATGGGAATAGGATGGATGGTCTCTTCAACAAATCATGCGGGAAAATGGAGTATCTGCATGCAGAAGAATAAAATAGGACCCTTATCTCCTACCACATTCAAAAAAGCAACTCAAAATGAATGAATTCAAGTCTAAAAAATAAGACCCGAAACTATAAAACTAGCATTAGAAAACATAGACAAAATAAAAAATGGAAAACATGATAAAACCGTAGGTAAAAGGCTTCTTGACATTTGCCTGGGTAGGTTTTCTTAATATGTGACTCCCAAAACACATTTAGCAAAAGCAAAAACAGATGGGTAGGATTGTCTCAAACTAAGAAACTCAGCACAGCAAAGGAAACAACACAGTGAAAAGACCAACTACAGAATGGGAGAAAATATTTGCAATACAAGCATCTGATGAATGGTTAATATCCAAAATACATAAGGAACTCAACAGCAAAAAAAAAAAAAAAAAATTAAAGGCTTTAGCAACAGAGTGACATGGTCAGATTTATGTTTTAAATAGAACATGTTGTGTGGATGGTGGTGACACCAGAATGGAAAAAAGGGAAATAAGTGGAGAGGCTAGTGTTAAAGTCCAAATCAGAAACGATGGTCACTTGAAACTGGGGTTGTTGAAAAGTGTTTGGATCCAGCATAGACTTCAGAGGAATAGGGAAAATGGATTGTATTTGCTGGTGGTCTGTATATGAAAATGAGAGAAAGAGACAAGTCGAGTATGTTGCCAAGGTTTTAGGCACGAGCCACTAGGTGAATGGTGGTCTCATGTAGTATGATGAAAACTGCTGCAGGAGTTACAAATTCTAGAAGGGAGTAAAAGTTCTGTTTTGCACATAGTATATTTCAGATTTCTATTAGACACCCAGGCATATACGTAGGGTATCATATGTATAGGATATAAGAATCTGGATTTCGGGAGTGCCTGGGTGGCTCAGTTGGTTGAATGTCCAACTTTGGCTCGGGTCAGTACCTCATGGTTGGTGAGTTCTAGCCTCACATCAGGCTCGCTGCTGTCAGTGCAGAGCCCTCTTCAGATCCTCTGTCCCCCTCTCTCTCTGCCCTTCCCCTGCTTGCCTTCTCTTTCTCTCAAAAATAAATAAAAATTAAAAAAAAAAAAGAATCTGGATTTCAGAGGTGAGATTAGAGCTGATGTTAAAATACTTGTGAGATACAGGCAAAGCTACCTATCAGCTGCATTTCCTTCTGTCTTTCCTTAAGGTATACCTCAGGCTGAGATCGGTGTGTATTCTTCTGAATTTTACTTTGTTTTTCATTTTCCTATATAGCTATATCAATATCTGGTATTTTATTGTATGCTTTCAAAATTAAAAGATATGCCATATATGTATATTGCAATTTTCTTTTGTAACTCAATTTTGTTTTTGAAATTTACTCAGCTAATCCAAGCATCTATGTTTAATTAACTGTTCTCTAGTCATTTACTGTATGACTAAGTAAGATTTTAATTATCATTTCTTCTCTTGAAAGGGTTTCTGATTTTTTTCTTAATGCAATCAGCATGGCAATGAACAGCCTTATGCACGTTTTCTTCATGTACCCACGTGCAAAAGTTACTCTCGGGAGTATAAATAGAAATGAAATTGCTGGGGCAGTAGGATAGTCACATATTCGGCTTTATGGGATATTTTCCGATTTATCTCCGAAACAGTGCACCAACATACCTATCCTATGTCAGGACTCTAGAGTTCCTTCTCACAGTATCTGGAGTTAGAATGACTGTGCTGAAGTATGATGTTTACAGTATGTGTTGTTAGATACATTTCATCTAGTTAGAGAAAGTCTCCATGGATTTCTGATTTGCATACCTGTATTGGCAAGAGTTAATACAGAATGTTATCAAGCACATTTTCTGCATCTCTGCATGAATTCTACTTAATTATATCCATCTACTCATCCATCCACCCATCCATTCATCTAACCTATTTATTTAAATATCTTCAGGTAGAAATCAAGGCTAGTGTTTTGCATAGATATCCCTCCTATTCTATTATCTGGAACACAGTGATTAATATAAGAATTGTTCACTAGTTTGGTGGGTTTACCTGAAACACTGTGTGGGCCTTATACCTTGTGTAGAAGTTGTGATGAGTATTCTTATATGACTTATACATTTGTAATATCTTCTAGTATGTTCTTCTCTTACTTTTTAATGACATGCTTATTTTGCCTTCTTTCTTTAATTTGTGAGCAGTTTTGCCAGAGGTTTGTCTAAGTTAAGAGTTTATTCCAATGGAGCAGCTTTTGGTTTTGCTCATGCCCTCTGATTTCTTCATCTTTCCATTGCATTAATTTTGGCTTTACTTGTTATTATTTACTTATCCTTTGTGGTTATTATTTTTTGAAAAATTAAGTTGAATGATTAGCTCCCCAATATTACATTTTTGTAATATTTGATCTATTCACATATACTCAGATATGTATATTATGTAATATGTATCATATCTATGAGAGTACTTGAAATGCATATGTGAATTATGAGACATGAAAAAATCAAATCATCATCTGTGGATATGCTGTCCAAACAAATAAATAGAAATAACCAATAATGCTAAAAGAAAAGTTCTATCCTGTTTTTATCCTTCATAACTCACTAAGTAATTATTAGGAAATATTTCAAACATTTAGACAAAGATATAGATTTATATATTCTTTTTTCCCCAGATTTATTGAGATATACTTGACATATTATGTAAATTGAAGGTATACGATGTGATGATTTGATACAAGTATGTATTGTGAAGTGTTTATCAAAATAAGGTTAGTTAACATATCCTTCGCCTCGTATAATTACCACTTTTATTGTTATTGATATGGTGATAACATTAAAATGTTACCCTCATAGCAACATTCAAGTATACAATATGGTATTATTAACCTGTATCACTATATTAATAGTCACCGTGCTGTTCCTTAGATTCCCAGAACATCATATAACTGAACGTTTGCACCTTTAACCAACACCTCCCCATTTGCCCTACCCCTCAGTTCCTAACCACCAACATTCTGTTGTCTGTTTCTATGAGTTTAATGTTTATAGATTCCACATGTGAGGTCAGACATTATTTGTCTTACTTATTTCATTCCATATAATGCCTTCAATGTCCATCCACACTGTTGCAGATAGCAGGGTTTCCTTCTCTTCTATGGCTGAATAATATTCCTGTGTGTGTGTGTGTGTGTGTGTGTGTGTGTGTGTACACCATGTATTTTTGATCCATTCATCCATCAACGGACTCAAGATGTTTTCATGTCTTAGCTATTGTGAATAGTGCTGCAGTGACAATGGGAGTGCAGATACCTCTTGGAGATAGTGATTTCCTTTGGACATATACCTAGAAGTGGAATTGCTGAGTCATACGGTAGTTCTATTTTTAATTTTTGAGGAGCTTTTTTTTTTAAAAAAAATCATTTTGAGAGAAAGCGAGCATGAATGGGGGTGGGGCAGAGAGAGAGGGGAGAGAGAGAATCCTAAGCAGGCTCCACACTGTCAGTGCAAGGCCTCACACCGGGCTTGAACTCATGAACCGTGAGATCATGATCTGAGTCAAAACTCAGAGTTGGATGCTTAACCTACTGAGCCACCTAGGCACCCCTCGACATTTTTTACGGATGAGATTATCCATTCTTTACTGATCACTTTTGGCTCTCCTTTCAAATATTAGTTGACCATATATACATGGGTTTATTTCTGGGCTGTTGATTCACTGTTCCTTTGGTTTACATGGCTGTTTTCATGCCAGTACCATACTGTTTTGATTACTACTACTTTGTAATATAGTTTGAAATCAGGAAGTGTAATGCCTCCAGCTTTGTTCTTTCTCAAGATTTCTTTGTTTATTTGAGGTCTTTTGTACTTCCCTATGAATTTTAGTATTTTTTTTTCTATTTCTGTGAAAAATGCCATCGGAATTTTGATAGAGATTGCATTGAATCTATAGAAGGCTTAGGGTAGTAGTGACATTTTAACAATATAAACTCTTCTGATCCACGCAATATCTTTCAACTTAGCTGCATCTTCTTAGATTCCTTTCATAAATGTCTTATGGTTTTTGGTGTATAGATCTTTCATTTCCTGGGATAAATTCATTTCAAAGTATGTTATCATTTTTGATGCTATTGCAAGTGGGATTATTTTCTTTATTTCATTTTCAGGTGGCTTATTATTAGTAGATAGAAAAACAACTAGTTTTTGTGTATTTATTTTGTATCCTGATACTTTATTGAATTTATTTGTTAGTTCTAAGTTTTTTTGGTGGAGACTAGAATTTTCTATATATGAGATCATGACATCAGCAGATAAAGGCAATTTTACTTCTTCCTTTCTGAATTGGATGCCTTCTGTTTATTTTTCTTGCCTAATTTCCTGGCCTGGACTTCTAGTACTATGAAGTTAAAGAAAAAGCTTTTAACCTTTCACCATTGAATATGATATTAGATATAGATTTGTTACATATGGCCTTTATTATGTTCAGGTGTGCTCCTTCTATACCACATTTGTTGAGAATTTTTATCATGATATTTTTATTATGTTGATTTTTGTCAAACGCTTTTTCTGCATATATTGAGATGATCATATGATTTTGTCTTTCATTCTGTTAATGTGGTATAACATATTTATTGATTGGTATATACTGAAACTATCTTTGAATCCCAGGGATAAATCCCACTTGATCATAGACTGTGATCCTTCTAATGCGCTGTTGAATTCAGTTTGCTAGTGTTTTGTTGACGACTTTTGTATGTATGATCATCAGAGGCACTTGTCTGTAGTTTCTTTTTTTGTAGTATCCTTATATGGCAATATTTTGTGTTGCTGTGGCATGGGTTTTACTGTATCCCGTTCACGTATAATTTATAGTTCTCTATTGGATTTTTCAGTTCAATCATTTCTTCAGCAACAAAATTTCTCCTCCGTGCTTTATCATGTTTTGTGTCTCTTTGTTGGACTTCTCACTTTGTTTTTGTGTTGGATTCCTGATTTCTTTAAATGGTTTGTGTTCTCTTCTAGATCTCTGAGTATATTTAGAACAATTATTTTGAATTCTCTATTGGGCAATTCATGTATCTCCACTTTGAGGGGTCAGTTACTGGAAGTTTACCGTGTTCCTGTGATGGCATTGTTTTTCTGATTCCTTGTGATTTCTGTAGCCTTGCATAGGTATCTGTGCCTTTGAAGAAGCAGTGACTTCTTCAAAACTTTATGGACTGCCTTCAGTGAGGAAAGACCTTCACCTGCAGGTGGGGGCATTCTAGACTGTGGTTTGACCCCAGGTCTACAAGTGTAGGATCCCAAGTTCAGGGGTATACGGTGGCTGGCTCTGGCTCCGGGGAATGTGATGTCTCATTGGCTCAGGCTGCTGAGGTTCACGGCACTGACTATTACATGGTCTTCGGCAAGCACTCCAGGGATTCCACGGTGGCTACAATGTCCACCAGGGTCCTCAGCAGCTAAGTCCGGCAGCTACGGGCAGGGCAGGTCACCGTGGCGGACAGAGCCAGTCATGTGCACACACTTGGCTGTGAGGCCAGCTGCAGGTGCCTGTGCCGTGGCAGAGGCGGGTTGCAGACACATAGGAGGCATAGCAGGGGCCAGAGCCAACTTGGCTACCCTGTTAGTTCTGGGGCCCTGGCTTTTGACGCGCACTCCCGCGGCTGCAAGGTCTTGCCTTGGGCATGTGCACAGCAATGGAGGCTAGTGACAAGATTCGGGATGGCAGGGTGTAGGTGCATGGCTGTCAGCGTGCACTGCTGTGGCTACAGTCTGCAAACGGGTGCGCATGCTGCTGTGGAAGCTGGTGAGGGGGGTCAGACCAGGAGCCTGCCGGTGCACCGCGGTGAGGTTAGCTGCAGGCGAGCCCCAGTGGTGTAGACCGGGGGGTCTAGGCTGGCATCTTGTACTCAGGCAACTGCAAAGGCCTTGGTCAGATGCTGGGCTCTGGAAGGAACAGGGTGGGAGGAGGCCGGGAGGGACCCAGGCGGCTGGTATCTGGGAATGTGAATACCCGTGGGGTGAAAAGTGGGGAAATGCGTAGGTGGTTCCTGACAGTGCGCTGGCCTTTGGTTTCTTTAGTGGAGAAAGTTGCTGGAGCCTTCTGCAGAGCGGCTCACCGGGAACTGCCCTTGCTCTTGCTGCCTGGTGATATTGGGAGCCCCTTCTCCTCTTCCTTGGTCCTAGCCCTGCTGTGTGTGTCCGCTTTGCCAGTTGCTGGGTGGGGTGAAGGCAAAGCAGGTCATTTGTGTCATGCCCCAAAATACTGGCGAAGCTGGTCTCGCACCCTGTTCTTTTTTTGTTTGTTTGTTTAGGGAAAGACCTACCTGGGCAGTTCCCTCTTCGCGGTGAACAGTGTCGGTCTAGGAGATGAGGTGATGCGGGCCAAATCACGTGATTCTTCATTCCCATTTTGTGCGGTTGTTCTCAGCTATTTTGTTCCACTGTTTTTGCCGAAGGGTCCTCCTGAGTTCTCCCAGAGCTGTTTTTATTCGTGGATAGCTCTCTTATTGCTGCGCTTTGTGGGGGAAGAGAGGCTAGGGTCTTCTACGGCACCATCTTGGTGATGTCACTCCCTCTATCCTGTTTAAAATGTACCCAAGATTCGGGGCGCCTGGGTGGCTCAGTCGGTTGAGCGTCCGACTTTGGCTCAGGTCATGATCTCGCGGTTTGTGGGAACAAGCCCCGTGTCAGGCTCTGTGCTGACAGCTAGGAGCCTGGAGCCTGCTTCAGATTCTGTGTCTCCCTCTCTCTCTGCGCCACCCCCCCCCCCCCTCCACTCATACCCTGTCTCTCTCTCTCTCTCCTTCAAAAATAAATAAACATTAAAACGTACCCAAGTTCCATCCAGGTATGGTGGGGCCCATTGAAAATACAGTTTATTACTCACAGTTCCCAAGAGGAAGGCAGCATGCCATGCTCCACAGGGTCACAAGAGAGAACCCTGGGGTGGGTCATGGGCAGAGAGAGACAGTGAGGAGAATTGTGGGAAAGCCTTTATGATGGTTTTCTTGGGAAGGAATGGGCAAGGCACTGTAAGTGGGCTGACCAGATTTAGGAGTGGATGGTTTGAGTACTTTCAGTGTGCTCAGGGATGTAGGAGCTGCCCTAGTTGTCTCATACCTGAGCCGAGATTGAGTAGGGCAGGAGGTTTGTGTCCCACAAGTGCTCCCACATGATAAAGCAGACATTTGGTGCGGTGGGGGATGGGCTTTGGGCTCTGGATTGCTTTGTTTCTTTATGAAAGCCATGCTAACTGCGTGGTTGCTACCAGAGGAATCTGCTCCCTCAGGGAAAGGTACTTCCTCTCCAGTCAGCAAGGCCCTATGATGACAAACTGTCAGATACAGAAACTAAAAACCATGGTTAATATACATACCATATTCTCCTGATTTTTAAAATCATTACTTGATCATCTGTGCTACATTCACTAAGATGCAATTTGTAGAAGACTCAAAACAATAAAACTAATAAATATATTATTTACATACATACACATATGTAAAATAAAATTTTAGATCTCATTAATTTTGTAAACTTAAATTTTTTTCCTGACACACACAAATAAAGCTATGTATCTTTCATTCTTTTTTAAAATTTTTTTAACGTTTTATTTATTTTTGAGACAGGGAGAGACAGAGCATAAACAGGGGAGAGTCAGAGAGAGGGAGACACAGAATCCGAAACAGGCTCCAGGCTCTGAGCGGTCAGCATAGAGCCCCACGCGGGGCTCGAACTCACGGACCGCGAGATCATGCCCTGAGCTGAAGTCGGCCGCCTAACCGACTAAGCCACCCAGGTGCCCCTATTTCATTCTAATTATAGTCATAGCTGCACCTCCATATTTTTTCCATTTTGTTTTTAATGAAATTCAGATATGAATATATATATTTTTAAATGTTTGTTTATTTTTGAGAGAGCATAAGTGGGGGAGGGCCAGAGAGAGAGGGGGACAGAGGATCCAAAGCAGGCCCTGCGCTGATAGCAGCAAGCCCCATGTGGGACTTGAACTCATGAACCGTGAGATAGATCATGACCTGAGCCTAAGTCGGACACTCAACCAGCTAAGCCACCCAGGTGCCCCTGAGTATTTTGAACATTTTTATGGTTTGTACTTTGGCACACGACTTATTTAGAAGTGTTCTTTGTTTTTATGAAGGTACTAGGTTAACTTGATTATTTTTTATTGTTTAATAATTAAAGGAAATTCGTCTGCATTCCTAGATGGTTTCTTGTCAAGACGTTTTATATATTTGTATTATTGCACCTCAGGCTCTCCTTGTAGGTTCAGTTTCCCTTTTTGCTAAAGTATGTCTCTGATAGCTCTTTCTGCAAGGATTCATAAGTGGTAAGCTAAGTCTTTGTTTTCAAGTGTCTGTTTCACTTTTGAATGGTAGTTTAGCTGATTGTGGCATTTAAGGCTGACAGTTACTGTCCTTCAGCTTTCTGTTGCTGCCCAAAAACTATGTTGTCGTTCTAGGTATTAATTCTTCCTAGGTAATCTGTTCTCCTTCCCTATTTATGTTTTTTTTTTCTCCTTTGATTTAGTTTTCTGAAGTTTCACTGTATTTCACTTAATAATGATCGTTACTGTTGTTGTTGTTATTATTATTTAGTAGCAGTGGAACCCTGCTTGGAAGCTGGCATACTTCAATCTGAGGTTTCATTTTTCTTAATAAGTTTTGGAAATTTCTAGTCACTGCCATTTTGGATATCATCTCTTTCCCAATTTCGTTTTCTACCTTTTTTTTTTTTTCCTTCTGGAACTCCTAATAAAAATATTGTGTTTTCATTCCATATTCCATGTATTTTAAATTCTCTTTCAGGGGTGCCTGGGTAGCTAGTCAGTTAAGTGTCTGACTTGGCTCTGGTTATGATCTCACAGTTGGTGAATTCGAGCTCTGCGGCAGGTTCTTTGCTGACAGTTCAGAGCCTGGAGCCTGCTGTGGATTCTGTGTCTCCCTGTCTCTCTGCTCCTCTCCACCACTCACGCTGTCTCTGTCTCTCTCTCCAAAATAAAAAAATGAACATTAAAAAAATTCTCTTTCAATTTTTTATCTTTCTACTTCTCAATACTACATTTCGGTACTTGTTTTTCCCAAATTATTTTCCAGTTTTTAAATTTCTCCTTAACTTTGTCTAATTTGTCACTTACCTGTCTATTGGCTTTTTCATTATGATGACAATATTTTTAATTTCTAAAAAGTCTCTTCGTATGTTACCAATCTATCTGTTCTTTTCCTTTTCTTGTTGTATTTTCTTTCTTTTTCATAGTTTGTATGTTTCTCTCTCTTTTATCTTTTAACTATATTCAGTTCACAATTTATCTATGTCCTATTTCCTCAATATATTTAGAATCAATTCTCCTGTTTTCTGAGTCCATCAAAGTGGGCCATTCTTTTCATGTGTTTCCATTTTTATTGTGAGCTATCGGAAATTTGCTTTCATTGTTGACACCCACATGCTCTGAAATTTAGCAAAGTTCTTAGAAAGAAGACTTACATGTGTATTTTATAGGTGTCTCCAGAATATCACCGATCTTGGAACAAAATTTGTATTAATTTCCCTGCTTTGGGTTTCCTATGCAGCGTACTTATTTTTAAATTCAGACTATCCATCATTCACAACTGGCATTTTGATTTCTCACAGGTGTTTTTTTTTTTTAAGTCCCAAAGTTTCCTCTATAAATAGATTACCTTGTTACTTCCATATACAAATGAGTAGAGGCTCCCTTTTCCCTGTACCAGCTTTATTTGGTAGTTTTGCTTAAAAATCTTTACCTTAAGAGGCCCATGTGTAGACATTAAAACGTGATTTCCTAACTATGAGGATGTATATCTGTGCCTTGAGACCCTCTGTGTTACTAAGACCATAGCTCATTATCGTAAAACTTCACTTCTTTCTGCCACCTGGGAATTTCCCTTTCTCTTTTTGAGCTCCACTAGTATGTAAATTTATTTTATGAACACTCATACAGCATTTCTAGATCTGTAAGGGGAAGTCTTTATTAGTACAGTGTGTACTTTGTGCCCTATTCATTCTTTGACCTGTTGTCATTGGGTTTCCATTGCCAACACTCCGCTGAAATGATTTCCCAATTCTTAATTTTGGTGACTTCATTGCCATTATCTCTGTTATTTGACATTATTGACCCTTAGATCTGAAATTTTTTGTTTTTGATTCTGTGAAACCTCTGTCTCTCTCTTATGTATCTGACTACCTTTTGGAACTCCGTCAGTCTTTTTTACCTGCTCCTTTTACTTTTATTTTTTTAAAGAAATTTTCAAAAAATATTTAAAACATTTTAAAAATGTATAAAAAATGATACAATGTACACCAGGATATTTAATACTGAGCTTAAGCCATAAAACATTACGAAAACATTTGAAATATCCTCTGTTCTCTCTTTGGTGGCCTCTCCCTCATTTTCTCCCGGAGGAGAAATTGGATGTTTATCATTCCTATGTATTTCTTTATATTTTATTACGTATCTATGTATCCATGAATAATACATATTGTTCTTTTAATGTATATATAGATTATGTACACATGTTGCAAATCGTTTTGCTTAATATTATATTTTTGCATTTCATACAAGATGATATCCGTAATTCTATTAATTTTCACTGCTCTATCGTGTTTTATGAATGTTACAATTCATTTAAAGTTGACTGTAGTGCCCTTAGTCCTTTGCTGCTTTTAGCATATCATGATGTGTTACTGTTTTCATGTGCCTAGTTAAGTGGATTTATGGATATTATAACCTAGTTTTGAATCAATTCTACTTTACGAAATGGAAAGCATCTTAACATTCTTGGAAAATTCTTGGATTTAAAACAATGCTAATAATGTAAACTTCAGTGAACAAGCAGAACACGGCATGTCAGCCATACTAAGTAATAAAAATATGTCATAATGCAGATAAACAATATTAAGCATATCAAAAAATGATGGCATAATCAAATATGAAAAGAAAGTCAGCTAAAAAAGTTTTATATTATCAAGAATATTTTAAGCATGGTTTATATCTGCTGTTAAAAACAATGACCTTGACTTAGGTGTGTGTTGTGCCTTGAGATAGTAGGATAATCGTATAAAGTCATAATGATTACCAGGTTATTAAAAAAAAAAACAACTAAACATCCATAACATTAAAATGGTAGTAATAATTGTGTCAATGATAATAATAATAATTTATGTCATTATTTCACTTTCTTCTTTCTTTTTAATTTCTATTCTTGTCAAATTTCAATGTACATAATGTTTAGTAGAATAGAACATGAATAATTTACAATAGATAAATATATGTGTTTATCGAGGATTCATGCTTAAATGTTTTTTTCTGGTAAGAGCAGTAATCAAAAATTATGGAGATCCTGGGGCACCTGGCTGACTCGGTCAGTTGAGCATCTGACTGGCTCAGGTCATGATCTTGCAGTTCATGGATTCAAGTCCCACTTTGGGCTCTTTGCTGTCAGTGCAGAGCCTGCTTCAGATCCTCTGTCTCCTTCCCCCTCTGCCACTGCCCCACTCGTGCTATAAATAAATAAATAAATAAATATTATGGGGATCCTTGTTCTAGAGGAAAAACATGACTTGTTTATATTAACAAAGTGTTTTACTTTTTAGTCTCTGACCTTACATTTTCATCTGGAATGACACCTTAACTACTGCTCTCTTCCCTCCATGCCTGTCCCTGAATGTTTTAGATTGACCTTCATAATAGCTATTCTCTAAATATACTCTCTTCCTTTATGGATTTCTTTTTAACTTTTGTTAATGTTTATTTATTTTTGAGAGAGCGAGAGAGACAGAGAATGAGTGGCGGTGAGGCAGAGAGAGAGAGGGAGACACAGAATCCGAAGCAGGCTCCAGGCTCTGAGCTGTCAGCACAGAGCCTGACGTGGGGTTCGAACCCACAAACCATGAGATCATGACCTGAGCTGAAGCCGGACTCTCAACCGACTGAGCCACCCAAACGCCCCTTTATGGATTTCTTTTTAATCCAACTTTTTGTGTTATGTCAGGTAAACCCTTCCTTCAAGACCCCATTCACATTCTACCTTTTTTTCAAAGGCTTTGACTTACTTAGAGTTATGTGCTATATTAGTATTATTGTTTTCACACTGCAAGCACCTAATGGCAGGCATTTCATATCTTCTTTCCCTTCTTGCTCCTACTACTGGTTTGGAGTTTATATATTTGCGTTTTCTTTTTACTCATTACCATTCAATGTTGTAATGCATACTTCACTTAATAAAATGTAATACTAACCAGTATTTCTACTCTTTTGAATAATAAAACGTCCTTAGGCTGATTTAACTTAGGCCACCGATCTCCTTTCTTTCATGTTATGTCCAATATTTTAGTTCCATATTGTTTTTATATCCTCCCAAGTTTGTCATTATGACTTTTGATCTTGTTTTAGGCAGACATTGTTTCTTCAGATGTATCTACCTTGACTTATTTTTTCTTTTTTACTGAGTGTTCATTCTTTTTGTTTGTCTGAATATGTCTTTTTTGCCCTCATTTTTGGATACTGGTTTAGTTTAATATAAAATTATAGATCTGTATTTCTTTTCCATAGCCTATAACACCCTCTGTGTTCTGGATTCCATGCTTGCTGTTCAGAAGTTTATGATCAGTCCAATGAACAACCCTTTGAAGTACATATGCTTTATTCGTTGCTTTTAAGATCTCTTTCTCTCTGAGTTTCTTTAGCTTCACTATGATTCTTTCTGCCTTCATTCTAAACTCTGAATGAAACTTCACATTCATCTTCTGTCTAAAGATACACTTCTTAGCAAATTCTGGAACTTTCTGCCTTATCCAACACTTCCAGTTGTTCTGTAGAAAGAGAGATTGAAAGTTGTATAATCTGCTTTATTACCAGAAACTGAACGGCTCTGTACAACTTAATACTTCAAATTTTGTTTGAACATTTCTCTTCTGCTAGACTATGAGTTCCATCAAGTGGGGGAAAGATGTTTATACCTTTTGTATTTTTTTAATGTTTATTTTTTGAGAGAGAGAGACAGACAGACAGACAGACAGAGAGTGAGCAGGAGAGGGAGACACAGAATCCGAAGCCGGCTCCAGGCCTTAAGCTGACAACACAGAGCCCAATGTGGGGCTTGAACCCATGAACTGTGAGATCATAACCTGAGCCAGAGTCAGTCACCCAACTGGTTGAGCCACCCGGGTGCCCCTGCCTTTTTGTATTCTTAACATCTGTCACAGTACCAGGGGCATAGTAAGGTTCAATTATTGTTCATTTAAGTACCATTTATTGTGGAAATTTAAAGCAAAATAGGGCTATTTCTGAATTATCTGAATGTTTATAACAAAGCAGGCTTGCTTTTGTTGTCTATTACTTGGGCCATTTTGCTAATCATACATTTTATATTGGCTATAAAGACCTTGATTGAATTTCTTTCCTTCCCTATTTTCATCTAAATGTAACAAAGTTGTTACATGGTTATAAGTAGAATTGATAGTTCCATCTCTCCTTAATGATATATTTCAGCCTCATAGAGCAACTGAAACTTGTTATGAAACTTTATTGGAAAATAGCATCTTCATTTATTCCAGAGAACAAAAAGAACACAAAATTTATCTTTAAAATAAACAAAAGAAGATAGATTTTAGAAACATCTTCTCATACCATTTTGGAAGTCATTATCGTGTCCTAGCCTGTTCTTTAAATCTGTGGTGCTCAATGCATATACATAGATATTTTGGATAACTAGAAAAACTCATATTAGTATTTATTTGAAACAACAACTCGCCCTGCCAATGTGTTCAGAAGTCTATTATGTCAAGTGCCATTTGTTGAACTAATGCCTAATCAACTCTCTTTATGATTCCATTAGTTACTACTCAATGGAAATTATTCATTGAAATGAAAATAAGGAAATAAAATTCATGCATGGTAGCTGCTGATTCAGTACTGCATCAAAGCTTTAACACATTTACAAAATCAATAAAGGTATTCTAAATGGCTACATTTTCCAGAGCCCTAATAGCAAATTAAAGGCTACACATCTCTCTTTCATCATGCCAGCTAAGGATACATTATTCTCCAGGTGCTTTTCTCTATTTTCAAAATATGATATTCAATTTGAACTTCCATATGGATGAACAATTAAGAAATTGGCACTTGAGTAGGTCTGGTTTTTTTGTACCGTGAAGTTAAATCAAGTTTCTCAATTTTCTTCAGAGGAAGAGCAAGAGAATATATATGTGAGAACAGACTTCTTTTGTGAATTAAAATGTGGCTGGGCATATACCCATGGCAGCAGAACCAATATAGAAGAAACCTTGCAAATGTAACTTTGGCCAAAATAATCACCTGCAATCTGATTACAGTAAGACAAAAATGGCAGTGGCATAGCTCTAGAAAATCTATGTGATGGCAGTAGAATACTGCATCGGCCCAGTGGGTATTTACTAAGTTCCTTCTATACGTTTAACACGTTGTTAGCAGCACAGGAGGACATGAAGTGATATTTTCTTTCAAAAAGATTGAAGTACTCGTAGAAGGAGAGAAAATGTTAAAGCATGCCATGTATGCATCAACTTAAGGACATATGTATGTGATATTACCTAGAAAGTTCAGTGGATGACCATATCAAAGGGAGCTGGTACAGCTGGGAAAGGCTTCTTGGAAGAGGGGGTAATGTTACGGTGGGGAAAGATATCAAGAAAGAACTTAGTGCACTGAGCGTACAATGTGTGGGACGGTTTGGCTGAAGGAGAAACCTATATGAATTGGAGAAATAGGATTCTTACTTAAGGGTGGGTTGAGGCAGATTATAAATGACTTTATTTTTTAAAAATTTTTAATGTTTATTTTTGAGAGAGAGACAGAATGTGAGCAGGGGAGGGGCAGAGAGAGGGGGAGACACAGAATCTGAAGCAGGCTCCAGGCTCTGAGCTGTCAGCACAGAGCCCAACGTGGGGCTCAAACTCACAAACCTGCGAGATCATGACCTGAGCTGAAGTCAGATGCTTAACTGACTAAGCCACCCAGGTGCCCCTAGGCAGATTATAAATGACTTTAAATGACAAAATAGTCAGAACATGGTTAGACAGTCAACAGTAAGCCATTGAGTATTTCTTCAAGGCTTACTGTGTAATCATCAGGATTCTTTTGTGAAGAACTGGTCTCACCTCAGGAAACCATCAAAACCCTAGAGGACAAAGCAGGAGAAAACCTCTCTGACCTAGCTGCAGCAATTTCTTAGTTGACACATCTCCAAAGGCAAGGGCATTAAAAGCAAAAATGAACTATTGGGACCTCATGAAGATATAAAGCTTCTGCACAGCAAAGGAAACAATCAACAAAACTAAAAGGCAACCAACAGAATGGAGAAAGATATGACATATCAGATAAAGGGCTAGTATCCAAAACCTATAAAGAACTCACCAAACTCCACACCCCAAAAAGCCCCAAATAATCCAGTGAAGAAATGGGCAGAAGACACGAATAGACACTTTTCTAAAGAAGACATCCAGATGGCCAACAGGCGCATGAAAAGATGCTCAACGTCGCTCCTCATCAGGGAAATACAAATCAAAACCACACTGAGATCCCACCTCACGCCCGTCAGACTGGCTAAAATGAACAAATCAGGAGACTATAGATGCTGGAGAAGATGTGGAGAAACGGGAACCCTCTTGCACTGTTGGTAGGAATGCAAACTGGTGCAGCCACTCTGGAAAACAGTGTGGAGGTTCCTCAAAAAATTAAAAATAGACCTACCCTATGACCCAGCAGTAGCACTGCTAGGAATTTACCCCAGGGATACAGGAGTGCTGATACATAGGGGCACTTGTACCCCAATGTTTATAGCAGCACTTTCAACAATAGCCAAATTATGGAAAGAGCCTAAATGTCCATCAACTGACAAATGGATAAAGAGGATGTGGTTTATATATACAATGGAATACTACTTGGCAATGAGAAAGAATGAAATCTGGCCATTTGTAGCAACGTGGATGGAACTGGAGCGTGTTATGCTAAGTGAAATAAGTCAGGCAGAGAAAGACAGACACCATATGTTTTCACTCATGTGGATCCTGAGAAACTCAACAGAAGACCGGGGGGAGGAGAAGGGGGGAAAAAAGTTACAGAGAGGGAAGGGGGCAAACCCTAAGAGACTCCCAAATACTGAGAATAAACTGAGGGTTGATGGGGTGGGGGAGGGAGGGGAAAGTGGGTGATGGGCATTGAGGAGGGCACCTGTTGGGTTGAGCCCTGGGTGTTGTATGGAAACCAATTTGACACTAAATTTCATATTAAAAAAAAAAGAACTGGTCTCACCTTGATCGTGTGTATGCACGTCCGTGTACACACACACAATTTTTCCTTCTCAACCCTTCCTCCTTTACTTGCCACCTCAGGACACGGAGTATGGCCTTTTTGATTAGAGGGATTTGGCTTAAGGAAGAAAGAAGTTGGAATCAGGACACTGGTAAGAGGAGGCAGGTCCAAATAAGGCAGACCAGACCAGTTAATATCTTCGGGATCTAGTGAGTTGTATGAGATAGGAAAGGGAAGAATATTCTACCACCTACTGCCCATCCAAAGATTTAAAATTTTTAGTGTGAATCCAGAGAATGGCACTGCTTTCTTTATCTCAGAGAAAAGATCATCTATCCTATGGCACTTTGCCTCTCAGCTCCTTTATAGTTCATTTAGGTGAGTTACTCTCTTTACGATGGCAAAAACACTTAACACAGAATTCTATCACAGAGATCTATCCTCTTAACACATTTTATGTGTACATACAGTTTTCTTAACCCTAGTCACTATATTGTACAGAAGAACTCTAGAACTTGTTCATCTTGTGCAACTAAAACTTTTTAAAAATGTTTATTTATTTATTTTGGGAGATAGAGGGGGAGAGAGAGAGAGAGAGAGAGAGAGAATCCCAAGCAATCCCGATGCGGGGCTCAATCTCAAAAACTCAAGATCATGACTTGAGCAGAAATCAAGCGTTGGATGCTTAACTGACTGAGCCACCCAGGCACCCCATGCAATTGAACCTTTATACCCATTGAATAGCAATTCTCCAATGACTCTTCCCCCCATCCCCTGGCAACCGCTGTTCTGCTTTCTGCTTCTATGAGTTTGACTATTGGAGATACCTCATGGACGTGGAATCATACAGTGTTTGTCCTGTGAGCGGTTTATTTCAGTTCGCACAATGCCCTCTAGTTTCATCCGCGTTGTCGCATATGGCAGGATTTCCTTCTTTTCTAAGGCTGAATAATATTCGATTATGTGTATATACTATATTTTCTTCTTTCATCTGTCAATGGACATTTAAGTTGTTTCCATGTTTTGACTATTGTGAATTATGTTGCCATGAACGTGGGAGCACAGATATCTCTTCCAGATACTGATTTCACTTTCTTCGGACATATACCTAGAAGTAGGATTGCTGTTTCATAGGGTGGTTCTATTTTTAGTATTTTGAGCATCCTGCATACTATTTCCCATAATGCTTGTACTAATTTATATTCCCATCAATAGTGTACAAGGCTTCCCTTTTCTTTACACCCTCACCAACACTTGTTTTTATTGATGATAACCCTCTTAACAAGTGTGAGGTGATATCCCATTGTGGTTTTGATTTGCATTTCCATGAAAATGACTGATGCTGAGCACCTTTTCATATACCTATTGGCCATTTGCATTTTCTCTTTGGAGAAATGTTTATTCAAGACCTTTGCCCCTTATTGGGTGTTTCTTTGTTTATTTTTGCTATCCAGTAGGGTTTTTTTTAATGTATTTTGGATATTTACCCCTTGTAAATATTTTTTCCCAAAGCATAGATAGGTTGCATTTTCATTTTCTTGATTGTTTCCTATGCTGGGCAGTATGATAAATCTTCACATAAAATGTGTTTCTCACATGCCCTGTGAAACACTGAGCACAACCTCTGACTTTGGCAGTAATGTTAGGAGGCTTTAGCCACTTTAACTCCATTTTATAGAAAGCCAATGAAAATTTCAGATGCAGAAAGGTGATGAACAAATTCTTAAGTATAAATGAGATAAATTATGAAATTGATCAAATGGTTCAGATATATATCCATTCAGAATTTGACATCATGCATTACAGTATATTGCTATAGTATAAGCTTGAGAATAGGTATCCGCTATAATACATTTTAACAACAATAATCTCTGTAGAATCAATAACTGTATGATTTCACTTTAGGTATAGGGTTGGCTATAAAATTGATTCCCATAGTCTAGTGTGAAAAGTTGAGGAAGGGAATTAAGATTGGCTAGCAGAGTCAGTATAAGGGAAAGGTTTTTGTTTTGTTTTATTTTGTTTGCAAATGTTACTGTCAAACAAATAACCAAAAAAGCAATCTGTTGTCAGAGTAGGAAGTTCACCATAACACTTGTCACTGCAGAATAGGCTATAAAAAATAGTTTCTGATTATTTTCTCCTTCCCTGATTTTATCTCCTTAGTCTTTTTTCCTTTCTTCCTTTTTCCTTCTTTTACTTCCCACTCCCTTTATTCTCTCCTACTGCTTGTTATTCACTTGGCCAATAATACAGACACGTATCTTAACCCTTATGAAAATAAGAGTGAATAAACATAATCACAACGAACAATAGGAATCAAAGCATTGTTTTTTTAATTTAAATGTATTTATTCAAATGCAAGTTAGTTAACATTCAGTGTAGTGTTGGTTTCAGGAGTAGAACCCAGTGATTCATCACTTCCATAGGACACCCAGTGCTCGTCCCAACTGCCCTCCTTAATGCCCATCACCCATCTAGCCCATCCCCCCCCCACCTCCCCTCCAGCAACCCTCAGTTTGTTCTTTATGTTTAAGAGTCTCTTATGGTTTGTCTCCCTCTCTGTTTTTATCTTATTTTTCCTTCCCTTCCCCTATATTCATCTCTTTTGTTTCTTAAATTCCACACATGAGTGAAGTCATATTATATCTGTCTTTCTCTGCCTGACCTACTTCACTTAGCATAATACCCTCCAGTTCCATCCATGTAGTTGCAAATGGCAAGATTTCATTCTTTTTGACCGCCGAGTAATACTCCATTGTGGGTGTGTGTGTGTGTATATACATACACACACACACACCCACAATGGAGTATTATCTATATCTATATCTATATCTATATCTATATCTATATCTATCTATACCACATCTTTCTTATCCATACATGAGTCGATGGCCATTGGGCTCTTTCCATAATTTGGCTATTGCTAATAGCACTGCTATAAACAGTGGGGTGCATGTGCCCCTTCAAATCAGCATTTTTGTATCCTTTGGGTAAATACTTAGTAGTATGATTGCTAGGTCATAGGGTAGTTCTATTTTTAATTTTTTGAGGTACCTCAAAAAGCACTGTTGTGACTTCCTTATGGACAGCGTGTTTATGCCTGATCTATAAAGCCCTGGGATATAAAGAAATACAATGTATTCTTTTTTTTTTTAATTTTTTTAACGTTTATTTTTGAGACAGAGAGAGACAGAGCATGAACAGGGGAGGGGCAGAGAGAGAGGGAGACACAGAATCGAAAGCAGGCTCCAGGCTCTGAGCCATCAGCCCAGAGCCCGACGCGGGGCTCCAACTCACGGACCGTGAGATGGTGACCTGAGCTGAAGTCGGACGCTTAACCGACTGAGCCACCCAGGCGCCCCAATACAATGTATTCTTAAGTGTAGAAAAACCGGATTGCTCAAACTTAGCTTCAGCGTTCTTTGTCAAATGACTAAAATATCCACTGGTTCCTTCCTTACCTCTGCCTCTTCACTAAATCTTATACCCTTTTTCTTCTAACCAGGTAAGCCACAGACACTAAGGCACTGACTTAATTCTATCCTTTCAGCTTCTGAGAATTCCTTGACTTGATGAAACACTTCAAAAGGGTAAAAATCACGTTATCTGAAGTCTGTCTGTAACAGTGTTATTTTGATATTGTCTTTGGCTACATTATTCACCTCTCATTTATTAGAATATAGCTATTATATTAAAGTCTTCTTAGTGCCTGCAAAATAATATCGGAATATATGCTCTTGTTAAATGTACTTTTATGAGGAAAGGAATAAAGTAGGTGGCAAACTTTCCAGGTATGGTCACCAACAGTAAAATGTTTACAGCTAGATTTACGGAAATCCAGAAGTCAGTAGATAAACACTGCAGCTGTAATAAAAACTTATTTTTTACACAGGAAAAGAATGGCAATGACAGTAATATTTTCCCCCAAAGCACTTTACGATACATTCTTTATCTGTATCGGTATGCAATCTCCCAGTGAGGGAGATTGTTATAAATACTTAAAATGCTTTTTCAAGTGCCAAGCAAAAACAGGCCCTTCTTACATCCCAAACCTGAACTGAAAGCTCTCGGGGCGGGGGGGGGGGGGGGGGTTGGGGTTGTCAAAGTCATACAAAACTGAGTTAACATGAATGGGAAATGAGCAATGTTTTTTTTGCTCAAATCTTACTTAGAAATCTTGAGTTTGTGTATCTAAAAAGAAGCTCCAGAAAAACATTCCTATTTTTTAGATCAGAAAGGAAGTGGGCTATTGAACCTTTTTCCAACATGGACGTTTCTAGGAAAGTATGCACTCCCATGTGGGGAAATCAAGCTAATTAGCCTTCAAGGTACCTCCCCAAATTGGAGAGGGTTTATCTGGCATGATCATTCTGCATGCCATGTGGGGTGCCTTGTGGAAATTTAGATGTTTAAATGGGTTTGGTTTTCAAGTTGTGAACTTTTCTCTTGAGCTCTTTTATTTTTGGGTTCCAAGGCATTGGACAAAGTGCTTAGGGGGAACAAACACTTCTGCTACGACCAAATCATATGTAACAATGGTGCTGAATAAAAAACCTGACTCTGAGCTCTCAGCTAGTGATTATGCATGTAAGGTTATTGCTCATCAGAAATTCTTTCTGGGGTACCTGGGTGGCTCAGTCGGTTAAGAGTCTGACTTCAGCTCAGGTCATGAGCTCCTGGTTCAGGAGTTTGAGCCCCACTTCGGGCTTTGTGCTTGTGGCAGGGTCCCCTCCCTAAGGAATGTGAAGAAGAAAAAACACCCTCAAGGCAACCTGGCTATCTCTCAGGACCTTGTAACCTGAGACCACTTAATCAGACTACATGTTTTTGTGTTACCATATATGGGAGACAGAGAAATAGAAAATATATAAAAAAAACTACACCATGTGGCGTTCGGGGCTCAGTTCTTTGGGTAAGAACCCAACTGAGCCGTGCCGGCACGAATAAAGTTGCCTCCTGGAAAGAAAAGCCTCCGTGTCGTGGCTCTCTGTGCGAGAATCCTGCGTGGTGTTCTAGAAATTGGGTATAAATCAGTGCACCAGACATTTTTAGGGTTTGACCTCATGGGACTTGTAGTTTACTGGCAGAGACAGGCAATAAATATGTGATTACAATAACGTATGGTGAGCGGAATACTAGGGAAATGACACAGTGTTATGGGAGCACACAGCTAGGGAGTTTATTCTAGTACAGAGTACATAAATATAGCCTCGAGGAAGGAATGTTTTAAGAGACAGCTAAAGGATAAAAAGATGCTCGCTAGATAAAGAAGGCTCCGGGAGAGTATTGCAGGTAGCGGGACGAATATGTGTAAAAATCTCTAGGCAAGGGCAAGGGTGACATGTTCTAGTGATTTGTGATGTAAAAAAATGGCAAGAAGACAGAGCCAGATGCAGGGCTCGAACTCACAAACCACGAGATCATGACCTGAGCCTAAGTCAGGCGCCTAACTGAGCCACCCAGGCACACCAAAAAGTCTTGGCTTTTTCCTACTACTGGCTGCTCTTGTGGTTGTCATCTCTGTGACAAAGGTCTGTGTGCATAATGACTTTGCGGCCACTTTTCTTTATGAAGGCTGTACATTTTGTCTGAGAGGATGAGCTACTCTAATCATCTTGGAGAATATTGGGTTAACTTCCTTCTTTTAAAGGGCTACCTTTCTTTTAAAGAGGATTTGATAACAGGTTCTTAGTTGCTATATGGAATGCAAATTCTAAGCTTTGGAGATCTTTAGTAAAATTGACTCATCTGTCTTCTAATCTTAAGATGAATATTCATTATTTGCATTACCATACTTTTGAAGAGTGCTTATGGTACGTGCACACATTTAAAATCTTTAACTTCTGACATTTATCTATAATTTAGCCATTTAATTATGTGTACATGATGAAAATCAAAGTATTCTGTATGAGGCAGTTAATCACTGGCAGGTGAGAATACAGTTACTATCTTTTAGCTGAACACTGTCTCGGTGAGTTGAAGACCAGTTACTTATATAGCACAGGTTTTAAAAGTAAAGGAATAAGGGGCGCTAAGCTGGTTAAGTGTCTGACTTCAGTTCTCACAGCTTGTGGGTTCAAGCCCCGCCTCGGGCTCTGTGCTGACAGTTCGGAGCCTGAAGCCTGCTTCTGATTCTGTGTCTCCTCTCTCTCTGCCCCTCCCATGCTCAAGCACTGTCTCTCTGTCTCAAAAATAAGTACATATTAAAAAAAATAAAGTTTTATTGTATCTCAGGCCAAATACAAAAAATAACTCAAGATGGATTAAAACATAAATGTTAGAGCTAAAACTATAAAACTCTTAGAAGAAAACATAGGAGTACATTTTCACGACCATGGATTTTGCAATGGATTCCCAGACAAGACACCCAAAGCATCAGTAACAGAAGCACAAAGTAGATAAATTGGATTTCATTACAATTATAAAATTTTGTGCATCAAAGGACAGCATTAAGTGAAAAGACATCGCCAGTTAAAAATAATGGCAATTACCTTATTCTATTTATACCGATGCAACAAAGAAAAATAGTGTATGAAACTTTATCATGTATTTACTCTTGGTTCATAAAAGCTAGTCATTTTCGATAGACTATATAAACACTTACATATAGTTGATGCTAAATAAATGTTGCTGCATGAACGTATACACACATAAATGAATATGTGGTGCCCTGCATGCATACATAAATATACCAACTGATCATTGTTAAAAAAAAAAATAAAAATCACACTTCACCTGGTTTAAAAAAAAAGTGAAAAGACAACCTGTGGAATGGGAGAAAATATTTACAAATCATGTATCTGATGAGTCTAGCATCTAGAATGTATAAAGAATTCTTAACACTCAACAACAAAGAGACAACACAACTAAAACGTGGACAAAGGACTTCAGTAGAAATGTGCCTAAGGATATACGAGAGGGCAATAAACACGTGGGAAGCACATCAGTCATTAAGGAAATGTCAGTCAAAACCATATTGACACATTACTTCATATCCACTATGATGACAATGCCAATAATAATAATAATAGAAAGTAACAAGGGTTGTTAACTAGGATGCAGAGAAACTAGAACCCTCACATATGCTGGTGGGAATGTTCCTCCAAAAGTTACATGTAGATGGGGCGCCTGGGTGGCGCAGTCGGTTAAGCGTCCGACTTCAGCCAGGTCACGATCTCGCGGTCCGTGAGTTTGAGCCCCGCGTCAGGCTCTGGGCTGATGGCTCGGAGCCTGGAGCCTGTTTCCGATTCTGTGTCTCCCTCTCTCTCTGCCCCTCCCCCGTTCATGCTCTGTCTCTCTCTGTCCCAAAAATAAATAAAAAACGTTGAAAAAAAAATTAAAAAAAAAAAAAAAAAGTTACATGTAGAATAAGCTGTCCCACCCTTAGTTGTTCGCCCCAGAGACTTGAAAACAGAGAGTCAAACTGATATTCACCCATGAATGTTCCTGGTGAATTTTCACAATAGCCCAAATGAGTAAACACCTCAAACGGCTCTCAACTGTCGAATGGATACACCGAATGCGTATCATTTATGAAAAGGAATGAAGTACATGCTACAGTGTTAATGAACCTCAAAGCCCATTATGGTAAGTCAAAGAAGTTAGACACAAAAGTTCACAGATTGGTTAACTCCATGTGTACTAAATGTCCAGAATGGGTAAATCGGTTGTGACAGAAAACAGATTAGTGGCTGCTAGAGGCTGGGAGACGGGAAGAATGGGTGAGTGACTGCTTACTGGGCATGAGGTCTCTTCTCTTCTGGGCCATAAAAGATTTCTGGGACGAGATTGAGGTGATAGTTGATCGACATTATGAATGTACTAAAGCCATTAAATTTTGCACTTTAAAACGGCAAGTTTTGGTTATGTAGATTTCATCTCAATAAAGTGTAGGTCTAATGGAAGCTTGTTCACTTTGGACTATAACATTATGAGAAATCTAAATCCATTCCTCCTCCTCTCACATACAAATTCTATATTATTGGTGTGTTGACTAAGGATTGTCCTTTAGACTTTCCAGAATTTTCATGCAATGCTATTTAATTTATAATAAATCCTTAAACGTCATTAGGATCAGGGGTGCTTTGTACTAATATGACTGTTCTCATGCTTGCTTTGGCAGCATATCGCCTAAAACTGGAACCACACAGAGAAGATTAGCATCACCCCTTTGTGAGGATGACACACAAATACGACTGTCCTCAGTTGTTATATTTGGAAAGTGTAAAATGAGCCAGATGTGGTGGAAACTCAATGATCCCTTCCTCTCAACCTCTAGGGGCCACATCATTCATTTGACCTTAAGCATGAATGATTGCTTTTGTTGCTTAAAATACTCACTACTAGGTCGTTGCCAAGATTGATTCTGATGAGTGATGAAAAGGAATGCTATCTTCAAAGCCTTAAATTGTGTAGAGGATGTAGTAAGGAGATATACACATTCCAGTCAACAAGAATCATAATTCTCTTTTCTTTCTTTCTTTCTTTCTTTCTTTCTTTCTTTCTTTCTTTCTTTCTTTCTTTCTTTCTTTCAAGTTTAGTTATTATTGAGAGACAAAGAGAGACAGAGCATGAGCAGGGGAGGGGCAGAGAGAGGGGGAGACACAGAATCCGAAGCAGGCCCCAGGCTCTGATCTGTCAGCACAGAGCCCAACGCGGGGCTCGAACTCACAAACCGCAAAATCATGACTTGAGCCAAAGTCGGCCACTTAACCCCCTGAGGCATCCAGGCACCCTAAGACTTTTTTTTTAATGTTTATTTGTTTTTGAGATAGAGACAGAGCATGAGCGGGGAGGGGCAGAGAGAGGGGGAGACACAGAATCCGAAGCAGGCTCCAGGCTCTGAGCCATCAGCACAGAGCCCGACGCGGGGCACGAACCCACGAGCTGTGAGATCATGACCTGAGCCGAAGTCGGACGCTCAACTGACTGAGCCACCCAGGCGCCCCCCCTAAGACTTTTAATACTCTTTCTAACACATGATTCTGCTTCTCAGACCTTCATTGGCACTGAAATGTAAATTTTTCAATGAGTCTTAAATATTCTGCCTCTCCTATAAAGAATTTATTAATCCCTAGAAAATCTGTTCAGTACCTTTCATGTGTCAGAAACTGCTCTAGAAATCAGAGAGACAAAGGTAAATGGTTCCTGAAACCTTGACCTCAATGTGCTTATATCGGAGAAGGGGAAAACATCCAAAGGGGGGGGGGGGGGGAAGTGGGAGAGAGAGTTTCACATTCTACTGCAGATGTAAGAGCAGAAAAAATGGGATTAAAAAACAAGTAAAATTTTACCTGGACAATGGGTGTGAAAGGGAATAACTACATAGATGAATTCAGGAAAGGCTTTAGAGAGGCAATGGCCTTATAGTTTTTTCTTGCAAGAGGCGTAAGTGTTTTCTAAGTATAGTGTAGAAGGGTGCATTCCAGAAGGAAGGAACAGAGGGAAAATGAAACAAAGAGGAAGAGATAGCATGTTATATTTGCAAAACTGAAAATATTTCAGTATGGCCCAAGTCCGAGATGTCCAAGGCTGAAGGTCAAGTCGTGGACTATCCGGTGAGAGAGCCCAGAGGGGCAGATACAGCACATGACGTTTCACTCTCTCCTACTGTTAATGGATACCCACTGAAGGGTTAGAAGTGATGAGCAGCTCTCGTGGGTTAAATTGTGTCTCCCAAAAATGTTATCCTGGAGCCCTAACTCCCAGTGCTTCGGTTGTGGTGTTTTGTTATTGCAGCCTATGCAGCCTAGCCAACTACTACAGATTTTAGCACCGGGAAACGGAGTGGGGTGCTGCTGAAACAAACACCTGAACATGTGGAATTGGCATGGGAATTCCCATGTTTTGAGGTGATTGATTAGAAAAAGCCTAGATGGCCTTGAAAAGATTGTTGGTAGAAATACGGACATTAAAACAGAGTCTTGTGAGGGCTCAGAAACAAAGGAGAGCAGTGGAGAAAGCTTTTTTCATCAGAGAGAATCTGTATCTCTCTATATCATTATCATGATCATAATCCTGAACAGAATGTTGCTAAAAATAGGAATGGTAGAGGTGCTTCTTGTGAGGTCTTAGATGGAAATGAGAAACATAGTATTGGAGACTGGAAGAAAGGCAATCCTTATTATAAAGTGACAGAATTGTTAGCTGAATTATGTTGTGTTGGATGGGGAGTATCTCTTGTGAGCAGTAAACTTGAATATTTAGCTGAGGAGATTTCTTAAGCCAAGTGGTAAGGGTGCTGCCTGGGTTCTCCTAGCTACTTACAGTAAAATTCGAGAGGATATAGGTAAATTGAAGAGAGAATTATTAAGCAAAAAGGGAACAGAACTCGAGGAAGTGGAAAATTCTTAGCTTATCCATGCCACAAAAAAAGAAAGGAAGAAAGAAAGAAAGAAAGAAAGAAAGAAAGAAAGAAAGAAAGAAAGAAGAAAGAAAGAAAATAGAAAAAGAAAAAGCAAGCTTTCCAGAGAATTCCACTTCAGAGACCAGTGGGGCTGCCCATGCCACCAAAAGCCCAGAGTGCACAGGTCTGGGGGTTAGGACCTTCTCCACTTCAGTTGTAGACGGCAGGGCCACCTCATTGATACGGTGAGCCCAGACAACAGAGCATTGTCCCAGGGAGGATTGTTCTGGATCCTTAAAATCTAATGGAATTTGCCCCACTAATTTTCAGACTTGCTTGAGACCCATTACCCCTTTCTTCTTTCTTATTTGTCCATTTTGGAATGGGAATGTCTATCCTATGCCTGTCCCACTGCTGTATTTTGGAGGCAGATAACTTGTCTGCCTTCACAGGTACACAGATGGGGAGGAATATTGCCCCAAGAGGATCATACTCCAAGTATCACCCGTATGTTATTTACATAACAGTAAATTTGGACTTATAGTTGATGCTGGGATAGGTTAAGTCTTTGGGAGATGTTGTGTTTGGGTAAATATATTTTGAATGTGAGAAGGACATGAAATTTGGGGAGCCAGGGGCAGACTATTATGGGTTGAATTATGTTCCCCCAAATTTATATGTTGAAGTCCTAACACCCATACCTAAAGACTGTGGCTTTATTTAGAAATAGGGTCATTACAGACATAATTAATTAAAATTAGGTCATACTGGAATAAGGTGGTCCCCTAATGTAATATGAAGTTATTGTTATAAAAAAATAATGCCAGATGAAGAGACAGATGATGTGAAAACATGGAACAAAAATATAGAAACCACAAGATACCTGAGGCTACCAAAGGCTAGGAGAGAGGCACGGAACAGATTCTCCCTCATAGCCCTGACAAAGAACCAACCTTGCCAACACTTTGATTTTGGACTTCTAGCCTCTAGAACCGCGAGACAATAAATTCGATTTTTAGGCTACCCTGTTCGTGGTACATTGTCATATACCCTGCCAGTTGCCTCTTTTCCAACCCCCCATCTCTACAAGTTTCCTGAAGAAGAGCTATGTAAACGCAGTGGTGCTACCTTAAGATTAAAGTTATACCAGGGCCACTTACCCCAATTATGAGATTTCTGCCAAAGATGGACTAAAGTGTTCAACTTAGCAAAAGGTTAAACAGGATTTTCACCTATTGCTAAAGTCAGAATCCACGTTGTTGCATCTTGCCATATGTTGGCCGGCTGCATGGATAAAGGAGTTAAAAGGACTGATAGGACCTGATAAGGGTAGGCTTTATTACCATGTATTGAGTCGGGGCCAAAGAAGATGAGACATGAAAGGCTGTGAGCTAAGAGCGGAGTTCTTGCCTTTTCAACATATTGTGATCATGCCAGTAAGAGTAGGTCACAGTGAGACCCTTAGCCCTAGGAGCAGAGAGGGCTGAAACAGGGACATGTGGAGAAACACCTGGTATGGGCAAGGGTGTTTCTGAGTGTTCCTTTCTTTCTATATTCTTTTTTTTTTTTTTTTAGTGTATTTATTTATTTTGAGATAGAGACAGCGAGAATGGGGGAGGGGCAGGGAGAGGGAGGCAGAGAATCCCAAGCAGGCTCTGCGCCTGCCAGCACAGAGCCCCATGCAGGGCTTGAACTCACGAGCCCTGAGATCATGACCTGGACCAAAGTCAAGAGTCCGACGCTCACCCAACTTAGCCACCCAGGCACCCCCTGTATTTTCTATATTCTATTAATATTTTTTCTCTTAATCTGTTGGGATTAATAGTCAATCCTATGGGAAGACAAAGATATGACTGACTGTTCCCCTCACGGAATGAGGCCCGCAGAAAACTTCCTCACTCCTACTGAAGTTGGCTCCCGGAGGACTCTCAAACAGAACAAAACAGGAGTTAAGTTTAAGGCCATGCCTTAAATGCCAAAACCCATCACTGGTTCTATTTCCCGACTTCAATTTTGCCAAACTACATTGTCCAATTTATTTTGCCATAGGTTTTACAATGAGGACAGCGTGCTAACGTAGCCCTAATCACGCATTGACAGCAATATGGAAAAGCTCACGAACTGAATATGAACATCTTGAATATGAACCACCTTGAATTATTAAAATGCTCCAGAAATTATGGCGAAAAATAAAATTTCTTCTCCCCAGAGAGAAATTAATATGCCAATGAAACTAAAATGGAAAATTCTTGCATCCCAATTTATGATTCTGTTCAGATCTAGCCAGGAGAGCCTTTCACAGATATTTGAGCGGAGTCTAGGTTTTCCTTTCCCGCAGTCCCATACGGCCTATCACAACTTTTCTTAAAATGGGTAGTTCCTTTAGGTACCTCCAAAGCTGGCAACTCCACGTTTCTCACTGCATTCTACTCTTCGACAGTTTCAAAGAGGTATTAGGACAAAGTGACATCACAGCCAGAATGTGTGAGACCCCCAACTTAATTCTTCTTTCCATGATTGTTTTGACTACTCAGGGTCCCTAGAATTTTCATATGAATTTCAAGGTCAACCTGTTAATTGCTGCAAAAAAAAATAAAACAGCTAATTCGATTGGAATTGTGTTGAATCTGTACATCGCACTGGGGTGTATTGAGACCTTAACTATAAGTTTTCCAATTCATGAACACAGGCTGTAGTTCTAATTATTTAGTTCTTCAATTTCTGTCAGTGATGTTTTATAGTTTTTAGTGTACAAGTGTAGCACTTGTCAGCTTTTTGTTCGATTTGCTTTTATGTACTTCATTCTTTTTGATACTGTTGTAAATAGAGTTGCTTTCTTAACTTCCTTTTCAGATTGTGTATTTCTAGTTCATAAAAATTCAATAGATTTTTAAAATATTGATATTACATTTTGTAGTCTTTCTGGGCTCATTTGTAGCTCCAAGTAGTGGATGTGTGTGTGTGTGTGTGTGTGTGTGTGTGTGTGTGTAAATTCCATAAAATTTTCAATGTTCAAGGTCACGTCATCTACAAATATAGTATTATTTCTTCCTTTAAAATCTGGGTGCCTTTTATTTCTTTTTCTTGTCTAATTGCCCTGAGAACAACCTACAATGCTGAGTAGAAGTGATGAGAGCAGACATACTTGTCCTGTTCCTGATCTTAGGTAGAAAGCTTTCAGTCTTTCACTATTAAGTATAATGTCATCAGTAGGTTTTTCATAGATGCCCTTTATCAGGTTAAAGTTCACTTCTATCCTTCATTTTTTTACTGTTTTTATCATGAAAGATGTCAAAGTTTGTCAAATGCTATTTCTGTGTCTATTGAGATGCTCTTGTGCTTTTTAATGAGATAGAATTCACATAAGTAAAATTCACCATTTTAACCAATTTAACGCGTATAGTACAGTGGCTTCTAGTATATTCACGGTGTTGTGCAATCATCACCACAACCTAATTATAGAACATTTCCAACACTTCAAAAAGAAATTCTGTACTTTCCAGCTACCTCTTTTCCTCAGTCCTTGAAAACCAGTAACCTACATTCTTCCTCTAATGGATTTACCTAATGTGGACATTTCATAAAACTGGAATCATACAATATGTGGCCTTTTGTGTCTGGCTTCTTTCACTTGGCATATTTTCAAGGTTCATCTATGTAATTAGCATGCATCAGTACTTAATTATTTTTGTGGGTGAATGTTATTCAGTTGTATAGACAGACCATTTTGTTTTTCCTTGCATCTGTTGGTGGACATTTGGGTCACTTCCACATTGTTATGAATAATGTTGCTAGAAACATTTATATGCAAGGGTTTGTGTGAACCTGGTTCCAGTTCTGGTGTGTATACACATAGGAGTAAAATTGCCATGTTGTATGGTAAACCTACTCTAAATTTTTGAGAAATTGACAAACTGTTTTCCATAGTTGTGTCACCTTTTTGCAATCCCACGGCAATTTATGAACGTACCAATTTCGTCACCTCTTTGCCAACATTGATTATTTTCCATTTTTGAAAAATTATAGTCATTCTAGTGGGTGTGAAGTCTCATGTAACTTTGAATTACATTTCTGTAATGACTAATGATGAGCATCTTTCCATGTGCTATGGGACATTTGTATATTCTTTGGAGAATTATCTATTTGAGCACTTCTTTGCTCATTTAAAAAATCGAGTTATTCATATTTCACTGTTGGATTGCAAGAATTCTGACTAAACACTTATTGCATATATGACTTGCCAATATTTTCTCAGTGCTGTGGGTTATGATTATTTACTTTCTTGACAGTGTCTTTTGTCATGCAAAAACAATTTTGATTAAATTAACATACCTATACTTTCTTTTGTTGCTTGTGCTTTTGGTATTATATTTAAGAAACCGTTGACTATCCAAGGTCATGGATATTTATACCTATGTTTACTGCTAAGAATTTTGTGGATTTATTTGTCACATTAAGTCGTTCATCCACTTTGAGTTAATGTTTATAAACAGAGTGAGGCAGGAGTCCAAATTAATTATTTTGCCTGTGGATTTTGGTTTTTTTTTTTTAGCACTATTCATTAAAAAGACTATTTTTTCCATTTAATTATCTGGACATTCTTGTTAAAAATCAATTGACCATTAATATGAGAGTTCTAAACTCCTAATTCAATATATTTTATCTTATATATTTCATATATATATGAATATATTTTTATATCTTGTGTATTTCTTATATATTTCATATTTCTTATATATTTCATATATATTATGAATATATTTCATCTATATTTCATATACATTAAATATATATATTTCATCTTATATATTTCATATATATGATCTAGATGTGTATGTATGTGTATCCTTTGCCAGTTCCGTGGTGAACTTGTTTATGATTTCTTGTATTTGTTGAATATTTAGAGCTTTTTATACAGATAACATAATTATTTTCTTTTTTAAAAAAAATGTTTATTTTTGAGAAAGAGTGCACACATGAGTCAGGGAAGGGCAGGGAGAGAGGGAGACAGAGAATCCCAAGCAGGTTCCAGGCTCTGAGCTGTCTGCGCAGAGCCCCATGTGGGGCTCAAATTCACAAACTTTACGAGATCATGACACGAACCAAAATCAAGAGTCAGATGCCCAACCGACTGAACCACTCAGATGCCCCCAGATAATATAATTAGCAGATACAAATAGTTTTACTTCATCCTTTCTAATCTGGATACCTTTTATTTCTTTTTCTTATTTAATTACCCTGGCAAGTATTTCCAATACAATTTGAATAAACGTGGTGAGAGAAGACATCTTGTATTGTCCCTGGTCTCATGGGGAATGCCTTCAGTCTTTCACTATTAAGTATGATATTAGCTGTTGGTTTTTGGGAGATGTCCTTTATTAGGATGAAGATGTTCCCATTTATTTCTAGCTTGTTGAGTGTTTTTATCGTGAAAGGGCGTTGAATTATTTATGATTTTTTTTCCTGCATATATTCAGATGGTAATGTATTTTTCATTATTTTATTAATATAGTGTATTATATTTATTGTTTTTCATATGTTGATCTGTTATTGCATTCCTGGGACAAATTCCAGTTAATTATGGTATATAATCCTTTTAATATGCTGCTAGATTCAGTGGGCTAGTACTTTGTTAGTGATTTTTGAACGTATGTTTATAAAGAATTTTCATCTATAGTTTCCTTTCCAAATGATATCTTTCTCTTGTTCGGTTATCAGGGTAATACTGGTCTCATACATTAGGAAGTGTTCCATTTCCATTTTTTGGAAGAGTTTCAGAAGTATTGACATTAGTTCTCTTTAAATGGTAGAATTCATCAGTGAAGCCATTTGCTCCTGTGTTTTTCTTTGTTGGAAATTTTTAATTACTGACTGAATTGCCTTACTTGTTATAGGTCTGTTCAGTTATCAATATATTCATGAATCAGTTTTGGTAGTTTGTGTATTTCTTCAAATTTATTTTATCCAGGCTACTAATTTACAGCTGTCCATTTTATTCTCATAGTGCTTTTTATTTTTATAAGGCTGTTAGTAAGTAATGTTCCTGCTTTCATTCCTGATTTTAGTAATTTGATTTTTCTTTTTTCTATTTGTCAGGCCAGTTAAAATTTTGTCAATTCTGTCGATCTTTTCAAATAACCAAACTTTGGTTTCATTGATTATCCTGTTGAGTTTTATTTCATTTTTGCTGGTCTGATTTTTACTATTTACATCCTTCTTGTTTGGGGTTTAGTGTGCTCTTTTCTCGTTTCTTAAGTAAGATGTTAGGTTATATACAGACTTGAGATATTTCTTGTTTTTTAATGTAGACATATGCAACTTTTAATTTTCTTCTTAGAACTCCGTTCACTGCATTCTCTACCTTTTGCTATGTTGTGTTTTCATTTTACTTCATCTCAAGGTATCTTCTAATTTCCCTTGTGATTTCTTTTTTGACCCATTTGTTGTTTATATTTCATTTGTTTAATTTTATATAATTGTTTTTCCAAACTTCCTTCTGTTATTGATATTCAAGTTATTTCTCTCTTACTGCTTTAAAAATTCTCTGTCTTTGAATTTTGACAGTTTCATTATGATGTATTTTAGTGTGGGCATCTCTTTGAATTTATCCTGCTCGGAGTTAACTGAGTCTTTTGGGTGTTGTACATTTATGTTTTTCATAATATTTGGAAAATTTTCAACTATTATTTCTCTAAATCTTTCTACCCTGTTCGATCTCTCTTCTGTTTCTGGGACTCCCACCATATGTATATTGTTGCATTTGATATTGTGCCACTAGTCTCTGATGCTCTGCTCATGTTTCTTACATTTTATAATCTCAATTTACCTATCGTCAGACTCCTTGATTCTTTTTTCTCAGATGTTCTGTTGAGCCCTATTAGGAACTGACTTGTGTCCCCCCAAAATTCATATATTGAAATCCTAATTCCTATTACTTTAAAATTTGATTGTATTTGGAGAAAAAGTCTTTAAATAGATATTAAGATTAAATGAGATCATAAGGGGTTCCCTAATCCAATATATCTGATGTCTCTATAAGAAGAGGAAGAAAGAGGGGCTCCTGGGTGGCTCAGTCGGTTAAGCGTCCGACTTCAGCTCAGGTCACGATCTCGCGGTCCGTGAGTTCGAGCCCCACGTTGGACTCTGGGCTGATGGCTCAGAGCCTGGAGCCTGCTTCCGATTCTGTGTCTCCCTCTCTCTCTGCCCCTCCCCCGTTCATGCTCTGTCTCTCTCTGTCTCAAAAATAAATAAAACGTTAAAAAAAATTAAAAAAAAAAAAAAGAAGAGGAAGAAAGAGACCAGCGATGCATGCACACCAAAAACAGCCCATGTGAGGACCCAGTGAGAAGGCCAACTTTGCTTACACCTTGATCGTGGGCTTCTAGCCTCCAGAATTGTGAGAAAATAAATTTCCATTGTTTAATCCATCCAGTCTGTGGTATTTTATTACGGTAGCCCTCGCAAACCAATATAAATCTCTCTAGTAGATGTTTCATTGTTGTAATTGTATTTTTGATTCCAGAATTCTTATGTCTTTTAAAAGAAAATAATTTCTATGTCTTCATTAATATTTTCTATTTGGTGAGACATTATTCTCATGCATTTCTTTCATTATTTAGGCATCATTTCTTTTAGTTCTTTGACTATATATACTTCATTTAAAATCTTTGTCTAGTAAGTCCAACTTTTGGGTTTCCTCAGGAATGGTGTCTGTTGGGTACCTTCCCACCTATGTATAGGCATACTTGTTTCTGTGCATATCACAGAGTCACTTTTTGTTGTTGTTGTCAAAAAACCCCACATTTTAAATAATATAATATGGCAACTCTGGATAGATATCTTCTCTTTGTTGGCATTGCTGATTGTTGTTGTTATTGTTGCTACTTTATTATTGCCATTGTTGTTTAGTAACTTTTCTGAACTAATTCAATAAAGTTTGTATTCCTTTTCAAATGTGTATTTGTATTCCTTTTCAAATGTGGCTACTGAAATCCTTGCTTGGTTAGCTTAATGGTCTCTAATGATTGGAAAGATATTTCCTTAAGTCTTTGCAATCAATAATTCTCCAAGTCTTTGTCAAGAGGCTTTGTGTGTGTGTTGGGGCACACTTTCAGTGCTAAGTCAGGTAGTTTACAACTACCTTTGTCCTTCACTTTCTGATTGTGCACTACCTCAAGGTAAGCCTAATGTGAGAGCTTGGGGCCTTCTCAGGTCTTTCGCGAACCACCTTACATATGTGCATGGCCTGCATCATTCCCCAGAATTTATTTAAGCTTTTTCAATATGCTTCTGAACCTCTCATTCCCTATCTTTTCTTAAGATTTCTGGTTAGCTCATTGTTTGCTCCAACTGTTATCACCACTTCAGGCAGTTCTGTAGTTAAACAATCATCACTGCTTGTCTTTCTTTGATAGACACTCTCAGGAAAAAGGCTATTTCCACTAGGTGACCTCTGGGTCAGGTCAAATAAAGAAGTCTTGTGAGTAAGATTTTTCAGGGGACTTCCAGGCAGGTCCAATCATGTCAAATACACTGGAAATTGGCCTTTGGAAGAGGTCATACCTTCTCCAGTGGCTACTAGACTGCTGGTTTTCACCATGATTGTGGCATACTGGTTTTTAAGGCTACTTCAGGGCTGAGAGGAGAGAAATAGGACTTGGGCAGAATAAAACACCACAAAGCTGGCTGTTTTTACTGAGATTCAGAGCTTCTCTTGAATCTCCCTGGATATCTGTAAGCCTTTTGTTCATTTCCCAAACTTTTAAAAAGGTCGATTTGATGGGGCTTTTTTTTTGCCAATGTCCTTGTTTTTTTTTTATAAGATGAATGCTTTTAGGAGTTCTTACTTTGACATTCCTGTTATCACTCCTATTAATTTCTTATTTAATATGTTCGTGGCCACCAAATTTATTCTTCATGCTTTCATTCATTCTAAAATTATTGAGAATTAGTTTATGGCTTCTCATGCGATCCATACTGTTGTATATACTACGGATAGTTGAAAAAAACTGGAATTTTGCAGTCAGTTCTAATGCTCTTTTATGGCAAATTGTTAAAATTGCTACTAAAATAGTCTATGTCATTACTAATTTATCTAATTATCATATCAGTTTATAAAAAAGGAATGTGAAAATACTTATAATTTTGAATTCATCTAATTTTCCCTTTAGTTTCTTATATTTTTTGCTTCACATGTTTTAAAGCACTATTTGTTGTTAGTTATGTACATTTTCATGGGTTCTTGATCGTTTGACTTTGTATCTCTAGTCATGTTCTTTCTCTTGAAGGGCCTTTTGTCTGATATACACATAGAACGTTAGTTTTCTTTTGGTTAGTGTTTGTGTACTGTAAAGTTTTCTATCCTTGTACTTTCATCCTGTGTGTGCCTTTACATTTCAAGGGTTTCTGTAAACCCCATGTAGTTAGTGTTTATACTCTTTTAGTGAATCTCACAATCTCTTTTTTTTTTTAATTTTTTTTTAACGTTTATTTATTTTTGAGACAGAGAGAGACAGAGCATGAGCGGGGCAGGGTCAGAGAGAGGGAGACACAGAATCTGAAACAGGCTCCAGGCTCTGAGCTGTCAGCGCAGAGCCCGACACGGGGCTCGAACTCACAAACTGTGAGATCGTGACCTGAGCCGAAGTCGGACGCTTAACTGACCGAGCCACCCAGGCGCCCCTCACAATCTCTTTTTAATTACAGTGTTTGATTCATTCACACATAATGTAATCACGTGCTTGCATTTCAGGCTACTTGATAGCTATGTTTTATTTCACCCATCTGCTCTTTCTTTCTCCGTCCTTCCTTACCTTCTTCAGCATTCCGCAACCATTTAAAAAATATTTTATTGGATCTCTTCTATTTACTTAATTTTATTTTGTATAATTTTAGTGGTTTCTAGGGAGGTTACAGTATCTAACTTATTACCAGATGCCTTCAAATAACTTTATACCATTTCATGAAAAATCAAGGTACATTACAATAGGATAATGCCATTTAGACTTTCCTTCCTTTGCGGCCTCAAAGTTTTCCTAGTTTATTTTGTATATTTATGTTATTTTATAAACCTTCAATACATAGTAACTTTTTTTCATTTCAATGAGTGACTTACATTTTAAAGAAAAGCAATACTCACGTATAAAGCATAAAATAATCAACAATTAAAACGATCTGCTCTTTTTCATTCCTTCCTGCTTAGAAAGCTTCTTTTAGAATTACTTGCGTTGTATGTCTGGTAAAGATGAGCTTTTTTTCTAAAAGTGTATTTACTTTGCTGTCATATGTGAAGGACGTTTTTGCTGAATATAGAATTCATGGTTGACAGCTTTTTCCCCTCAGGACTTTACAAAGACATTGCTCCATTTTGTCCTGTGTTTGGTCATTTGTATCAAGAAGTCGGCCAACATCCTTGACATTGTATCGCTTTATCCAATGTGTCTTTTTTTTCCTGTTTGTCGGGTAAGAACTTCTTTTCATCTTAGCTTTTAAGCAGTTCTCTGTGAAGAGCTTACATGGGGGCTCCGTTGTATTTTTTCCTTCATAAGCTTGGCTAAATGACTAAATACCATTTATCATTTTTAGAAAACGTTTTAACTGCTTTCTCTTCATGTATTTCTTCTGCCTCTTTCTCTGGCTACTCCTCTCTGGCACTCTAATTACATATATGTTATGTCATATAACATTACCCTACCTATTTCACTTGCTTGGTTTGCTTTTGTTTCACCTTTATCCAAATTTAATGACATTTTCCTCTGCTGTGCCAGTCTGCTGTTAGGCCCATCAAACTTACTCTTCCTCTCTGATATTGTCGCTTTCACTGTTAGTGTTCCCATTTACTGTTATTATCTTGTTTTATTTTGTGCTTACAGTTTCCATTTACGCAGTTAAATTCCCTCTCTGGTGTCTGCCTTTTCCACTGGATCCTTTCCTATAATATTTATTTTTGAGGCACTTTTTGTTCATCTGAACACCTTGGCCGTCTTTTGATCTGTTTCTCTTAACTACTTTCGCTTTGTTTCAGTCTCATGTAGATTCACTTTACCACTGGATGTAATTGTTTTTCAGGATGGGGTTCTGGTTTCCTCCTCAGAATTGCTGGAAGTGTGAGCAGTTGTATGATTCTGGGGCTGTTAATGCTTTACAGCTTTGCTGACAGTTTTTGGGTCTGTGCAAACTTCTCTTTGCTTTGCAGCGCCCCCCTCCACCCTCCAGCCTTGCATTCACCACTATAGGGAGTCTCAATCCGGCTGATTCGTTGCTGGCCTTCAGAGAGTCACTGCAGCACACTCCGTGAAACCAGAGTGCATCAGAAGGATTGATCTCACCTCCCCGGCCTTGCCTCTGCTTTTTAATATTTTTTTTAATGTTTATTTATTTCTGAGAGAGAGAGAGAGAGAGACAGAGACAGAGAGTGAACGGGGGAGCGGCAGAGAGAGAAGGAGACACAGAATCCCAAGCAGGCTCCAGGCTCCGAGCCGTCAGCACAGAGCCTGATGCGGGGCTTGAACTCACAAACCGCAAGATCGTGACCTGAGCCGAAGTTGGCCACTTAACTGACTGAGCCACCCAGGCGCCCCACGCCACCTCTGCTTTTAACACATTTCCTTTGTGTTATCAGTGAAGGTCCGTGGCAAAGAGCTGGTGGGTGACTAGGGCATGATTGTAAGTTTACTTAGTGTTTGATATTTTTTGCAAGACATGCCGATCGATCATGTGTGCCTATACTTTGGCATCATGGTCGTTTATAAGTCTTGCTGGCTTCTCTTTACCAGTGTCTGTTTGATTATGTCTGCCTCCTCTGGCCTATTTAAGGGTAAATGTAGCTATAGGTTTCTTCCCTACTTGGGAGTACTTGTCACTTTCTGGAGATTATTTAATTTAGTTTTACTTTTGTTTCAGGTCTTCAGTGAATTTTGAGTGTGATTATTTTCTGGCTTACTTGGATTGTTTACATCATTAGGGTAGGAATATTGGCTTTTTGCAATTTTCTATATTGTATGTGTAAGTCCATTATATTTTAATAAAGGATTTATCAAACTTAAATTTACTTCGATTTACAAGTATATGAAATTTATTATTTATTGCTTCTCTAACTCGTGAAACCCGTGGAATTAATAAAACCACAAATGGCATAAACCCAGGGATCATCCTAGGTGGACCTACTCTTCAGCTCATTATAATTTGTTTCCTAGATCGTGAATAAAGAGCAGGTAAGAGTTTGAATCCTGTCAGGGCTTGAATGTGGCACCCTTTCAAAGAGGAAAGCAAAGAAGAAAATTACACTGTTGTTTTGCCTCACAGGCTCCTTAGAGCTATCCGAAGTGTGTCTCTGAATTTAACAGTTATAAATGAGGACATACCTCACTTTCTTTTAAGTTTCATTTGATTATTTGCACAATGTAGGGAATCGCTAGCTCAGAGACCGTAATGCCAATTGAACACGCTCATTTCTGCCTCTCTGCTTATCCAGATCTTACCTTTCCCTCAAGATCAAAAAGTCTTTCTTTGCTGAAAGTGGAGACCTTATGATTTTTTTGATCTGGGTCAGCGACCCCTCTTTGTACACATGTCCACACACACATACAACTCAAGTGCTTACCTATTTCACATGCTAGACTCGCATATTTAGGGTATAAGAATTTACGGGAGTCCGTGAACATCTAAGGCATTCATTATAGTTATAATAATGTCAATTCTTTGATAATATGAAATTTAAAAAATACATAGTTCACATTATCTAGACACATCCAGAATAGTAAAATATCAAGCTTATGTTAGAAGTTTCACGTTTTCCTTACAAATTTCTCTAAACTAAAACTGTTATAGTTTAAATACCAACAGATAGGGGCGCCTGGGTGGCTCAGTCGGTTAAGTGTCTGACTTCGGCTCAGGTCATGATCTCGCGGTCCGTGAGTTCGAGCCCCGCGTCCGGCTCTGTGCTGACCGCTCAGAGCCTGGAGCCTGTTTCAGATTCTGTGTCTCCCTCTCTCTCTGCCCCTCCCCTGTTCATGCTCTGTCTCTCTCTGTCTCAAAAATAAATAAACGTTAAAAAAAATTTTTTTTAAAAATAATAAATAAATACCAACAGATAGATTCTCAGTATACATATTTAAAATTGGTTTGTCTTTTATTAACTTGGATGCTGAAGGTTTCTCTGTTGCATATTTTAGACAAATAAAATGATGAAGTATGGTTATAGTTTTCTTTTAATCATTTTCAGAATTAATATTTGCTTTCTCAAATCCTTTATACATCTTTCCTTTTTATCTTGACATTGTGATCTTGCGTGGCTTGTGTTTTGCTTGGTTGCTATAGAAATAGAGTGTATGCAAAATCTTGTGTTTATTTTTGCATTTTGTTTGATTGGAAAGGGCAGAAAGCAGATCTCTCTGGATGTGTTAGGACAAGATGTTAGGTCTGTTCATCACTTTAACATGCTCACCCCCAGACATTCGTTGTGCCTCCATAAATGAAACGCGTTCATGATGGTTGCTACTAATAATGCAACTCAGACTGAATACCAAGAGACCTTTCTTTTCCCTAAAGAGTGATAACTCATTCGCAGAAACTGGTTTGGAGGGTAAAGGAAAGGAGAATTGTATCAAACTGGCCAATTTGCTAGTAGGTATTTGAATTGATTCTGGTATTCAGTTAGTAGTGGGTTGTTTTCAAAATGGCCAGTTGTTGGACAGAATTTATCGAGTTATAAATGAGCTCAGTCTCAAGATTCATTTGGCTCCTGATATCCACTGTGCTTCTCCAGGGATGCTTTAGGTCAATACAGTCAGATTGGGTTCACAATTTCTTGAAGGTCTCTGTGTTTTCTGTAAGTTAGGGGTTACCGTGAGAAGTAGCTTGATTTTCTGTAGAGAGAGGTAATTCAACAAGGCTGACCATTTCTATCACAAAGATAGCTAGAAATAATTAGAAAAAGCACCAATCTATTCTAACTTCTCCTTGATGTTTTTATGATAAGAAAACCAATTTAGGACTAATAGAATACTGAGAGAAGCCTTTTGAAATCTTCTCTTGATGTAAAGCAGATCAATTAAATTAGCTTTAAGATTCTTTATTTTGGTACCCCACTGGGCTCCTTTCACATGGCCTTATAAAAAAGTATAGAACAATCCAGTGATTTTCTAGGATCAACACATAGAGGGATTACATTATGGGACAATTCCTGGTTGTGATTTCTATTTTTTTGTTGTTGTTGTTCTGTTTAGAATCATAGGAGTGGTACCTCGGCTGAATTTTAAGTTACCAATATTAGAGACTGTGGCTTTGAGCATACATATTTTCTCCTAGGGGATCCTAAACTTAAGCGATTCTGCAGCCTTTATTGATTTCAGGAGCTAAACCTTGTAAGTTCTTCAAGTGGCCAGAAGCAGTGATTTTAGGTGCAAAGACTCCAGCCTTCCTAAAATGGCTGCCTAAGGAAAGAGAACCATCTGAAATGATTGTAAAGAACGCTGCAGAACATCAGCAATTGCCCGTGGCTGCTGAAAATGACCTAGACAGGCCAGTGAGTGGCGCATCTAGGTGAAAGATATTTACCGTGGGGAAGAAGAGAAAAATAATTTGTTTTATGAAAATAATAGTGGTGCGACCTCTCACAGAATTAAGACACAGACCACTTCTTTTTTTTTTAATTTCGTTTAATGCTGATTCTTGAGGTGGGGGGTGGGGGGTGCAGAGAGAGAGAGGGAGACACGGAACCGGCAGCAGGCTCCTGACTCTGAGCTGTCAGTGCAGAGCCTGACGCGGGGCTGGAACTCACAAACCGTAGGATCATGACCTGAGCCGAAGTGGGACGCTCAACCGACTGAGCCACCCAGGCGCCCCGGCATGGACCACTTCTTAATTCTTGCACCTGACTTGGTTGGCTTTGGACCTGACAAGCCTGAACCAATTCTGTGAAGATAGTGTTGCTTTGGTGCCATCATAAAACAAGAACAAGTGAAATAAAATCTAGGGAGGGTGGAACTTCCCAAGGAAGAAGTGCCCGGTGCATCTCAGTGAGTGTGCTACATGTCTGGGAGGGTGTGCATAGTTTAAACAAGTATGAAAAGTTATTTGTTAGAGCAACGTTTTTTTTTTTTTTTCCCCTGAATCTTGGGAAAATCTCACAATGTACCCTGGAATGTACTGACAGCATTGTTACATTTTTCCTTTGGGGAGGAGAGGGGCAACCATTTCCATGTCTTATTTAAAACAATAAAAATAAGATAAAAGCAAAGTTTTATTCTAAAGGCTCAAATGAAATTTATAAGAGGCAAAATAAGTGCAAGAATATGTTTTTTTTTTACCCCCAGCAGCTTAAAAATATCCCTAAAGACCCTCTAGCAAAGGCTCACCAGGCAAATTAAAACAATTAAGAGAGCTTGCTCACCAAATGCAAAGCACATGTCTTGCTCCGTAGTCAAGAAGAAACCTCTCAAAGGTCTGGTGTTGTGGGCTGAGGCAGTCCCATAGAGATCCATAGGCAGAGAGATTTTGTTCCTTAAACCAGGGATTGACAACCTTTATCTGTGAGAGACCAGAGAGTAAATATTTCAGTCTTTGTAGGACATACAGTCTCTATCCCAACTCCTTAACCCTCCCACTGTAGCATGAAAGCAGCCATAGACCCTACATAAACAAATGGATGCAGCTGTGTTCCAATAAAACTTTATTTATAAAAACAGGCTGCGGTGAGGATTGGCCCTGGCTGTAGCTAAGTGACTTCTGCCTTAAACCAAAGGCCTGGGGATAATTTGCTGTAAACCGGCAAGGATACACTCAACATATAACACAATTACACATTTTTCTTTTCTTTAATTTTTTTTGATGTTTATTTATTTTTGAGAGAGAGAGAGAGACAGACAGACAGAGCCTAAGTGGGGAAGGGGCAGAGAGAGAGGGAGACACAGAATCCGAAGCAGGCTCCAGGCTCTGAGCTGTCAGCACAGAGCCCGACGCGGGGCTCGAACTCACGGACCGTGAGATCATGACCTGAGCTGAAGTCGGACACTTAACCGACTGAGCCACCCAGGCGCCCCATTGTCAGCATTTTAAAATTAAACATGGAGTTTCACGATGGGTACCTGGTGGGGTCCACATCATGGCTGGCCACATGACGGTTATGTGCCTTCATGAACAGTTCTCTTTAAGAACTTTGAATTCTAAGACTCAAGTGGACTTCCCTGGGCAAGGAGAATTCCCACATGTCCCTGAACTTTACAGTTGGAAAAGGGGGAAAAAAAGCATCTGTGTAATCCCCATAGTGGGAGAACAAGAAACTTGGTTTTGACCCCCTACCTTTGCCTATGGACATCTTTTTCCTGCTGTTACTGTATCCTTTGCTGTAATAAATCTTAACCATGGGTATAACTTTATTTGAGTCATGTGGGTCTAAGTGGGTGATTGTGGAACCCCTGAGATGTGAGATCTGATCGAATATTTCTATCTACCTACCTACACATTCATGTATATTTTTCTCTTTTATGCCCCGAAAACCCAGAATGTGGTGATGTGGTAACCATTTTGCTTACAGAACATCAGTAGATTGAAAATCCAGAGGAAAGGACTGAAATTTAAGTATAACTCTGCTTTGCCAAGTGCATTATAATGATAATATTAATGAACTGAGGTTTGGAAATCTGGATTCTAGAACTGTGTAACTGATAGAAACTGGGCATAAAGGGGGGCGCCTGGGTGGCGCAGTCGGTTAAGCGTCCGACTTCAGCCAGGTCACGATCTCGCGGTCCGTGAGTTCGAGCCCCGCGTCGGGCTCTGGGCCGACGGCTCGGAGCCCGGAGCCTGTTTCCGATTCTGTGTCTCCCTCTCTCTCTGCCCCTCCCCCGTTCATGCTCTGTCTCTCTCTGTCCCAAAAATAAATAAAAAAAAACGTTGAAAAAAAAAATTAGAAACTGGGCATAAAGGGACCTAAATACAAAGCAAAAGAGATATAGGTCATGCTCAGATATTGCCTATCAAAGCGATATTCAGAAAGCTTCAAAAAAATGTAAGTATAATCTCATGGCCAGAAACTGAAGACAAAAGATGGTTCAAAAAGATGGTTATATTCTGAAAATTATAAATGTTGTGAAGGAGAGAGAAGAGGAAACCAGAATTGTTAGCTTAGACTGAAAGAATCTGAAAGGAACAGATAGGGTGAAGTTGATGGTAGTAACGCGTTCAATGAGTTTGTGGATTTTTCATGGGAGCTAAAGTCCAGAATAGGTTCAAGATTATATAAATTGCCACAAACAAAGTCAAAAACCACGATATCGCCTATGCTTACAGATGTAAGATGGTAAGGGCTAGGTCCTCTGCTTGTGGCAGACGGTATGACTTCAGCAGATAACAGAGAAGGAATCTCTAATGGCCAGCTCTCTTGTTCTCATCTTTTTCATTAAGGCAAATGTTCTTCCAACTGTAAAATGTATGAGAGACATCAGAGCAAAGGAGTGATTAATACATGGGGAAAAACTGATATAAGAGAATTTAGAGCTAAAATTGATGGCAACATTAGCTGTGCCAGGGAACATACGTTAGGGAGATGTTGTAAACAGGTTATATATTGCTGTACAGAAAGCAATTGACGAGGTGTCTCACTCGTCCTTGGACAATGACCTTGGCTCATCTTCAAATAATAATTGTATTAGCCTCCTATCTCCAAACCTGTCTGTACCCTTACTAACTTCTGTTTCTTCTGTCTCGGATGATATATTTTTCTTCCTATTCTGCTGATGATACGTTTTTGGTTTTCTCAACTGACTTGTTTTACTCACTTATTCACCTATTCACAGATTCATTCAGTAGATATTTATATGTGCTGGGTACCATTCTAGGAGCTGAAAATACATTAGCAAACAAGACAGGCAAGAATCTGTCTCTTGTGGAACTTACATCTAATTGAGGGAGAAAGACAGTAAATAAAGGAGCAAAGAAATACATGATATGATTTCAGAGTGTGGTAAGATTCATAAAGGAAATTAAAAAAAAGAGATACACAAGAGAGTGATTTGAGTTTGGTTGACTATTTTAGATGTGGTGATCCAGAAAGGCCTGTCTGAGGAAATGACATTTGAGCTGAGACCCAAGGAGCTAAATATGTGAAGAGTTGGAAGAAATCACAAATGTACAAGTCAGGGGTTGGCATGAGCTTAACAGTAATGGAACAGAAAGATCAGTGTGTTCAAGTCTAGTGAATACTTGGGAGAATGGGAGCAAATGAGATTGAAGAGGTGAGTAGAAATCAGATGGACCTCTGCAGACCATGAAATATGATTTCTATTATAGGGCTTTAGGAAGACATCAAAGTCATAATATTTTAAAAAGAGAATTTTAGTACCCACGTAGAGAATGAATGGTAAGATAATACAAAAGCAAAAACAGGTAGCTCAATCAGGAGGGTGTTACAATTTAGGTGTGAGATGTGGGTATCCTGGGCACAAGTGAGTAGCTACATAGAATGGTTGGATTTGGATTTTACTTTATGGATGGAGTTGACAGGATTTGCTAATGGCTTGTATGTTTTCTAGATTTTGGACTTGAGAAACTTGGGGGGAGGGTGCAGAATTTTATGAGATGGGAAAGATTATAGCATAAAAGTGGTGTGGGGAAAGAGGCATCATGTGGAAGAATAAAATAAGTGTGAAGTCTTAGACATTATCAACTTCTGTCTCTCTTTTGTACTTTTCGCTTCTCTGATCCCTCCATTCTTAGCCTCTAAGCGTGCTAAGTCTTTCCTGCCCTAACTCTCCTAATCTTCCCTTAGCTCAGCTTCTCCTTTGGAATATTGCTCTCCTCTTCTTTTCATCAGTAAGTTTCTTGAAATAAATAATCAACACTTCTTACTACTTCCTCTCACATAATTTCTTCATCTACCGTTTGCAATCCGAAGTGTGATACAAAAGCACAAAGAATTGACTCTGTTTTCCTACTTCTGTACTGACATAATGATGACCATGGGTCTATAATATGTAGGCACAAGCGCGAGATGCTGAGAAGGTCAAGCTCATACCGGCGTTCCACTCAGTCGGCTTCTTCTTGTGCTACTGTCATAGGTGACACTCCAGCCTCCAGCCACGGTGGTCTTGCAGACATCTGTGACTGTCCCAGAGGAGGCTGAGTGTAAGTGTACTGCTGGACCATCACAGACAAACTAGAAGAGGCATATATATGCTCAAAGTATTAATAAGTGATCATCCGTGGGATTCATTGACCGTTTGAGTCCCCATCAACTCTTAGTCGTTCAGTTCTGTTAAACATTTTGGATTGATTTGCACTGCCTTTGCTCAAGAAGACTCTCCCCTTTTTCTTCTTTAATGTGACAGTTCACCGTCCTGCCTAGGTAACAAGATAATTCTCAAGAATGGCATTACAATTGCATGCCATTTACAAACAGTCAGAATGTGTGTTTCCTCCAATGTAAGGATAAAGTTAAGTAGAGATGTTTATCGTGGTGCAAGAAATGTCATCAAGTAAAACTAGGAGAGTCAGGCTTTTGAAAAGAAACCACCCAGTTAATTCAGGTCATTCAGATCATAGAAAAGTTGTGGAAGTAATAAATTGCGGTATTAAAATGTCCACTCACAAATGTTTCAGATTCAAGTGGTTTTTACATCAGCTTTTTCTTTGGCATCAAATTTTAATGTATCTTTTCTCAATAGCAATATCACAGCTCATGAAGTTTATCTGAGGCACAATTATTGCCGATTGAAACTTTTAAAGTAACGATTTTTTCCCCACATAATGTTAATTATTTCCATAATATAATTATGCATTTTGCTTTAAGAATTTTAATGAGTATTGGAAGCAGATATGTGACTTGGAAGTTCATTAGCTATCTAGTTTTCAAGGCGTGTTCAGAGGAAGCAGAGACTAAACTTGAAGTTGAAAGAACACTGGCGTAGAAGACAGGACACGTGGGCTCTACCCTAGGGTCTTTGTCCTAGGCTTCTTCTCCTAAATCTTTCTAGGCTTCCATTTCCTCATTTGACAAATGGAGAAAATAATACCCATCTTATATTCCTCATGTTGTTGGATTTTTCAGAGACAGTTACAATTTCAAATATTCCAACTTCTTGACAGGACATTTGTCTTAATTTCTGGCTCACAAAGCACAGTTACATCAAATATATGTTGTATAACTAAGGTCATAGGGAACCAGAAGCTACAATTCAGCCTGGCTTTTATGTCTCTCGTTTTATGTGCAATTATTGTTCTCTTTGTCTTTATGGCTTTTAGGCTCAAGATAAAAGTTCCAAGGCATGAGAGTCGAAAAAGGAGCCATTCACATCTCCTAGCAACCTTCATTTTGTCATTTCTTTTGCAGTCTTCCAGAGAGATATGACAGTTGTCAACTCTCACAGAGACTGAAAGTATGGCTGAGAGAATCACAGACTTAACAGATTTTAGAGTTGGAAAGACCACCTTGCTTTCGAGTGAGGGAAAAGAAATCCTGACACATTCACTCACAGCTGCCCTTCCTGTGTCCTTTGCAAAGAGATTGCCAAAGGATAGGAAAAGCTGGGCAGTTGTTAGGGTTTGCACACATACATTACACAGAAAAACAAGAGTTGTGTCTCCTGTGGATCCACAGAATCTGGAAGCAGGAACCAAAGGAATTAGGGTTCACGTGAACAATTAAGGGGAACAAGGTAAAGGCCTATTTGGAAAGACAGTGATGCAACTACTACCTATTAATTTAAGAAAAAGATGGAGGCGCCTGGGTGGCTCAGTCGGTTAAGCGTCTCACTTTGGCTCAGGTCGATCTCGCGGTTCATTGGTTCGAGATCTGCTTTGGGCTCTGGGCTGACAACTCAGAGCCTGGAGACTGCTTCGGCTACTGCGTGTCCCTCTCTCTCTGCCCCTCCCTTGCTCTCTCTCTCTCGCTCTCTCTCTCTCTCAAAAATAAATAAACGTTAAAAAAGTAAAAGAAAATCCCTCTGAAATATCATACAACACACTTCAGTCTCTAGGAAATGCACTTCTGAAAAATAGCCTGACATCAAGATCATGCTTAGTTCAACAAAACTTCATCAGGTTCAGTGGCTGCAAAACTTCACAGGCTCTGATAGTTGCAGGATTACGATGACCATGTTAGAATGACGTGGAGAAGGACAATCAAAAGGTGGAGACAAGTGGACTCAAGTGCGGGCCGAAAGAAATATATTAAGGGTCACTCCGGAGTAATCTTAGAAAACTGAAATTAATTATGAATGCAAGGAAACTATAGTGGTGATGTACAGAGATAAGTGGACGTTTCTCAGCTGAACAAAGGTATTCTTCTGACTGGGACAAGTTCTTGGTGGTGGTAACATTATCAACTAATGTTTTGCTATCCCCCAGGATGCCTAGGGCCATGAAAATACGGTAGTTCATTAATAGCTAGAGAGAGCTTTTCTTTTATTTTTTTTATCAGTCGGATGATCATTTATTTATTCAACAGACATATTTATCGACTTGTATATTTGATATAACATAAAAACAGAGATGAATATGACACAGTCACTTGCCCTTGAACTTTTCAGCCATAACCGCATGTAAAATTGTAATTCACTTGCAAGAAGTTTTATCGTTGAAGATAGACCAATTAACCTCAAGATGACGGAGTTAAAAATAATCAGCGTGTTTGCCAGAGGGGTGGTGGCTGGGGGGGATGAGTCAAAGTGACAAGAACGATTAAGAGGTGCAAACTTCCGGTTATAAAATACACAAATAAGTCCCAGAGATGAAAAGTACAGCATAGGGCGTATAGTCAATGAGATTGTAATAATGTTGTATCGTGACAGATGGTGACCGCACCCATGGTGATGAGCATTGAGTAACGTACAGAATTTTGAATCGCTATGCTGTACACCTGGGGCTAATACTATGTTGTATATTAATTATGCTTCAATCAAAAATAATAAGTAAATAAGATGAAAAAATAATCAGCAAGTTGTCTTCTGACGCTTATTGCCAGATAGTTATCTTGGAGACTCTGTATTTTCAAACATCCCCTTATTTTCCTATCTACGTGGAAGAGAGGGACAGTGCCTCATGTGATTTTCCATAAAAATCCAAAGTTTGGCTATGTTTTGTTGCAGGACTCTCTTGGGTACAAGTACTTTGTTCTTTGTAATAATGGTTGTTTACTTTGCTATAAGCAGATCTGCTTGAATGTGTTTTCATTGATTTTGTTTTTCTACGCACCTTCAATTTGTGATGAGAAATGAATTATAATGCTGATGCTGTGCCAGAGTGGACAGCAAAGACAATCTGATTTATACATACCAGACTATTTCCATTGACAAAAGAAATAAAAGAATAGAACCAAAACACTAGACGGAAATTTGGAATGTTATCAATTCATTCTTGCTACAGTCCGTACACGTTCAAGAGATGGATGAATCTTTAACCATTTTAAGGACGTTCAAGGAGGAATTTCTTACTATTTCCTTTTGTTACCTGTGCCTAACATTTGTTGCTGACTCAATAATATAGCCAAGCAAGACGTGCAAACTCAAATGGTTTTCTTTCTTTTAAAAACTTTTGGGAATGTTTACTTACTTTTGAAGGGGAAGGAGACAGAGCATGAGCTGGGGAGAAGCAGAGAGAAAGCGAGACACAGACTCCAAAGTGGGCTGCAGGCTCTGAGCGGGGCTCGACCTCACAAACCGCGAGATCATGACCTGAGCTGAAGTCAGCCGCTTAACTAACTGACTGAGCCACCCAGGCGCCTCGGTTTTTCTCTCCCATTACAACCATATGTGTTTAAGTAAATGGGATAAAGTAAAACCCACAGGCAGCAATCCCTTATTGTTGGAATATGATTTTTACAGTTTGCAACCCTAAAGAGATCCAACCTTCTCCCTGAACAAGCGGGGGTGAATGTACTTTTTAACTACTAACCATCAGTTAGCTTCAAGAGGTCATGCTGATAGCGTTGTATGGTGACAGTTGCCATGGTTGTGGTCAGCGTAGCATGATGTATGGAGTTGTGCAATCATTATGTTGTGGACCTGACAGCATTGTAGCATTGCGTGTCCGCTCCACTCTCATAGAAGAAAGTTTTAAAAATTTTAAAAAGAGGGGCGCCTGGGTGGCTCAGCCGATGGAGCGTCCGACTTCGGCTCGGGTCACGATCTCGCGGTCCGCGAGTTCGGGCGCCGCGTGGGACCCGGTGCCCACAGCTGGGAGCCTGGAGCCCGTTGCGGATTCTGTCTCCCTCTCTCTCTGCCCCTCCCCCGCTCATGCTCTGTCTCTCTCTCTCTCTCTCTCTCTCTCTCTCTCTCTCTCTGTCAAAAATAAATAAAAACATTAAAAAAAAAAGAATATACACAAATGCTAGGCTCATGTAATTCTGAGGGGAAAAGAGTTCTATTGCAGTCAACTCATCCCAAAATAGAACTTACTGTTGATTTTACCTTTCCTTCCGTATTAGGGTTCTCTAGAGAGAAATTATTTTAGGGGATCAGCTCACATGATTGCAGAAGCAAGTCCAAAATCTTCAAGTAAGATGGCAGACGGGAGAACCAGGGAGGAGTTGCATTCTGAGTGCAAGGGCAGTCTGCTGGAAGAATTCCTTCTCACTGAAGGAAGTCAGTCTTCGTTCTATGAAGACATTCAACTAATTAGATGAGGCCCACTCACATCATGGAAGGTAATCGGTTTTATCAGAGTCTACAAATTTAAAGGTTCATCTCATCTGAAAAACATTTTCTCAGAAACATCCAGAATAATGTTTGACCAAATAACTGGGTAGTGTGGTGCAGCCAAGTTGACTCATAAAAATTACTCTCACGCCTTTTCTGTTTCAAAGTCCTAAAGCTCTTATGCTTAAATCCTTGAGTCTGCTACTTAATCAAGCCACACAAAATCACTTGACGGATAGGACTGGAACTGAAGGCATGACACGGAAGAAGAATTAATGATACCCCCTTTAGGACACACTGTAAAACCTCAAATTCAGACAGCAGTTTGTCAGTTCACTCAATAAAATAGTTTTGAGCACCTAAAATATGCCATTACAGGATTATGCTATATGCTGAAGACACTATGGAAAGCAAAGCAGGCGTGGCCCCTGCCCTTAGGGAGTTGTAGTCTGGTGAACTAAGACAACCGGATATTGACCAAAGGTCACACAGATAAATGTAGTCCTTTGAAATAGTTTGATGAAACCTCATGTAGTCTGAGTGGTTCAGAAATGATATTTGAGCTGAAATATGATGGATGATTAGAAGCAAACTAGGCAGGGGCACCTGGGTGGCTCAGTCACTTGAGTGTCCAACTTCAGCTCGGGTCTTGATCTCACAGTTCCTGGTCGTGATCTCCCATTCTCACTGACAGTACAGAGCCTTCTTGGGATTCTTTCTGTCTCTGCCTCCTCTCTCTCTCTCTCTCTCTCTCTCTGTCCCCTTCTTTCTCTCTCTTTCTCAAAATAAACAAATAAGCTAAAAAAAACCCAGAAGTTAACTAGGCAAAAGGAGAACCAGCTTGTGGTATCACTGAGATGAGGAAGGGAGCATGGTGACTATGGGCGTCTGAGACGTCAGTGTGGTTAGGAAAGAATGAATAAGAGAGAACATGATTTCAACGAGAATGTAGATGTACTTAGGGATGAGGTCATAGGAAGTCTTGAGCATATTAAGGAATTTTGCCTTTACCCCAAGTGTTAAAGGAAGGCGCTAAAGATTTTTTTAGCCAAGGGAAGACATAATCAGATTTTCTTTGAACACCTCATTCTGAGTGTGGAGAACAATCTGGAGGGAGAGAAGAACGGATGAGGAATAGACCAATTAATAAGTTATTGATTTTTAGGGCAGGAGAAGATGAAGCCATAAACTACAGAGGTAGTGGTAGACATAGAAAGAAGTAGATGGATTGTAGAGACACTTAAGTGGACTCGGTGATGGATTGGGTATATGGGGTAAGGGAGAGATTGCTGGACTGAATGGATGGTGATATCACTTGGAAGTTTAAGCAGCACATGAATAGGACTAGGTTGGGGAGGCAAAAGAGAAGTATCAGGTATTTGTTTACATTTTTTTAATATGAAATTTATTGTCAAATTGGTTTCCATACAACACCCAGTGCTCTTCCCAACAGGTGCCCTCCTCAATGCCCATCACCAACCCTCCCCTCCCTCCCACCCCCCATCAACCCTCAGTTTGTTCTCAGTTTTTAAGAGTCTCTTATGTTTTGGCTCCTTCCCTCTCTAACCTTTTTTTTTTTTTCCCTTCCCCTCCCCCATGGTCTTTTGTTAAGTTTCTCAGGATCCACATAAGAGTGAAAACATATGGTATCGGTCTTTCCCTGTATGACCTATTTCACTTAGCATAACACTCTCCAGTTCCATCCACGTTGCTACAAAAGGCCATAATTCATTCTTTCTCATTGCCAAGTAGTATTCCATTGTGTATATAAACCACAATTTCTTTATCCATTCGTCAGTTGATGGACATTTAGGCTCTTTCCCTAATTTGGCTATTGTTGAAAGTGCTGCTATAAACATTGGGGTACAAGTGCCCCTATATAGGCACTATATATCTATATAGGCACTCCTGTATCGCTTGGGTAAATTCCTAGCAGTGCTATTGCTGGGCCATAGGGTAGCTCTATTTTGTTTACATTTTTGAGGTGCCATTGAGACATCTAAAAAAAGGTATAAGCTAAACGGTAGAACACACTGGCTTGGAACACAAAGAGATTTGTTCTAGAGACAACATTTTGAATAATTTCCCTACAGGTGGAAAATATTTCAGCAGTTTTGCTCTCTTCATTTTCTTAATCAGAAAAGTCAAGAAATAGGTAGATTGACTTGTCCATAGCTACACAGCTTAAATAGCCTACATTGAGATTCTTATGTCTTTTGAATCCATACATGGTAATTAAATACCTACACATATATTTTTCTTATTTTAGGACTCTTGATCATACTTCAGGTGTAGATAAAGTTTAAAATAATCTTTTAATGTACAAAATATGTGGGAGAATGCCTCTTTTTATAATGTAACATATTGATTCTATACTAAGTTATATAATAAATGAGAACCTTCTAGTATGAAAACCATAGGGCCTTTTTTTATGTCACTAAAATAATCATGTCACTAGCTTTGGAATTAGGCTCTTTAAATGAAAACACAAATCATTTCACCATGATCTGACATAAATTAACCTCAGGAGAAATCTCTTCAAATGGAAATTTTCAGGTTTCTTTGAACTGACTCTTGTAATTTCCCAGGAGACAACAAATGAATAGTGAGATCTACCTATGGAAGAATTATTTAATTATACATCCATCTGCTCAATGTCTTGACTTAGGCAATTTGTTTTGAGAGGCGACTGCTTGTTTTTCTCCTTAGCCTGAGAACGTAATCACATTATAAATTCCACCCTTTTAATATCAATAAACTTATTAGCTATTTGCTGAGTACCCAACATTAGGTTAGTTATTATGAATAATTACAAAATCAAATGAAAACAAAACAAAAACTGATGATGTGGCTCTTGTACTTAATGTCTATTTAAATTATAGGTTATATGAGGCTAGACTTTGGTTAAAAATCAAGGCTAGACTTTGGTTAAAAATTGGGATGCCTGGGTGGCTCAGTCGGTTAGGTGTCTGACTCTTGGTTTTGGCTCCAGTCATGATCTCACGGTCGTGAGATGGAACCCCCGCCTTGGGCTCTGTGCTGGGTGCGGAGCCTGCTTAAGATTCGTTCCCTTTCCCTCTGCCCCTCCCCCCTCTCAAAAATAATAAAAATGATTTAAGAATAATCTGTAAATATATATTCTAAAACCTAAGTAGTGGTATTGGCTATCCATTGTATTGAAATTCCCAGAAGGGAGACTACCCTCTCATCTCTATAAGTTGTAGATGGCTTCATAGAGGAAGAGGGATTTGAGCTAGGTAGTAAAGGAAAGAGAGTTGGCAGTTTTAGTCACATTGTCTGCTTGCCCTCATACCCCGTAAGAGAAACTAACCCATCCATATTGTGTTCTATGCGTCCCCTCTGTCCTTCACCCTACCCAGCCACTTGGTTGGTTATCTGATCCATGTTGCATCCAAGACTATTTAGTGACTTGTTTTCTTGTAGGCTGATGCAAACAGGTCAGCTGTGTCAACCAGATCCCTGGACTCTGAATTTTCCCTTAAGAAATATTGCGAGATTGATACGATTAGTAGTATAGGTCTTAATATATAGGATAGTAAAGGAGGCCATAATGGCAATTTCCAATGCAGACATATAAGGAGTGGAAAATGTCAGGAGGCAGAAATTTTGAGGAAGCAGAAAAGCCTATTTGGTAGAAAAAAGAAAAGAGAATAAATGCAGAGTGACATTGAAAGTAGAAGATGAGAAGTAGAAAGCCCATTATAACCCATGAGAGATAAATGGAAAGAACTAATTTCAATTTCAGTTCCAGTTTCTAGAACTTCCTCAGTTACTGGAGGCTTCCAAGTTACAATTTTAATTTTAGTTTACGTATTTCCTTACAATGAATTCCCCACTGCTTTATTTGTATTAATTGGACAAGCTGCATTTCTTGCAACATAAAGAATCTAATTAGAATAGAAAGTTTGGATTAAGATGAACAGAGAGGAGGGGCATTTCTAGTGGGAGGGACTAAAACTTGCCAAAAGAGGGAATAATGAGCAGAGTATGCTAGAAGGCCTGATGATCATGCTGGCAAATGTTAGAGGTACTCGTTGGAGGAGTGAAAAATGTAAGATTAGATACATAGGATGGGCTTAAATTCTGGTGGCATCACAAAATCAGTTGAATAATTTGGTTGAGATCTTATAGGCTATATAATAGCCAGCTCAAGTGATATGATCAATGCAGTGCTAGAAGATGGCTCTTTCAGAAAATGAATTGGTCAGAGCAAAGGTACCAGCTCAGAAACTACTGCAGCCATTCAGGCACAAGGTAAGATATGGCCCACAATGGCAAATATGTGGTAGGCATCCCACTGTTCCCTATTCCTAGGCCCATGATACATTGCTATTTCATTATCGCACTCTTCACCTGTTGAGCATACCTTAGCATTTTCTGAATGGTACTCCAAGCAATGAACGGCCTTTGGTTAGTTACCAAGTGAAATGAAATTTATTCGCACCCCCTGCGCTGGCACATTCTACTATTTTGGCAAAGAGAGTTTTGATAGGTTTTAACACTCATGATGCAAATCCAAGCCTACAGAATATCTATGGATGTCCTGGGTGCTATGTTTCTCTGCATCTGGGGCTCAAATCTTGCCATATCAAACAATAAAGAATGGATTGATGGTTTGTACTGGAGTTTACTTGTTTGAAATACCATTCTGGTAAGTAGGGCGTTAATGGAGTGTGGGAAATTTTAGTTGTTAGGTCTTAGTTGTGATGACAGAGATCATTTAAAATAGGCAATCCCGGGGCGCCTGGGCGGCTCAGTGGGTGAAACGTCCAAGTTCACTTCAGGTCGCGAGCTCACAGTTTGTGAGTTCGAGCCCAGTGTTGGGCTCTGTGCTGACAGCTGAGAGCCTGGAGCCTGCTTTGGATTGTCTCTTTCTCTCTCTGCCCCTCCCCCACTTGTGCGCTCGCTCTCTCTCTCTCTCTCTCTCTCTCAAAAATAAGTAAATGTAAAACATCAAAAAAAATAAAATAAAATAGGCAATCCCTACTGTTTTCCACTTCCTGGGATATCTTTTACTATAAACATAAAGTCGTAGTAGTAATTGTGCTTTTGGTATATGTTAATTGAAAAAATACATAAGGATAAATAACCATAGTGACCTTAGTTAGCCTTTTATAGAAATTTATACTTTATTCATTACAAAAGCATGCATTTTTCAACTTAGAGTTAATACACAGAAATGGCTTACATATTTATTCAGTTCACTAACACTGCCGGGTGCATGTGGTCTCAGGGCCACAGCAGAGAAACATTGAATAAAAGTATGTTCCCCCGAGAGCTTAGAGATCAAATCTGAGTGGTGAACAAATGAGGAGGCAGGGCCCCCGGAACTCCAGGTTGTGGAGAAGAAGCCAACAGAAAGACCATGAAGAGTGTAACATATCTGCCTTTAAGTGGGTTCCTAACTTTCCTCTGCTTGTCCTGGAAAATATCACTTCTGGCTAATTGAAATGTATGGGCATGATTATTACCTAATAGCTTAATCCTGTAGATCTTTTCACTCATGAATCTGTTTTTCAGGAGTGCGTTTGCAGGAAGTCCGGGCAGACATGAGATGGGGAGCCACGTCATGTCATGTATTCCATCTATAGACAATGCTTGGTGTTTTTAGGCATTTGCAAGCTCTGTTTAAAACTGTACACTCTTTCCATCTCCTTTATCCACTCGTTGCTGCCGATGAATCTACAACTCATATTCGGAATCTTTGACCTAAAGTGTCTTAAAATTGGCCTTGGGCCACCTGGGTGGCTCAGTCTGGGCATCTGACTGCATCGTTTGGGCATCGGACTTTGGCTGAGGTCATGATCTCACGGTTTGTGGGTTTGTGAGTTCGAGCCCCGCGTCAGGCTCTGTGCTGACTGCTCGGAGCCTGGAGCCTGCTTCGGATTGTGTATCTCCCTCTCTCTTTGCCCCTCCCTGCTCATGCTCTGTCTCTCTTTCTCTCAAAAATAAATAAACATTAAAAAAATTGTCTGGGGCTTTTTAATTTCTGATTCTGCTGTGCAAACATTTGAATTAAGTAAAAATTGCCGATAATTTAAAGGTAGCAAAGTTCACCACTACATGTTATAGTGGATGTTCTATTTAAAAAAAAAAAAAAAAAAAACATTTTCTGGAGTCCCACAGCTAGGTAGGTCAAGGATCAGAGGTCTAATTCAGCAAAGGCCAGAGCACAACCAGACAAATAATGAAAGCAAATTGTGACTTAGGTACCTTAGGAAAGAAAACAATGTGTAACTGGAAAAAAAGACAAAGTGGAAATGTGTTTAGCTGAAAAATAAGTCGGAATCATATAAATGTGAGTTCAAAGTGTTACCTTGTGTAAAAGTCAGAGATTCACATAAACCTGGGATCGGGGCCCTCATAGAACCAGAATGTTTTTGCATAAACTGAGACAAAGAACGAACAGACGAAACCATAGATTTTGGATGAAGGTATTTATTAAAGACCAAAGAAATGTAAAGCTCTAGCATATAAGACTGCATATGAAAACAGAATGGGATACAAGGGATATGTGATTAAAATCCATTTGCTCATTGATCGGGCAAAAATAAGCAGAGTGCCCGACACTCTGGAGGGGTTCTCAGACTATAGACATTGTCCTTGGGTTCGAGGAGTCTAGAAAGAGAAATGAACGTGTCAGGAAAATAATTATAATATATCTCAGTTTCCTCATTAAAGAAATATTTATTGAACACCTACTATATGCCAGATACCATGTTATTCCATAGGGTTAAGGTATAATGATAAGCAAGACAGGCCTGATTCTTGGCCTTATAGAGCTTGGAATATAGCATGCTATCATAGAAAGCTCCTGTGTATTGAGGAAGGTTCTAGAATCAAGATGATATACATAAAACTTACCTACTAAGCAGTAAGTGGCTTGCCTATTCAGCTCCTATGTTTGTGTCGCTTCTCCCTCACCACCAAAAATAAAAATCAGTTTACATATGCATCCGTCCTTTCCTTCTTATTTCCTGTTATAACAGATGTACCTCTGAAACTACCTTGCCATTTACTTTAGCCTATTCTTTGGAGAAAAATTAGACTCTGTTGCCATCAATGCCTTATTGCCAAGGGATAAAAGGTACCCGTGAGAAATGGTCTGTGTTCATTAGGCTGTCATCACCTTGTAAAGAAACTCTAATCCTGAGTTTTTAGGGGTGATTGTTGATGTGCTTCAGAGAATAGACAACTTAAGAACTGTCAGTAAAAGGAGGCGATAATATCTACTAAGCTAAAAGCATGAGTATTATTAGTATGTATGTGTTTTGGCTCCTCTTGGGCTTTGGCTCTATTTAGAGTATGATTATTTGCAGAATGCAAAGCATAATGATCAAAATGGTAGAGTAGGGTCTCTTAAACAATCTGCTAATGCATGTTTGAGTTCTTCGGAACAAAAAGAGTTCCAGATGAGATGTGGATGTATGGTATTGAGGGCGAAAGGACAGGTTTAGTAGACCTATGGTATTAGTTGGAATGGCACTTTGTAAAGATGAGATTGTGGTTGAACCCACCCATCTCTTATTAACTTGGTGACGCTACAGACCTATTTGAAGACCAGAGAAAGCCAGAGGCTTGAAGCTGTGACAGCTCGAGACTAATGAGACATAAATGGATAGATGCTATGAATCCGTTCTTAATTTCATTATCAAGGCTTTGATCACAGCAGCAGCCCTTTGTGATGTGATGTGATGTGAATTCAGATCACCACCAAAAGGCCTTGCATATACTTTTGACTTCCCCAAATCCTGCAAGGTCAGCTTTTAAAATGAACTAACGCAACGGAACGTTTTCCCCTTCATTATTAGATGGGCTCCAAGCCTGGGAACGTGGAGAATTAAATGGGATGGGATAGGAGAATGAGAAGGAATTTTTGAGTGAGAAGCATTGTCAAGGAAGATAAAGCAGTTTACAGGGCTACAGTGGGGGTGCTTTGAACAGTACTGTCACATAGTAGAGTACTAATGTGGGATGGTTAAAAGACATCATGGAATGAACTGGGATCTGAGAAGGGTGGCAGCTTAGGGTAACACTGCAGAAATGATTGCATCAAAAACAGATACCTGTGGCTTTGCAATAAGCACATGATTCAAAATTTATCTCTCTGTGTTTGAAGGAAAACGTCCTTGCCAAATGGTATCAAACCATTGGTAGGTATATTGGTATGTAATTTTATCAAAGATATGTACACAGCATCTTCTCTCTCCTGACCTTAGGATAGGAGACAACAAATTGTTGATGACTGCTGTTTATTAGGATAAAGGGGAAACATATATCTTGCTGAACACCCTCTTGAAAGGATCTTTCAAGAACATCATTGGGTCGCCCCCAAGTGGCCTCTTCGCCTATAGGCATGCTCCTATAATACTTCTATCAAATTGCTTTGGCTGGCAAATAATATACTTTAGATTTGGTGAAATTTCATTTATATATCCCTTTCCTGGAATATGTAGTGCATTTTTCAAGAATGCCTGCGTTGAGAATTCACTCATTGATAAGAGACAGCGAGCAATATATTATAGGGTGCAACAATTCTATAATGTGCTCACTGTGGCGAATGTAATAAAGAAGGACTTGATAGGACTATTGCTATCTAATTATGTTTCATCAGAGCCTACAAAGTATCTGCACAGCTCTGGCACTTATCCTGAAAAGGCAGCTAAACAGTAACAAGTGCCAAAAAAATTAAAGCCTTCTGTCTTAGGAATGCACACGTGGAGCCCATATGTTAGAAAACTGGAGTGAGTTTTGTTTACCATAATCAATTACTTCGCAACACTTAAACATGGGATTTAGGAAGAATTCTGAAGCAACTAAACCAAGTGTTTCCCATAAAATGGATTTGTTAATATCTTTATGAAATCTTGAAGAAAAAAACAAATTTTACTTAAGAGTTTACAAGACTAATGTTGACAGCAGTGTCTCTTTTTTTGTGGATATCAAAAAAGATTTTATTTCTTTAGAACTTTTTTTCCTTGCATAACTGAGACCCACTGAACAGCAATTTTCCATCTCCCTGTTCTCACAGCCCCTGACAACCATCAACCTACTTTCCGTGTCTATGAGTTTGGTCATTAGCTATCTCTTGTAAGTTGAATCATGCTCCATTTGTGTTTTTGTGTTTGGCTTTTTTTACTTAGCAATAAGGTCTTCCTGTTTCATCAATGTTGTAGCATAGGACAGAATTCCCTCCTTTTCTTAATGTTGAATAACATTCCATTGTATATATGTACCATATTTTCTTTATAGATTCATCCATTGATGGACATTTAGATTTTTCCCACATATTGACTATTATGAATAATGCTCTGCAAATGATTATGGTTGTGCAAAAAAAATACTGTTTGAGATCCTGATTTCAATTCCTTTGAATATATACGTAGAAGTGGGTCATTTGGTAGTTCTATTTTTAATTTTATGGGGAAACTCCATATTGTTTTCCATAGAGGCTGAAGTACTTTAAAATCCAACTAACAGTTTGCAAAGTTTCCAAATGTTAAATGTACTCCCAACACTTATTCTTTCTTCCTTTTTTTAAAGAAAGTGATCATCCTATGGGGGAAAAAAAATGAGAGCCTTTTCCCTAAGGTCAGGAACAAGACAAGGGTGTCCACTATCACCACTTTTATTCAACATAGTACTGGAAGTCCTAGCCACAGCAATTAGACAAGAAAAAGGAATAAAAGGCACCCAAATTGGCAAAGAAGTCAAACTTTCACTATTTTGCAGACAACATGATACTCTATATACCAAAACACTGCTAGAACTGATACACAAATTCAATAAAGTCACAGGATACAAAAATCAATGTACAAAAATCTGTTGCATTTCTCTACACCAATAATGAAGCAGCAGAAGGAGAAATTAAGAAAACAATACAATTTATAATTGCACCAAAAGAATAAGATACCTAGGAGCAAACATGACCAAAGAGGTAAAAGACCTGTACTCTGAAAACTATAAAACACTGGTGAAAGAAATTGAACAGGATGCAAAAATTGAAAAGTCATTCCATGCTCATGGATCGGGAGAACAAACATTGTTAAAATGTCTATACTACACAAAGCAATCTACACGTTTAATGCAATCCCTATCGAATTACCACCAGCATTTTTCACAGAGCTGGAACAAACAATCCACAAATTTGTATGGAGCTACAAAAGACTGATTAGCTGAAGCAATCTTAAAAAAGCAAAGTTGGAGGCATCACAATTCTGAACTTCAAGTTATATTGCCAAGCTGTAGTGATCAAGACAGTATGGTACTGGCACAAAAATAGACACATAGATCAGTGGAACAGAATAGAAAACTCAGATATGAACCCACAAGTACATGGTCAATTAATCTCCAAAGAAACCAGGAAAGAACATGCAATAGGAAAAAGACAGTCTCTTCAACAAATGGTCTGGAGAAAACCGGACAGCAGCATGCAAAAGAATGAAACTGGACCACCTTCTTATAACATACACGAAAATAAATTAAAAATGGATGAAAGACCTGAATTTGACACAGGAAACCGTCAAAATCCTAGAAGATAACACAGGCAGTTAGTTACTTCTTTAACATCAGCCATAGCAACTTTTTTCCTAGCTATGTCTCCTGAGGCAAGGGAAACAAGAGCAAAAATAAGCTATTGGGACTTCATCAAAATAAAAAGATTCTGCACAGTGAAGGAAACAATCAACAAAACTAAAAGGCAACCTGTGGAATGGGGGAAGATATCTGCAAATGACACATCCAATAAACAGTATTCAAAACATATTAAAGAGCTGATGCAACTCAACACCCAAAAAACAAATAATCCAATTAAAAATGAGCAGAAATGATGAATAGACATTTCTCCAAAGAAGACATACAGATGGCCAACAGGCACATAAAAACATGCTCAACATCACTTAGCACCAGGGAAGTGCAAATCAAGACCACAATGAGACATCACCTTACACCTGTCAAAATGGATAAAATCAACAACACAAGAAACAACAAGTGTTGGCAAGGATGTGGAGAAAGGGGAACCCTCTTGCACTGTTGGTGGGAATGCAAAGTGGTGCAGCCACTGTAGAAAACATTATGGAGGTTCCTCAAACAATGAAAAATATAACTACCCTACGATTTAGTAATCACACTACTGGGTATTTACGCAAAGAATACAAAAACACTAATTCAAAGAAACACATGCACCCCCATGTTTATAGCAGCATTATTTATAATAGCCAAGATATGGAAGCAGCCCAAGTGTCCGTCCATTTATAAATGGATAAAGAAATGGTGTGTGTATACACACACACACACACACACACACACACACACACACACAATGGAATATTATTCAGCGATAAAAAAAGAATGAAATCTTGCCATTTGTATGACGTAGATGGTGCTAGAGAGTATAATTCTAAACAAAGTAAGTCAATCAGGGAAAGATAAATACCATATGATTTCACTCATATGTGGAATTTAAGAAACAAACAAGCCAAGGGAAAAAAAAGACAGACAAAGCAATAAGCAGACTTAATTATAGAGAACAAACTGATGGTTACCAGAGGGGAGGGCAGTGGGAGATTGATTAAATAGGTGATGGGGATTAAGGAGTCCACTTGTTATAAGCACCAGGTGATACATGGAATTACTGAACACTATATTGTACACCTGAAATTAATATAACTAAAATTAAATTAAAATAAAAACTTTAAAAAAAGTGGTCATTCTTGGCATTATACTCTCTAGCTACATCCATGTCATTGCAAATGCCAAGATTTCATTCGTTTTTATTGCTGAATAATAATACTAAGTGAAATAAGTCAGAGAAAGAGATGCCATATGATTTCACTCATATGTGCAATTTAAAAAGCAAAGCAAAACAAAAGAGAAAAAAGAGAGAGACAAACCAAGAAACAGACTCCTAACTATAGAGAGCAAACTGGTGGTTACCAGAAGGGAGATCGCTGGGGGTTGGATAAAGTAGCTGAAGGGGATTAAGGAGTGCATTTGTTGGGATGAGCAGTGGGTGATGTATGGAATTGTTGAAACAAGTTATTGTACACTTGAAGGTAATATAACACTGTATGTTAACTATACTGGAATTAAAATAAAAACTTAAAAAAAAGTGGTCATCTTAATAGGCATGAAGTCTACACTTCCCTGATGGTTAGTAACATTGAGCATTATTTCATATGCTTGTTGGCCATCTGTGTATCTTTGGAGAAGTGTTTATTCAAGTCCTTTGCTCATTTTTTAATTGGGTTATTTGTGTTTTTTTGCTTGTTATTTAGTTATAGAAGTTCTTATGTATCTGGAGATCTACCTCTCATCTGATATGTTTTGCAAATATTTCCTCTCATTCTGTCGGTTGCTTTTCACTCTGTTGGTTATTTCTTTGCTGTGCAAAAGTGCTTAGGTTTGATGTAGTCTTTGATTTTTGCTTTTGTTGCCTATGTTATGGTGTCACACCCAAGAAATCATCGCCAAATCCAGTGTCATGAAGCTTTTCCCCTATGTTTTCTTCTAGGAGTTTCATAGTCTCGGGTCTTACATTTCAGACTTTCATTCATTTTGAGTTAATTTCTAGTATGGTGTAAAATAAGGATCCATCTTCATTTTTTGTATGGAGATATTCAGTATCCCAACAGTATTGTTGAAGACTAAGTCCTTTCCCTGTCATATATTCTTGGCACCCTTGTCGAAGATTATTTGACCATATACATGAGGATTTGTTTCTGGAATCTCTATTCTGTTTTATTGATCTATATGTCTGCCTTTATGCCAATACCATACTGGTTTTTTTTTACTTGTTTTATTGAGATAGAACTGACATATACCACTCTATAAGTTTAAGTTACAACGATTTGACTTACATATATTGTGAAATGATCATCACTAAGGTTAGTTAACATCCATCATCTCATAAATACAAAATAAAAGAAAAAGAAAAAAATATCTTTTCCTTGTGATGAAAACATTTAGGATTTATTTCTTAATAACTTTCATATATATCATACAGCAGTATTAATATGATCATCATGTTGAACATTACATTCCTAGTACTTATTAATCTCATAACTGGAAGTTAGTCCCTTTTAGCTGCCTGCATCCTATTCTCCCTTCCCCCACCTTCACCTCTGGTAACCACAAATACTATATCTTCTTCCTATTAGTTTGATTCTTTTGTTTTTTAAACTGCCATTTATAAAGTGAGATCATCCAATATTTGTCTTTGACTTATTTCACTTAGCATGATGCCTTCAAGATCCAGCCACGATGTTGCAAGGGGCAGGATCTCCTCATTTTTACGGCTGAATAATACTCCATTTGTACCATACTGTTTTGATTACCGTAGCTTCATAATGTTTTGAATCATGATAGGTACAATCTCCAACTTTGTACTCTCTCAAGATTGCTTTGAATATTCGGGGTCTTTTGAGGTTCAATATGAATTTTAGGATTTTTTTTCTCTTTGTACAAAATATGTCATTGGGATTTTGATAAGGATTGTGAAAATCTGTACGTCACTTTGAATAGTGTGGGCATTTTAACAATATTAAGTCTTCTAATCCATGAACACAGATAACTTTCCATTTGTTTGTATCTTCTTTAATATCTTTCAGCAATAGCTTGATTTTTCGGTGTACAAGTCTTTTGCCTCATTGGTTAAGTTTATTTAAAGGTGGTTTATTCTCTTTAATACTACTGTAAATGGGATTATCTTATTAATTTACTTTTTGGCTTGTTCATTGTTAATGTATAGAAATGCAACTGATTTTTTGTGTGTTGATTTTTGCCGAATTCATTTGTTAGTTCTAACAGGGTTTTTTGGGCAATCTTTAGGTTTTCTACATACAAAATTATGTTATCTGCAAAAACAAATAATTTACATCCTTTGCAGTTTGGATTCTTTTTATTTCTTTTTCTTGACTAATTGCTCTGGCTAAGACTTCCAGTACTGAATTGAATTAGAAGTGGCAAGAGTGAGCATCTTTGTTTTACTCCTAATTTTAGTGGAAAAGATTTCAGTCTTTATTAAATATAAGGTATGAGCTTTTTATGCATGGTCTTTATTATGTTGAATTTCCTTCTATTCTTAGTTTGGTGAGTGTTTTTATTATGAAAGGGTATTAAATTTTTTCAATTGTATATTTTTTATCAATTGAAATGATCGTGAGATTTTTATCCTTCATTACACTGATGTGGTGTATTACATTGCTTGATTTGCATATGTTGAAGTATTCTGTTTCCCAGAGATAAATCCCAATGGTCATGTTGTAGAATCCTTTTAATATGCTGTTAGATTTGGTTTGTTAGTGTTCTCTTTAGGGTTTTTGCATTGATATTCACCAGAGATATGGATTTCTAGTTTTCCGTTCCTATAATATCTTTGTCTTGCTTTGGTATCAGAGTAATGTTGGCCTTATACAATGAGTCTGGGGGAAGCCTGGGTAGCTCAGTCGGTTGAGTGCCCAGCTCAGGTCATGATGCCAGCCAGCATTGTGGGATTGAGCCCCACATTGGGCTCCATACTGAGTGTGGAGCCCGCTTAAGATTCTTTCTCTCTCTCCCCTGCTCACACTCTCTCCTTCTCTAAAAAAATTTTAAAAAACACAATAAAATGAGTTTGGAAGTATTCTCTTATATTTCTGAGAAAAGTTTGAGAAGGTTTGGTGCTAATTCTTAAATACAAAGAACAAACTGAGGGTTGATGGGGGGTGGGGGAGAGGGGAAAGTGGGTGATGGGCATTGAGGAGGGCACTTGTTGGGATGAGCACTGGGTGTTGCATGGAAGCCAATTTGACAATAAATTATATTTAAAAAAGTAATAAGCATTAGTCCTCTCAAACTCCCATTTTCCTTCATAAGGCTGTGGTATCCCATGTGTTAATGTTCCTGAGGAGATCAGGGATTGGTTCTTTCTTACTCTTATAAATAAGTAACAAGGAAGACTGGCATACAGTAACCTGGCTTGGATCTAATTTTTTTTTTAAATCAGACTTGATTTTGGTGACACAAGTCAAGTCACCAAGTTCTCAGAATTAAAATGGAAAAAAGATTGTTTTCCCAGATATCTTCTCTACACCAGAAGAGACAGTTCCTCAAAAGTATTGTCATTCTGAATGAGTTCAGTAGCAGCTGTCACATTTTAGCCAGTTTCCTATAGTCACATGGAGGGACAATGATACCACAATATTAAAAAAAAGCCACTAATTATTTCTGGAATTGACACAGGCTACTTGTAATATTTTCATTAAAATTTGTTTTATTCCCTAAAGCCTGTGTTATTTAAAATAAAATAGATGGCCAGTCTGAGGCATTAGTAAGAAGGCTTTGTTTAGGCAAAGGTAACAAAAGCAAAATGTGTAATTCCTCAGCTAAAACATTGTGTCTCATGTTTAACAACAAATGAATTTTTCTTTTTAAGTGATGAATGAATGAATGTTTGGTAGAGTTCTCCAGTGAACCACCCGATCCTGAGTTTTCTTTGTTGGGAAGTTTCTGATTACTGATTTAATCTCTTTGCCAGTTATAGGTTTATTCAGAATTTCTGTTTCTTTGCTATTCAGTCTTGGTAACTTGCATAATGCCAGGAATTTATCCATTACTCTAGGTTATCTAGTTTGTTGGCATTTGATTATTCATCATAGTCTTCTATAGTCCTTTTTATTTCTGTGACATACATTATAATGTCTTCCTTTTCATTTCTTGTCCTATTTTTTGAGCCTTCTCTCTCTCTCTCTTTTTTAAGTTAGTCTAGCTACGTGTTTGTCAATTCTGTTTATCTTTTCAAAAAGCCAACTCTTAGTTTTATTGACTTTTTTCTTCTGTGGTGTTTCTATTCTAACATGTGATCTATCTTGGAGAATGTTTCGTGTTCACATTAGAAAACTTGTATTAGCTGATGTTAGGTGCAATAATCAATATACGTCTTTTGAGTTCCATTGGTCTATAGTGTTTTTCAACTTCCTTGTTTTCTTATTGATCTTTTCAGTTGTGCCCTCCATTATTGAAAGTGAGGTATTGTAGTCTCCTACTATTACTGTGTTTCGATCTATTTCTCCCTTCAGTTCTGTCAATGTTTGCTCTATTTGGGTGCTCTGCTGTTAGGTGCATATGTATTTACAATTATTATGCCTTCCTGGTGAATTGACCCTTTATTATTATATAATGTCCTTCTTTGTCTCTTCTGACAATTTCTGACTGAACATGTACTTTATCTGATGTAAGTATGGCCACTCCTGCTTGCTTGTAGTTACTATTTGCATGGAATACCTTTTTTACATAATTTCATTTTCAGCCTGTGTGTATCTTCACATCTGAAGTGAATTTCTTGTAGACAGAATATTCTTCCATCTTTTCTTTAAATCCATTCAGCCATTCTCCATCTTTAGATTGGGGAGTTTTATCCATTTATATTTAAAGTGATTCCTGATAGGGAAGGGGGGTTGCTATTGCATTTTGCTTATTTTTTTCTGTTTCTCTTATAGCAATTTCGTCTCTCTTTTCTTTTGTTGCTTCTTTCCTTGGTGTTTTGTTGACTTTTTTTGTATTGACATGCTTTGATTCCTTTCTCATTTTCTTTTATGTATCTTTGATAGGTATTCTCTTTGTAGCTACCTTGGGGCTTACATAAAGCTACCTAGTGTTATAATGATCTCTTTTAAATTAATAACAAATTAACTTCAATTGTATTAAAAAAAACTCTATTCTTGGGGTGCCTGAGTGGCTCAGTTGGTTAGGCATCCAACTCTTGATTTGGGCCCAGGTCACGATCCCAGGGTCATGGGACCAGGCCTCATGTTGGGCTCCATGCTAAGCATGGAGCCCACTTAAGATTCTCTCCCTCTCTCTCTCTCTCTCTCTCCCTCTGCCCCTTTCTTCCCTTATGTGCACTCTCTCTCCTTAAAACAAACAATTAAAAAACAAATAAAAAACCCTCTGTTCTTCTTATATCTCCATTCTCCTATATTATCAATAGCATAAGCTATATCTTCATATATTCTATATCCATTAACACAATTATATTTTATGATTTGTTTTATGCTATATTTTTATGCTTTTAACATCTATATCATAATTATTTTTATGCCTTGTTATACTGTATGCTTTTAACTTCTATCCCCAAATTAAAAGCTCTTTATATTCCACTATTACAGTATTCTATACTTGAGTATATATTTACCTTTACCATTGAGCTTTAGATTTTCATAGGTGTTCATGTGCCTCGAAAGTATCTTTTCATTTCAATTTGTAGGACTCCCTTTAGCATTTCTTATAAAGCAAGTCTAGTGGTAATGAACACATTCAGCTTTTGTTTTTCTGGGAAAGTCTCTATTTTCTCTTTTGAAGGACAGTTTTGTGGATATAATATTCTTGTTTAGTTTTTTTTTTTTCTTTCAGCACTTTGTATATATCATCCCACTTTCTTTTGGCCTGCAAGGTTTCTGCTGAAAAATTCACTGGCAATCTAATGGGAGCTCCCTTGAATGTGATGAGTTGCTTTTTTCTTGCTGCTTTCAAGATTATGTCTTCTTCTTTGACTTTTGAAGTTTGAATATAACATGTCTTAGTGTGGGCCTCTTTGAATACATTCTGGTTGGAAACCTTCGAGCTTCTTATATTGGGAATTTCATTTCCTTCCTCAGATTTGGAAAGTTTGCAATCATTATTTCTTCAAATAAACTCACATGCTTCCTTGCTTTTATTCTTCTTCTAGAACTTCCTGCCTGACAGTTTCCCATGGATCTCTTAGTTTTATTTCTTTCCTTTATTCTTTTTTTTTTCGTTTGCTTCTCTGACATAATGATTTCAAATGATCTGTCTTCAAGTTCCCTAAGTCTTCTGATTGATCAGCTCTGCTCTTGGATCTACCTAGTGAATTTTTCAATTCAGTTATTGTATATCCTTCAGCCCCAGAGGTTTTTTTTTTTTTTTCAAATTGGTTTCTTTCTCTTTGTTGATATTCTTTTGTTCATGCATTAATTTTGTTTTGTTGTCTATCTGTATTTTCTTATAGGTCATTGTTTTTCTTTAAGACAATTATTTGGAATTCTTTGCCACATAACTCATAGATTTCTTTTTATTTAAAGTTGGTGTGTGGAGATTTGTTTTGTTCTTTTGACTGGGCCATGTTCGTTTCCCTGTTTCTTCATGTGCCTTGTGTTTGTTTGTTTTTGTTTTTCTGAGTTTTATATATTTGAAACAAACAGCCACCTCTCCCAGTCTTTATAGACTGGCTTCATACAGAGGAAGACTTTCACCCCAATCAGTCCTGCTAGGGATTCTGGGACCTCTCAAAACTTTTTACAGGGATGCAGCTTTTCTGGGTTTATGTGTGTAATTTCACAATTGGCAAGGTTTGCTGTTTTTGTTTGTTTTGTTTTTTTAGGAGTTTATAATCCCTTGCTCTCTCTTGTCTGTCTGTGGTACTGAAGGCTTTTGGGTACTACAGAAGCAAGACACCTGGCTCTCCTTTGTTTTCAGTGGCCGCCAGGAATCCAAAGTATGCTGACTTCCTATTAATTTCTTAAATTAGGAAATACAGATATCACTCCCTGTGGTGTCTCCCTGAAAAGCTGGAATGCCCGACTCAAGCTCCACTTTTCTCCCTCCCACCTAAAGGAGAAGCCATGAGTTGGCTATATCTCCTGGTTGTGTCAAATTGTGCCAGCGTCTGGGGCGCCTGGGTGGCGCAGTCGGTTAAGCGTCCGACTTCAGCCAGGTCACGATCTCGCGGTCCGTGAGTTCGAGCCCCGCGTCGGGCTCTGGGCTGATGGCTGGGAGCCTGGAGCCTGTTTCCGATTCTGTGTGTCTCCCTCTCTCTCTGCCCCTTCCCCGTTCATGCTCTGTCTCTCTCTGTCCCAAAAATAAATAAAAAACGTTGAAAAAAAAATTTAAAAAAAAACCAAATTGTGCCAGCGTCTGTCTAGGGCACTATAGGTCGCTGGTTTTGCCACAGGCTACCTCACCTCTACTTTGTTTTCAGTGGTCCTTAGGCATTTAAATTGTGCTGATCCTGTTAGCACCCTGAGTCACGCAAGAAAGAAATCAGTCTCTTAGACAGCCCTCTGAAAAGCTGGAACAATGGATACACACACCATTCTTCTCTTGTCCCCACCCTTCAAGGGAGAAGCTCTATGCCAAGATCAGCTGTGCCAGCTTGGAGGTGGGGCTATCATGGATCAAGCAAAACACCCCTTCTTTTCGACTTTAATGTGGCTGGTCTCAGTTTTGCACTTGCTGGGGGTTCTGTAACTTAACTGGTTTCTGGAGTTGTCATGAAAGTATTTTACTCTATATATTTTGAATTCGGTATGTGTCAGGGAGAATGAGGGATGGGAGCAAAATGCTCCCATTTTGCTCTATTGAAACTGCTTTAGAAGTTTTTTTCCAAAGAAATATCTCTGAGAAAGGTTTATTATGAAATCTTTAATTCTGATGAAAGCTGTTTCTTCATTTTGCCAAAGCCATTATGTAAAAAGTAAACATCACAGACCATCACCCGACTGGTTTTCTCAGGTTACCAAAATTCTTCTGTTAGGCCAGGTCAGATTTATTTATTTATTTTTTTAATTATTGGAACAGATAACTGGGCCTTTCCCTCACGCTATTTTCTCCATGATTCTTCTCCTTCCCATTGCCACAATTTTTTTTTCCTCCGCATAGCTCTTTGTCCTTTGTATGATTATGTAAACCACCCTCCCACACAAATATACCCCTGTGTTTCCTCATTCCAAATATCTCACCTAATCCCAGCACTGTCCAAGATAAGCTCAAGAGAAAACGATAGCAAAGTTAAATCCTAGCTAGTCAGGCCTCTCAATACCCAATTTATGGCCTCCCTCACCACCACATATCCAATGCCCACTGCTGCCCACTCAGTATTTGCTTCTAGGCTGATTGGGGGGGGGGGGGGGGACGGTGTTCAGAATGAACAAAGACAGTAAAAACACTTGCCCTCTGCAAAATCGGGTAATTTTATTCAGTCGTCTGTATCCCTCCAAATTTCCCTCTATGTCCTACTTGGAAATCTTATGAAAGGCTTGTAATTATGGAATGCTTACTATATGCCAAGTTCTCTTTTCAATACTGCACATGGATCATGTTATTCAAGCATGTAAGTTAACCGCTTTCGGTATTCTTATTTTACTGATTAGAAAACTGAAATTAGAAGAGGTTTTGTGTTGCCTCCCAACACACAGCTAGTGTGGGGCACAGTAAGATTTAGAAAAAAGAGATTCATCCATGAACCAATAAACCAAAAATTTCTAAGCCATGAAACTTGGATTCTTATTGATCTTATTCTTGCATCTAAAGGTAAAAAATAAAAAGCCTAGAATAAACCATTTCTTCAGGGAGTCCTGGTGCATTTGTTTAGAGAATAGGATTAGAAAAAAATACCTGGGCAATAGATGTGCTTATTGCTACTGGAGTTTCAGTGCTTTGAGGCCATTTTAGCTGGTGGAAAATGTACACGTATAAACTAATCCATGTATATACACATATTTACAAACTTTTATATGTAACCATTTGTATCTATATTAAGCTAAATATGAGTTCATGCTGATATCTTCTACTGTACTCAATTACCACAATTAATCATTCTAACTTTCCTCCCTTTGTTTATCTGTAACCTCCTATATCAACACTGGGAAATGTAACTCCAACTAACTTCCATCCATCTATTTAATTTTTCAACTCCAGTACACATGTATAGCAATATCAGAATTGCTACCTTATGCCCTCATGTGGGGAAAAACACCTTATCAACTATAGTTCAGTATTTACAAGCAGTTTCTTTTGCCATTAGCGTCACAATCTCTACTCATTTTCAAAGTTCCTTTAATCAGCAACTGTACCCCCAGCTCCCTTTAATGAGATTATTTCATGCACTTATAGTACAGTTAGACTGATGTGTCACTTTCTGAATTTCATCCCAGAATCCTCTGGTCTCCTGGATAATGTTTTAAATTTTGCACATACTAAGTTTTACTCTTTGTGCTATAAAGATCTGTGGGTTTTCACAAATGTATACTGTCATGAATCCACCATTATGTTTTCATGCAGATGATTTTCATTAACTTAAAAAATCCCCCGGGCTTCACTTATTCCATACTTGGTTTCTCCCATTGAACCCTGGACAACTATTGATATTTTTATCATCACAATAGTTGTTTGTTTCAGAATTCCATATCATTGTGATCATATAGTATGTAGCTTTTTTAGACTGGCTTCACTTACTTAGCAATATGCATTTAAGATTCATCCATGCCATTTCAGAGCTTGATATCTCATTTCTTTTACTGATGGATAATATTCCATTATAGGGATATGCAACTATTTATCTTTTTTACCTATTAAGGAGCTTCTTGGCTACTTCCATTTTTTTTTTTATTAAGAATAATGTTGCTATAAAGTTTTGCATGCAGGTTTTGTGTGGACATAGTTTTTAAATAAGTTAGGCAAACCCACAGGACTGAAGCAGGAAATATACAAGATGGGCTTAGAGTATCTTGTAATACCAGCAAATAAGGACTTCCTCAAAAGAGAAACCAAACCCCACAGTGATGGGGGTATGTCAGAGGGACACAGGAGCCAACTGAAAGAGATCCCAATGACCAAAGCTAGAATAATTTGAGTAAGAAAATAAATAGTAATAGATTATAGGTCAAAGTAAAAAAAATATTCATGAGTCAATATTGACATAAAGAATTTATTGCATACATAACCAAACATGGAAGAGATAAATCTTCCATGCAGAAAAATTTCAAATATTTATGTAGATATTCCTCCATCAAGGAGGTAGAGCCTGATTCTCCACTCCTTAAGAGGGACCTGCACATAGTGAATGCTTTCCGAAGAGTACAGTTGGAAAGAGAGAAAGAGTAATTTCACAGTGGAGAAACCTGACAAACAGCATCTCAGCCACATGATCAAGTCAACATCGATAGTGGTAAATCATGTTGATAATACGGACTTTTGGTATGAGGTGACAAAAATAGCACTTTACTTTTGTGGGGTTTTTTCTTCCCATTCTTATAATCATGGACCGATCGTCAGAAAATTATCCTATATGACTCATGCTCATATCATGAGCATATCGTATATGCTCATTAAGGGACATCCTTACAAAACGCCTTGCTGATAATCTTCAAACCTTTCAAGGTCGTCAAAACAAGGAAAGTGTATGAAACGTTCTGTTTCTGTTACAGCCAGGAGGAGCATAAGGAGACACGGTGAGTAAATATAATGCTTTAACCTGGATGGGATCCTGAAATAGGGCAAGGACATTGGGTAAAAAGTCAGGGAATCTGAAGCAAGTGTAGACTGGAGTTAATAACGTTCATTAATATTGGCTCATTAATTGTGACAAATGTACCATACTAACATGTTAACAATAAGGGAACTGGATGTAGGTTGTCAAGAAATTATTTGTACGGCTTCCACCATTTTTCTGTAAATCTGAAACTGTTTTAAAATTTTGAAGTTATTTTTTATTTTTTTAATGTTTGTTTTTCAGAGAGACAGACAACGAGACGGAGCATGAGCGGGGGAGACGCAGAGAGAGAGGGAGACACAGACTCTGAAGGAGGCTCCAGGCTCTGAGCTGTCAGCACAGAACCCGACACGGGGCTCGAACTCACAGACTGTGAGATCATCCCTTGAGCTGAAGTCAGCCGCTTAACTGACTAAGCCACCCAGGTGCCCCTTAAAAAGTTATTTTAAAAAATGCCTCAACTTGGAGATACTATATACTGATCATTAAAAGGAATTGGTTAGGTATCTCAGAAAGACAGGGGAAAAAAAGTGACTTGGTAGCTGAACTAGCATTAATATTATTGGAAGGCACCGGCCATCAGTAATCTTTGACTTTGGGCTCTTAGTATGCTTTTTCCTTTTCTCTCCTTGCAGTGTAGCCTGACATCCCCATACAGGAGCTACCTGTGACTAGGAAATAGATGAGCTTCTTTATTTCCTGTCTAGATTAGAGAATTAATTGTGCGATAGGACCACTTTCTAATTTCGTTGCCAATACCCTAAAGCTTAATCCCAATTTGGGGAGAGGTCTGGTAGTTCATGTGGTTTGAATAGTGGAATATGGTTTCCAGTTGTTTCTGCCATTGCCAGGGGGATCGGCTTTCAGTTTGTAATTGTTTTTAGCCACCTTCAATCGCTGTTCTGTTAGTAAAACAGTATCAAAGATTGGCAATTGCATTTTATTCATCCTAAGATAATGTCAAGAATAAAAGAGAATAGACATTTACTGAGCACTATATTAAGGCTTTACATAGATTATATAATTTAAACCCCATAACAACACTATAAGATTAGTGCTATTAATATCTCTATAGATGAGGGGCTCCTGGGTGGCTCAGTTGGTTAAGCATCTGACTCTTGATTTTGGCTCAGGTCACGATCTGATGGTTTGTGACTTTGAGCCCTGTGTCGGGTGCTGCGCTGACAGTGCAGAGCCTGCTTGGGATTCTCTCTCCCTCTCTGTGTGCCCCTCCCTCTCTCTCTCTTTCTCAAAATAAATAAATTCACTTAAAAAATATCTCTATCGATGAGGTAAATAAGTCTTAATGTAGTTGTCCTATGTCATTCATATGGACATAAGAAACATGATTCAGATCGCCTTCTTTTTTTAATGTTTATTTTTAAGAGAGAGAGAGAGAGAGACAGAGAGCACGAGTTGGGGAGGGGCAGAGAGAGAGGGAGACACAGAATCCGAAGCAGGCTCCAGGCTCCGAGCTGTCAGCACAGAGCCCGACGCGGGGCTGGAACTCGTGAACCGCGAGATCATGACCTGAGCTGAAGTCAGATGCTGAACCGACTGAGCCACCCAGGAGCCCCGTTTCAGATCCACCTCTGATGCCCAAACTGATTTTCTGTTGCCTGTAGCATGCCGCAAGAGGAAAGCCATCTATGTCTGTCTTATGTGCATATACTTCCAAAGGTCTGTTACATTGAAGAGCCACCTACTGGCAACAGGTGTACTAGCCTTTTTTTTTTTTTTTTTTTTTTTTTTTATTTTTGTAATGTCCAGCTCTGGATTAGCCTACACAAGTGTAGAAAACTATTGATGTTGAAAGCCATACTTCCTCTTCGTTGGCATGCTCTAGGCAGTGACATGAACTATAACGTTGTAAAAGCATTTCATGGTGGTATGTGGGACATCCCATCACCCCTCTGGTACATGGAATAGCATAAGGGATGTCAGGCTAACAGTCTTGTCACCTTTTATCTGGCCCGTTGGTTTGAGGGTACATGGGGAGGATAGGTGCATCTATCTTTAAGGTTATTGAAAAACGTTGAACTCTGGAGTCCTATATGCAGCTGCTGGCTTGACGTCTTCATTAGGATGTTGAATAAGCACCTTAAGCTTAACACATCCCAAAACATTTCCATCATCTCACTGCTTCTCCTCCTACCACCTCCCAGACTGCCGTCTCCTCCTCAGTCTTCCTCATCTAACTTAATGGAAATAGCATTTCCTCAATTTCTCAAGCCTCAAATTTAAGAATCTTGATGGATCTTTTTATCCCATTCACTATATCTAATCTATCAGCAACTTTTATTAGCACGTCGAAAATACTTTCCAAAGCCAACTGGAGTTGACCAGTTGTACATTTTACTTATAGTGCTCCAGGCCACCATCATCTCTCATCTACATGAGTGTCTTCCAACTGTTTTCCCTGCTTCCACAGCTGCCCTCTTCCAGTCTATTCTCCACATGAAATCCAGAAGAATTTTAACTTTTTAATGTGAATTAAGTCATAACGCTTCCATGCTTAAAGTCCTCCTGTGATTTCACAGCACAGTATAAAATCCAAATTCCTTCCCCTGGTTCACAGGACCCAGTATAATATGTATTTATCTCTTGTCACTCTTTTCCATTGGCTGGTCCCTTTACTAACCAAATAGTGACATCGTTACTAGTTCTCAAAAGTGGTGAGAGTAACCTTTCTCAGGATATCTGTCTTTGCTTTCCCCTCGATCTTCCCTTTGTTGACTCCTCCTAATGGTTCACTTTTGTTCAGAGGTTACTTCCTCAGAGAGGTTGTCTTGATTTGATAACCCTCATCTCCGTCCTGCAGTCACTATCCCAGTATCCTATTTCATTTTCTTCACGAAAGTTGTATTATCTAAAATTATAGTGGGGCGCCTGGGTGGCTCAGTCGGTTAAGCGGCCAACTTCGGCTCAGGTCATGATCTCACGGTCCGTGAGTTCAAGCCCCGCGTCGGGCTCTGGGCTGATGGCTCAGAGCCTGGAGCCTGCTTCCGATTCTGTGTCTCCCTCTCTCTCTGACACTCCCCCGTTCATGCTCTGTCTCTCTCTGTCTCAAAAATAAATAAACGTTAAAAAAAATTAAAAATAAATAAATAAAATAAAATTATAGTATATATTTATAACGCACCTAATGAGATTAGGAGTTGGCAACAGCTGGTACCAAACATCACTGCAAACTTCCACAGAGGGAACGTAGCGTAATGGAAAGATCACGGGATTTAGAATGAAACGGGCAGTTTTAAATACATTTTGTCACCATCTGTCTTTCTGACTTTGGACCCGTTTCTCATTTTGTTGGCTTTTAGTTTCCTCGTCAGTAAAATAGAAATTAAAATGACACTTCAAAATGTCAGTATGAGGATCAAATCAGATAAGGCTAGTGTCTCAGTAGAGGTGCTAATCCATAGTAGATGATCAACTTTTTTCCCCCTAGGGTTCTGATACCTTACATATCTACATATCTACTCTTTGTTCTCATGTGCTGGCCGAATCTCATTTTCTCATGCTAGATTTAAGGCCAGTGGAAAATGTTGTCCTGGTGGGGATGTCCCTTGAAATGCCTTCCATTTTCCCTTTTACATATCCAATTCTTACACTGTGTTTGAAACCATAGACATAGCATAGACTCTCCCAAGTGAGCTAGTTTTCAGTGAAGTCTTCTTTTTCATAATTTCTATAAAAATAACTTTTGCAGCCACAAGAGATGGATTATAAGACCTTTAAGATAATCCTTAAGTTCTTTTTTTTTTTTTAAATGTTTTTAAATGTTTATTTCCTTTTGAGAGAGAGAGAGTGGGCAAGAGGCAGATAGAGGGAGACACAGAGTCCAAAGCAGGCTCCAGGCCCTGAGCTGTCAGCACAGAGCCCGACACAGGGCTCGAACTAACAAGCCACGAGATCATGACCTGAGTCGAAGTCAGACACTTAACCGACTGAGCCACCAAGGTGGCCCAGGTTCCTTAAATTCTTGAATGCTTCTAAGTGTGGTATGGATCCCTGGCTGTTGGTTAAATTCACTCACTAACTATGTGATTTGCTCCCACATGCCTGCCTCCCAGTAAACCATACTTTATATACATTATTATTTAATATTCACAACCCTATGATAATGTATCATGATCGTCACTACAAATGAATACATGCCATGGACCTGCCTGCCTGTAAAGAGACAAAAATGCAAATGTTAAATCCATGTATATGACAGGCCTACTGTGCTTTTACAGACACCTGTCAGTCCCTGCCTTGTCAGTCCTCTCAGCAAAATCTTGAGTACATTTTTTCTAAGATAGGTATATTTTTGTTAGTGCACATGAACTAGTTGTCATTGCCTTAGCTCCTGTCCCCTAGCTACTGAACGAGATTCTATTTCAGATCATATAAAGCATCTAAGCATTACAACTTACTTAATACTTCCTTTCAACATTTTAAATTTGGCATATCTTCATGTCCTGGAGATTCCTACATTCGCGTCTCCTTCAAATATTTGGATATTTGGAAGCAAGTTAATTGTGGTAGAGTAGTGGGCTCAGTCAGCCAGCTATGTCCAAATGTTATCTCTACCTCTGGGAAATGGACTTAAATCACTGGATCCATAGTTTCATCACTGAACAAGGAGGTTACCATTACTCCTTGCCGTCGTTTTGGGGATTAAATGAGGTAATTCATATAGAGATCGTAAAACAGTGCCTGGCATGTAGGAAGGACTCAGTAAGTTGTAATTCTATTTACCACTGAACATACTCTTTTTGAGAGTGGGGCTAGGAAGAAAACTGTTTTTCTACATCACACAGTGGTCTCTTCTAAGGGTTTCTTGTGTGAATTCTCGAACTTTAGTGCGTGAGATTCTTCTAGGGGAGCTTTGTACAAATACGGACCCCATGGCCTCACCCCTAGACCCATTCCGAAGGTCTGGGATGTGGCTTATTTATCAAGCACTTGAGTCGATTCTACTGTTGATAGTCCGGAAGTCACGTTTTGAAAAAAGCAATACAAATTGACATTCCTGATTTTAATCGTCCTTGAGAATTAAGAATTTAAGTGTTTTGTCACCATTAAAGATGAGAGGTATTTTTAGTCTTTTGGGCATTCTGAAAAAGTCATAGAGTCCCATTTTATTTTCTGCTCTGCAAATTTGAAAGAGTGCTATTGCTATTACATATCATCAGTGAAGAAAAAGCTACTGACGTAGAATTGAAAGGCCTAAAGGGACATTTCAGCAATATGAATGATGGCATGGTTTGTCTCTGTGTACTTCTATCTGATGTCTCTTTGGCAAATAAAAAGCAACAGTGACTCCTAATGCATCATATATATTTTGAGTCTAATAAGTGATGTTGAGTTGCCTCTTTACAGGCAAAAGCATTCAAACATTCGGAAATGAAAGGAGACTGGTTGAAAAGTGAAACAATCAGTAAAATTGGTAGAAGAGCAGTTGTGTTCTAAATTACCCTTATGATTTCTGGGGCTTTAAAATTGGTCCATTTCACATTCTTCCTCTTCAAACAGACTTGCAAGGTGAAAACATCAATTTCAGCTTTATGGCATTTTTTCCCACCACAGGCTTCCAGACATACTATCTGATTGGCTCCCTGGTGGACTCCTTTATTGACACAGATTTTCTATTTGGAAGCTGCCTTCCATGGTTTCTTAACGTGACTTTTGCTTCTGCTTTTGTTTGGGGCAGTTCATGTTAGGCTAGGCGGGAAGTCATCACAGCCTTTCTCTTTCACGAGAACAATCCTATCTTGTGGCAGCTCCTGTTATTGAGAACATATGAAATGGACAAACTCTGTGTGTGTGTGTGTGTGCGTGTGTGTGTGTGTGCGTTGGTGTGTAGCTTCCCATTGCAAACAAATTGTGGAGTATTTTGAAAATGTTGTGGCCATTCCTTGGGATAGAAAGCAAACGGAGGAAGGAAGGAGGATGTAATACACATCCCATCAATGTATATTACAGTATCCGTAGTGGTTAAGATCGGGGATTTTGTCAACTCTGGTAGATCCCAATTCAAGTCTTGGCTCCAAACTCTTTGTGACTTTGGGCAATTATGCATATTATTTAAAGCCCAGTTTTTCTTGATCTGTTAAAGGTGATAATAAGACAACCTATCTCATATACTTGGAGTGCACAATAAATGGGATTATGCATATACATAATTGTATTATAAGTATGCATATACATGAACATATTTAAAACCCAGTAAATATGAACTATCATTACCTTATACATATGTGTGTACTAAGGTATTGTTATTTCTGTTTTATACAAGAGAAGCCCGTTTCAGACACAGACAATGATGACAGCAAGATGGTTTCCCAAGAAACATCAAGTAAACAACAGCAGACTGACTGAGACAGTTTTATTGGTGCTCAGAAAACCAGCCAAGGATCGGCAACAACCAAGCAAATAATCAATCGAGAAAAAGCACACGTAAAACAGGAAAATTTGTGGCAGTTTTGCTTGCCCTTGTCCTGCTTCCTCCCCACACGGCATGGCCAGGAGGAAGTCATTCAGCTTTGGTTCTCTCTCTTAGGATAGAAGGAAAAGAGCAAAACTTGTCTGCAACATTCTGGCCTATCTGCAGACTGCTTAAGGCACTGGTTTCCAAATCACCTGACTGAAGGCCCAGACAGGAATGATGGTGGCGTGATTTGGATCTCAAGTTGGAAGCTGCAGAAGGTGTGTCCCATGAAGATTGTAGGGAGTCTGGACGCCTGTGGATACCTGGGGGTAAGTGATTAAGAACAGAGGAATATAGGATAACATTCTAGATGCCAAGAAGAAACAGAGGTGAGACTTGTAGAGAAATGAAATAGTTTAGAGGCAGCTTTGTACATGGGAGAAATGGAAAAACACACCCTTATACCCCCAGCACTAGAGAAGACAGAGGGCCATAGAAGGCCTAAGAATTCTTTAAGCCTTCATTCTAAGGCCAATTAGTGACGCTCTTCCCCAACGCAGAGCCAGTCTGCAAAGGCTGGCAGAAAAGACTCCCTTTTCAAATGCCAAATTTTCTTTTTTAAGTTTTTTTTTTTAATTTGGACAGAGAGAAAGAGAGAGAGAAAGAGAGAGAGAGAGAGAGAGAGAATCCTAAGCAGGCTCCGTGTTGTCAGCACAGAGTTCAACATGGGGCTCAATCTCATGACTGTGAGATCATGGCCTGAGTTGAAATCAAAAGTTGGGCACTTGACCACCTGAGCCACCCTGCCACCCCTCAAATGCCTGGTTTCAGCCAAAGACCACAATGCATACAAAATAAATAGGGAAATGTGAGAATCCAGAAAATTATATATGAAAAAAAAATGATGTCAACAAAGGGAGAGAAATTAAGAAAAATAACCAAACAGAAATTTTGGAGCTGAAAAATGCAATAATTGAATTGAAAAATTTATTAGAGGAGTTCAACAGATGATTAAACAGAGTAAAATTGATGACAATTGATTTGAAATTATAAAGTTTGGAAGACCAAAAGGAAAAAGGAATGAAGCAAGGTGACCAGAGGCTCAAGTGGTTTATGTAACATCATCAAATGGACCATTATCTACATCATGGAAATCCCAGAAGGAGAAGAGAGAAAGGGCGCAATGAGCTTATTTGGAGAAATTTTGGACAACCATGTTCTAAATTTGAGGAGAGAGATAGGTATGCAAATCCAAGCTGCTCAACAGATCCTAATTCAATAAATAGAAAAAGACCCACAATAAGACACATTGGTTTTTTTAAAGATTTTATTTTTAAGTAATCTCTACACCCAGTGTCAGGCTTGAATTTACAACCCCAAGATCAAGAGTCACGTGCTCTACCAACTGAGCCAGCCGGGTGCCCCAGTAAGACACATTGTAATGAAACTGTCTAAAGCAGAGAAACAAAGAATCATGAAAGCAATAAGAGAAGAGTTGTCATATACAGGGAATTCTCAATAAGATTATAGACTGATTTCTCAGCAGACACTCTGGAGGGCAGGAGGCAGTGGAATGATATATTTAAAGTGCTGAAAGAAATAAAAAACTGTCAACAGAGAATTCTAAATATTTAAAATTTTTAATGTTTTATTCATCTTTGAGTGAGAGAGACAGAGCATGAGTGGGGTAAGGGTAGAGAGAGAAGGAGTCACAGAATCTGAAGCAGGCTCCAGGCTTTGAGCTGTCAGCACAGAGCCCGACGTGGGCTCAAACTCACAGACCGTGAGATCATGACCTGAGCTGAAGTTGGACGTTTAACCAACTGAGCCACCCAGGCTCCCCTAGAGAATTCTATATCCTGCAAGACCGTCCTTTCAAAATGAGGGGGAAATTAAGACATTCCAATATAAGTAAAAACTGGAAGAGTTCATTACCATTAGACCTGCCCTACAAAAAAATGCTGAAGGGAGTCCTTCAAGACAGTAACTGGAAGCCATATGAAAAGTTCTCTAGGAAAGGTACATACATGGATAAATAGAAGAACTTTATTGTAATTTTGGTTTGCAACCCTACTTTTTATGTGTCTATAGAAATTAAAGTACAAAAGCATAAAATAAGTATAAATCTGTGGTAATGAGTCCACAAGATACACAGTGTAAGCGGTGACATCAATAACAAAAGAGGGGAGGTTGTGAAGGATTAGAGATGTTTTATGCAATGGAAATTAAGTTGACATCAATTTAAAACGGTTTTTTATAACTTTCAGCTGTTATATATAATCCCCATGATAACCACAAACACACACACAAAAAATCCACAATGGGTTAAAAAAAGAAATCAAAAGAGGAATTAGAGAAAACTTCGGAATGAATAAAAATGAAAACAAATTATGTCAACATATACGGGATGTAGGTAAAGCATGTTTAGAGGGAAATTTACAGCTGCAAATGCCTACATTAATAGAGGAGAAAGCACTCAAATCAACAACCTAAATTTAAATTCTAAGGAACTAAAAAAGAACAAACTAAACCCAAAGCAAGCAGAATGAGACAAATAACAGAGTGGATATAAACTAGAGAATTGAGAAACAATAGATAGAATCAATAAAACTAAAAACAGGTTATTTGAAAAGATCAACGAAATTGATAAGACTTTAGCTAGATTGACCAAGAAAAATAAGGAAAGACTAAAATGATTAAATTGATAATTCAGAAGACATCATGATTATTGATCTTACAGAAATAAAAAGCATTATAAAGGACTACTATGAATAATTGGATGCAAATAAATTAACATAAATGAAATGCTCAAAACCTAGAGAGACACAAACTTGTGTCATAAGTGACACAAGAAGAAATAAAAATCTGGTTATACGTATAAAAGTAAAGAGATTGAGTTAATATTTTAAAACTTCTCACAGAAAGAAGCATAGGACAAGATGACTATTCTAGTGAATTCTATCAAGTGTTTTTTTTTCTTTTTTAACATTTATTCATTTTTGAGAGACAGAGAGAACAGTGTGTGAGCAGGGGAGGGGCAGAGAGAGAGGGAGATAGAATCCAAATCAGTCTCAAGGCTCTGGGCTCAAACTCACTGACCGTGAGATCATGACCTGAGCCAAAGTTGGATACTCAACAGACTAAGCCACCCAGGCGCCCCTATCAAGTGTTTAAGGAAGAATTAATACCAATTCTTCACTAAATGGATGGATGAATGAATGAATGTAGAGAACATTCCCACACTTACTCTATTGCCCTGATTCCCAAACCAGACAAAGACATAAGAAAAGAAGACAAAAAGTCAATATTCCTTATGAATATACATGAAAAAGCTCTAAACAAAATACTAGCAAACTGAATTTAAAACATATAAAAATATTTTTTATGATTGTGTAATGGGATCAAGTGGCATTTATCCAAGAAAGTCAAGGTTGGTTTACCCAAGAAATGAATCAGTGTAATGCAACATATTCATAGAATAAAGAACTATAACCAACTACTCATTTCAATAAACACAGAAAAAGCAGCTGGCAAAATCCAACAAGCTCTCATGATAACACTCGATAAACTGAGGTTAGAAGATATCTTCCAGGCCTGCCTGGCTGGCTCAGTCAGTAGAGCATGTGACTCTTGATCTCAGGTTTGTGAGTTCGAGCCCCATGTTGGGTATGGAAGCCTACTTTTAAGAATTAAAAAAAAAAAAAAGATAAATTCCATTGAACTGTTACAGACCATTTATGGAAAACCCACAGTTGACATCAACTTGAGGTTGAGAGAGGTAGTGTTTTCCCCATAAGATCGAGAAAGCAGGAGCAAGACAAAGATGTCCACTCTCACCATTTCTATTGAACATTGTACTGTAGGTTTTGGCTAGGGTAATTAAGTAATAAACAGAAATAAAAGGAAATAAGAAGCAAAACTATACTTACAAATGACATGGACATGTAAATAGAAAATACTAAGGAATGCACCACAAATCTACTAGAACTAACAAATGAGTTGAACATGGTTAATGGGAACAAGATCACTATATAAAAATATATTAGAATTTTATACACTAGCCATACAAAAAAATCCAAAAGTGAACCCAAGAAAAAAAATTCATTTAAATTAGTATCAAGGGGCGCCTGGGTGGTTTAGACAGTTAAGCGTCCAACTTCAGCTCAGGTCATGATCTAGTGGTCGGTGAGTTTGAGCCCCGGGTCGAGCTCTGTGCTGACAGCTCAGAGCCTGGAGCCTGTTTCAGATTCCGTGTCCTTCTCTCTCTGCCCCTTCCCTGCTCACACTCTGACTCTCTTTTCTCTCAAAAATAAGTAAACATTAAAAAATAAAATAGTTATCAAAAATAACAAAATACCGCAAAATAAACTTAACAAAATAAGTGCAAAACTTGTACTTTGAAAAACCCATATGTTGTTGAAAGAATTTAAAGATCTAAATAAAGACCAAGATAGCCTATGTTCACGGATCAGATTTAATATTTTTAAGAGGGCAGTACTTCCCAAATCTACAGGTTCTTTTTTTTTAAACTTTATTAATTTTTTAAATGTTTATTTTTTTTGAAAGAGAGAGAGAGAATGCAAGTAGGGGAGGGTAAGAGAGAGGGGAGACAGAATCTGAAGCGGGCTCCAGCCTCTGAGCTGTCAGCACAGAGCCCGACGTGGGGCTTGAACTCACAAATGGTGAGATCAGACCTGAGCCAAAGTTGGACGCTTAACCAAATGAGCCACCCAGGTGCCCCCCCAAATCTACAGATTCAATGCAATTTATTTCCAAATTCCAACTTACATTTTTCAGAAATTAATAGCTTGTTCATAAAATTTTTACGAAAATGTCAGGGATTCAGACTAGACAAAACAATCTTAAAAACAACAAATTTGGGAGACTCACACTTCCTAATTTTGAAACATACTACAAGGTTACAGTAATAAAAACAGCGGTATCGGCACGAGGAGAAATCAGTGGAATAAAAGTCCAGAAATAAACCCAGGTTTTTATGGGCAATTGATTTCTGACAAGGATCTCAGGACAATCCAATGCAGGAAAAGATAGTCTTTTTCTAAAAATACTGCTGATATCCATATGAAAAAGAGTTAAAGTTGGACTCCTTTCTTAAGCCACACACCAAAATTAACTCCGAATGGATCATAGACCTAATGTATGAGCTAAAATTATAAAAACCCTTAGAATAAACTATGCTAGTAAATCTTTGTGGCCTTTGATTATTAAATATTAAATATATGCATTTAATATATTAAATATTAAATATATATTTATGTGTCTATAAATATTTGTGGGAAACTTTCTTCACTGTGTCCTTTGTGAAAAGATAATGCTCTGAATGGGAGAAATTATTTGCCAATCATATATCAGATAAGAAACTTTCATCCAAAATATACGAAGAGCTCTTACAACCCACCAACAAAAAGACCCATGACATAATTAATAAAAGGGTAAAGGATTTCGATAGACATTTCTCCAAAAAGATATACAAATTGCCAGAAAGCACATGAAAAGATGCTCAACATCACTGGTCGCTAGGGAAATGCAAACCAAAGCCACGCTGAAATATTCTTTTATATGCACTAGGGTGGCTCTATTAAAAGGCACAGATCATACAAAGTGGGGGCAAGGCGAGCCTTGTTATATATCCATAGGATGAAATATTATTTGGCCATAAAGATAATGAAGTATTGGTACATGTTATGGCACAGATGAACCTTCAAAGCCTTATGCTGAAAGAAAAAAAGCCAGAGGCAGATAGACACATATTTTATGATTTCAATTATGTGGGACGTCCAGAACCACCAATGCTAGATGGAAATTTGATTGATGGTTGCCTGGGTCTGTGGGACTCCTTTTTAGGTGATGAAAACATGTTAAAATTGATCGTGTTGATAGTCACAGAACTCTGAATACACTTGAAAATACTAAATGATACACTTTACAGGGGTGATTTTATAGTACGTGAATTAGATCTCAATAAACTGTTTTTAAAATAGTGGCATATGAGCTGAGCTGGATGCCCCATGACTCTAATGAAGCTAAAACCTTGAACAGGAGTCAGTGCTCTGTTTTTTTTTTTTTTCCCGTATCACAGGTAGAAGTACAACCCCTCAGTAGGTACCAAGGGAGAAGAAATTAAAGAGTTAAAAAAATCTATCTCCATGATCACAAAGCAACCCCAAATATATAATGTAATGACAGTTGGATCGATGCTTCCTCCATGTAAACAAAGTATTACACAATTTTTATTTGAAAGAAAGTTCCAGGAACAATTAGGGAGTATAAACCGCCAGAAAGTTGTTTTGCTAGCTTTTTGTTTTGCTTTATTTGTAACAATTCCATTTTTTTTTGTGCCAAAGGGATCTTCCAAAACTGAATATCTCTATTAATGAAAAGACACTGATGTGTTAAATAAGGAAGGGAAGGAAAGGGCAAGGAGACCAAGAAAATTGATCTTTGTCTTCCAGGAGCTTATACTGTATTAGAACTCGAGTACGTGTTCAAATATAAGGGCTGTCACACCTTTTTTTCTGTTACATCACTTATAAAACAGGAAGGGTGGGCCAAAGTGCTGATGGAAAAGAATTTTGACTTTGGAGATACATTTTAATCAGGTTGATTTTGAGTAAGGTCTTTAAAGGCGAGACATTGTGTGAGGGAAAAAAGATGGCAGAGATACCATAAGCAAAAGCAAAGTTAAGAGGGTAAGTGATGTGTTTGGACAACAGCTCCTTGGGTTGGGTGGCTGGGATTGATAGGGCAGGTCAATATCAGATAAAACCGAGAGTGTGTATGGGGATCCTTTTATAGAAGACTGAGAACCATGGGTTTTATAAGTGTTGGAGAGCACATTGAGCATTTCTGAGGAAAGGTGTGATATGAGCAGGTTTATATTTTAGAAATATAATTGTGAGGCGCACCTGGGTGGCTCAGTCAGTCAAGCGTCCCACTCTGGGTTTCGACTCAGGTCATGATCTCACGGTTTGTGGGTTTGAGCCCCACATCGGGCTCTGTGCTGACAGTGCGGAGCCTGCTTGACATTCTCTCTCTCCCTCTCTCTCTGCCCTTCTCCCGGTCTCTCTGTCTGTCTCTCAAAAATAAGTAAATAAATAAACTTAAAAAAATAAAGAAATATAATTGTGATAACATGTAGGGAGGAACTGGTGGCAGGTAGCCAGATAGTAATCCAGTGCAATATTATAGATGTGAGATAACATGGGCTTGACCTTGAACTATTAGTGAATAAAGGCCAAGGCCTGGGAAATTTACACAGAAAATGTGTGTGGAGAAGTACGATCCCTGTGGTGAAGGTGCAGGAACACTGAGCAGTTGTGATCAGACTGATAGGAGTAAAACAAGAAGAGCAGAGAATCATGGGAAGACAAGGGAAGAGAGAATTTCAAGAATGAGAATGTTCCACAATGTCAACGTAAGGACCAAGGCAGTACTATTAAAGTGGTGGACTTGAGGAGTTTTTGACAGCTGTTCAATGAAGGGCTAGGGGCAAACAAAACAGAATTCTAATGATTATCTGTGGAAAACAATTTTAAAGCTCATTTATATATCCTGCTTGTTGTGTTCGCACAGCCTTCATACGGATGCAGATTATTGTCAAACTCTTACACGAGGGATAATTGCAATGTAAATTACCTGCTTTCAAAAAGCATTTTAATTAGATATGATGAGACATTTATTGTCTTTTAATTAAATAGTAGCTGATTTACAGAGAAGCATTGCTGAAGTATATTCAGTTTAAAAGAGTTAAACATTATTGAGTTTTAATTACGTCCAAGTCACTTAAGCAGTGAACGCCAATGTGGACAAAAAGCTCAGAGGAGGGTGTGCAGTGCTAAGGGGCATAGCATCAACACTTTCAACATCAACACTAGTTGGATTACTCTGGGCAGCGTGTTCAGAGCAAGTGAAAACATCAGTGTGGGTAGCAGATGGGCTGATATCTACAATGTCAAGTCCAGACATTAAATGGGCCCGGACTCTCTTCCAGCCCAGTCCTCTGGAAAACAGAGTGCTTGAGAATGGCAATGAGACAAGAGGAATCTCAGGCTGTTGCTTAAGGACATGCTGCTCCCTGCTTAGTAATGGTATGATAACTATTTTTCACAAAGAGCATTTGAGAGTAACTTTTCCTAGTCTGCATGATAAAAACAAAAAGACCTATCTATAGTTCTTCACCTGGTCCCTCTATACATTTATGAGCTCTTTGGGGGAATGAAGGTGAAGATACAGCTGTGACCCAAGAACAGAGTAGACATAACTGACCTTTAACGAAGATTTGTAACTCACAAGTTTGCCATCATTAGAACCAGTTCAGCTCAGGTAGCAATTGACAAATTCATTTCAGAATGGTAGCAGGGCATGAAATGATTTTGTCTACAGTTTATCCTTAGTCTATCAAGAAAGTCAATGCCAACTTCCAGTTAAACACGGCAGAGTGAACCTGCATGAATTTCTGCTCCCTTCTAAACTTCACTAATAGGATAAAAAGATATAAATCCTCGGGGGAAAGGGGAGGAGCAGAGCAGATGAAATATTAACACAATTTTGGAAGCTGGAAAGCAGACAAAATGAATGATAAGTCATGGCAGAGGGGAGAAAACAAAAAGTTGCAAAGGAGAAAAAGGTAATTATAGCACCTTGCATCCCTAGCCGTTTAATAGTAATTATATAGTCCTAATAGTTTTGTAATTCAAGCACCGAATACTGACTTAACCAAAATTAATTATATAAATCTATGGTGAGGATAGCTCAAGGAGGAATGTGTGTGTGTGTGTGTGTGTGTGTGTGTGTGCATGCACACGCACACGAGTATGTGTGTGTAAAAGTGATGAGTCCTTGTCCTCCACAGCAAGAAATGACAGCATATAAAACTGAAAATTAAAGAAGTGTTATAAGCATGTTATTTGCAATCATGGGGGTAAATACCAAAAGAAACAGCTAGAATAGACAAACATTCCTATGGGGAGAGGAATCTGGGATGTGAAGGGGAGGGGTAGGGGACCGCTGTTTTTCATTGTAAGCCTTATAGAACTATTGGGAGTTTCGAATGATGTAAATATACTAATTTAACTAAAAACACAATATTGAAAAATGTAAAAATACAGAAAAAAAATGAATGCCACGTTTCTTTTGCTTCTCAAGTAGGAGGGTAGGCAGTAGATAATTAATAGATACAGGCTTATATTTTGGCCCTATTACATTGTCCTTTCTCCTATACTGCATGGAATTTTTCTTTGTGTGAAGGTGACTTTGAAATCAGTGGGAGATTTGTACTTAAAAGTTCTGCATGGGAGTGTTGTCTGACCTCCAGAATCTGACTCATGAATAGAAAGCAATAAGATGTCAAGCTTGCATGCTGTTTCTTCAGAAAGCAAGCACTCTTTTGAAGTTGTTGTAGCAAGTAATGGACCATTAGCCAGAAATTTCATTTATAGAACATCTTAATGTTCAACTGGTCATGTTAACAAATGCCTCTTGATCATGTTGATGGTACTATTATATTTTTTGTTATTGACATTAAGAAACCAACATAAACTTATTTTCTGACATAAAATAAGCTTGCTCTATTCAAGGAAAACTACTTTTTTTTTTCACTGTTTAGGAAAATTAAAGTTGTTTGCAACTAAAATCAAACCTAGTTCTTATTGGTGTTTACCTCCATCTCTAACAACTTACTCTTAAATAAATACAGTTTTCAATATTTTATAGAATTGCTTTTAGATCTAAAATAAAACGTTTCCTTCTTGGATCCTTTGAATTATTTATTTTTTTTTCCTGACCATTTAGTCCCTGTGTCTAGTTACATTTAATAAGGCTCAGGAAAATCTTTTTTTTTCTTTTTATGAACAGTATAAAATGTACTAAAACAAATATAAGTTAAATTAGAATTAGGATAAGTGTTAATGAAATATTGGCGTACCTGTGGACTTTTCATAAATACAAAGACTATAAATTTTTCAATTCTTTCTTGTTTGTTTTCTGTTTGCAATGAGAGATCATCAAAATCAGCCTTTCAACATTGTGTTGCATTTCTTTCATGTATTGAAATTCACGTATATTATTCACTTGTTGACCAATATTGGGCCACTTGCAATGCGTGGCTAAGACAGTGCTAAATGGTGGAGATGTGATGGAAAATGAGAACTACCTGATTCCTTCTTCATTAAGCTTACATCCAAGTCAAGGAGACTGGAAAAAAAAAACTGACAATACAATTTTTAAAATTGCACATTGTATTGAATACAATGAAGGAGAGAGGGAGCTACAATTAAAAAAATAAGGAACAGACCTCCTTTAGAGCAGGTCATTAGAAGAGGACTCTTTGAAGGGGTGATATTTAAACTTAAGAATTAAGGAGCTGCTGGGGTGCTTAGGTGGCTCAGTGGGTTGAGCATCCTATTCTTGATTTCGGCTCAGGTCATGATCTCATGGTTCGGAGGTTTGAGCCTGCTTGCGATTCTGTCCCTTTCTCTCTCTGTCCCTCCCCAGCTTTCACTCTGTCTCTCAAAATAAATAAATAACCTTTTTAAAAAAGGAAGGAGATGCCTATGTGAAGACTGACATGGAAGTAGCAGAAGGAACATTCCTGACAGAGGAAACAGAACCTATAAAAGACAAGAGGCGGGAAAACGCTTGGTGCTTTACAGGAAGTGAAAGGAGTATAAAAGAGCTGTGCCATATTTTATAAGAGGAAGTTGATAGATAATATCTAAACGTGAATCATCAGTGAATAGCAGTATAAGCATGTTTATTTATAAATATGTGGATAAATACTAAAGAAAATGTCACGAAAGTGATGGGATGGAAGGAGCAAGGGGCAAAGGGCAGCAGATGAGGTTGGAAAGTTGGTAGGGGCAACATGCTGCAGAGAATTCTAAGCCTTAGTAAAGAGTTCAACTTTTAGTCTAAGTCCACTGGGGAGCCACTGAAGGATTTAAATCAAGGGAGTGACTTGAATGGATTTATATTTTGAAATAATTTTTGTTTCCATGAGTAGAATGGATATGGGGAAAAGTAAGACTAGCAAACAGGGCGACAGGGATGGTGTGGCAGAGAAATGAGAGTGGTCTGGATGAGAGCAGTGTCAATGGAGAAGGAGAGAAATTGATGGTTCAAGATACATTTTGATGGTAGAACCACAGGTCTTATTAATGGATTGGATTTAGAGGTAGGAGACATGGCGGACCTGATGATAATGGCTAGATTTCTGGCTTGGAGGAATGTGATAGCATTTACTTAGATGAAGAAGACCAGTATGAGATAGGGAACAATCAAGAGATTCATACAGAGGGCATTAAATATTTGATGTCTGTGAAACATCCAAGTGAAAATGTCAAGCAGGCATTTGATTTTGAAAGATTCAGGCTGTTACTGACGGTTTATTTCTGGGGAACAAAGAACACACTTGACTTTTTAAATTAAGCTCCATACAGTGGTGAATAATGTACAAATACCATTTGTTTGCCTTTTTAAGTACTAATTAGTCAACCATCTGCCCCCACATCTATGCTAGACATAAGAATTGTCTGCCTGTCGGTCTGTCTATCTATCTATCTATCTATCTATCTGTCATCTATATATCTTAGGTCTTTCTAGCTATTTAGTTATCTAATAATTTTACCCACCTGCTACTAAAATTAATTGGAGGTAGCTTATGTTAAAAGACACAGATACAATAGGGTTGCTGAACTGAATCATCAGGGTTCTATGGAGGAGAGGGGAGAAGTTGACAGGGTAACAATTAAGTATGATCCCTCTAATGACTGTGAACCAAAAATCATTACTTGACACAGAATCCGGCAAAGGCAGTTTTTCTTCCCAAATTTGTGAAAGTATTTACACTAAAAGTTTTAGAAACATAGAAGCCCAAGTGTGTATCTTACGCATATACATATGTCTCTAGGTATATATTGCTTATATGTGTATGAGAATCTTTATCTTCTTTATGTATAATATATGCATACATTACACGTATATGTATGGAAGTATGTATATGTAAAGCACGAACTTACATGAAGTCATGACTGTCTTTGTCTATAGCAGCAGATCATTTCTCTATTATGTGGTCATGACTGAAGAAACAGAACATGAAGTTGGGAAGGTGCCTAAAGAGAACAAGTAGGTGGGTCCGACACAAGGTAGCTACACTTGCAATGAGCACAGCATAGTATTTAGAGAACTTGAATCCACTATACTTTAAAATCAAGAAAAGAATAAGAAGTGCAGTAGAATTTCAGATAAGGGAGGGCCTGGGGCAGTGGATAAAATTCTTAATTGGGTCTTGGATATACTGAAGATGTAAAGGTGAGTAAAGCATTTCCTTTAAAGTATATTTGAATAGCCATAGGGTACAGGGATCCGCAGATCTATTTCATAGCAGGAAAAAAAAATAAAGGGGCATGATAAATGTCTTAGGACAATTTTAATTCACACTGCTTCCTGAAGCATAAAAAGTTCCCAGAACTGGCTGTCTAGCCATAAAGTGTGATATTTATTGGCCAAACAGAAGCAAAGGAGTGGTGTTTGCTCAGATGAATCTACCTAAATATCCACCTCTCGTATCATCAGGGTGATGGGTGCTCTACCAACAAGACTTCCACCTGCCTGAGGGAGGACTTGGTGTCCTTTAGTTCATTCATTTCTTTATTCATTCATACATTTAGTCGACATTAATTTGTCACTTACCTTGTACCCAGTACTCAGCTAAGAAGTGGGAATACAGAGATAAATTTACAGTCCTTGCCTTCCTTCAAGGACTTCACAGTCTAGTGAAGACATAATAAAATAAAATGGTTAACATTTATTGAACTCATAATCTGCACTAAGTACTTTCCATAAATCATATCATTTCACCGACACAACAAGCCTATTAGGTAGTAACTAAGTATATTTTTTAAATAGCGGGAAACAAGGGCACAGAGAGGGCCCTGTTCAAGGTCAACATCAGTGATGAATTCGGGCTTCACATCCAGGCAGTGGGTGTTGCTCAGGAGAATGTCTGATTACCCAAAGGTCCTGAAGAAAGAGAAAAGTGTTAATTACATTTTCTTGAGAGAAACTCCACAAACCATTTTGTTTTTCCCCTTTCGTGCTGCCAAATCTCATCGCCAAATGAAAAACAAAAAACAAAAAACAAAAAAACACAAGCAAATATATAAACAAACATACAAACAGAAAACATGATCAGTCTCAGGGACTAGAATCTTACGGATAAAACTGGAACCAAATAATCACTTGGGACCCAAGGTGTATCTTTTATGCTGTGATCGAAGACAAAACCTGGGACACATTTGCCCTGAAATAATTTCAACCCCTGAAATCATTGAATTCTTATAACAGAAACAAATTTTGACCACTAAGTATTAGAACAATCTTCTATAATTAGGTAGGTTATGCTTTTGTGTAGATGTGATTAGAAAGATGGCAGGAAAGCCCCGTATCTCACCCCGAATCACATTCCCCACCTTTTATCAACTCGTCTGAGGTCGCATTTTTAGTATCATCCCTTTGGGAAAAGGCATTGCCATTTCCACATATTAAACAATAACCATTTCAACATCTTAAAGTATGTGAAGCTATTAGATGATCCTTCCCTGAGAACAAGGCTCAGAGACTATGGCGGCTATGATGGTGGCAGGTAGAGGGTGGTCAGGTAATTTACAGCTTGCACATTTTGTGTGTTTTCAAATGCTTTCTAGGGTTGATTCCTATAGGAAAACAATAGCCTACATTTATTTCATAAAGACATGTATCAGGTTTCCTGATTCAGTCATGTATTTAATAACCCTTTGCAGCATTATTTGTAATAATAACAGAAGATGGGAACAAGCCGTGCCCTTCACAAAGGGACCAGTGATGTAAGTTATGGTCCATACACACAGCAGCTGTAGGACAGAATGACAAAGCACTCTGTGTACCAATACTGAAAGATCTTCAACATATAATGTGAAAAAAGGCAAGGGTCAGTACATTGTTCATTGTATTCCATCTTTTTTGTAATGAAGTGAAATGAGAATATGCATTCATATTTTCTTACATTTGCACAATGAAACACCGAACAGATAAATCAGCAAATGATAGGGGCTGTGGGGAGGGGGGGGAAATTCATGGACTGGGACTGGGGTGGGAGACAGACTTTTCAAATTTATTTTGAAACTCATGGAAGAATCGCTCTTCAAAATGTAACAAACACCAAAACGTTAATTGCTTTGTGAAAATCCTACCTAAGAATTGGATTCCATTAGACAAAGCAGTGTGGTCTGGGGGTTAAGGGTCCTCGACTTAGAATCAGAATATCCACGAGGAGATAAAGTTACTAAGAGGTGCTATCGTGGAGTGATATCGAGCATGGACTCTGGAAACTGACTACATGGGATGAAATCCTAGCTCTCCCATTAATTAACCATTAATTAAATTAGATATTTATTAAGAAAACACCTGGTATGGAGTAAATGTACATTATAAAATGAAAATCTAAGAAACCCTGACATTAAAAAAAATAATAATAATGGGGATATTTTAGATCCCATGGTAGAATCAACTCAGGTAGGGCAAACTTACATTCATGCAATATAATTTAAAATTCAAAAAGTGATTCCCATACACAGGACAGATGCTGGGGTCAGAAGATATATATAGCTGGCTCGTCTTCATCTGCTGAGTTCCTACTTGAAATCCACTTAAGGGTCTTTTCCTACAACCATACAGGTTGCAAAATTATTATCTGCAATGTGGCAGGGAGAACCATTTCCATAGGATCGCTTTGCCAGATAAGTATAGTGCTACCCAATTCCCGCCAGAATAAATCTGCTCTGGTGTTTCATGATGACTAGCTTCTCTGTAGCACCTGTGCTGACAACAGCTGATGAGAAGAGTATTCATTTTTGATGTTGAGTAAACTCTGCACGATGTTTGCAACTTTTCTATAAATCTAAAATTATTTTGAAATAAAATGTAAAATACATGCACCTTCACAAAGTAGGGATATACAAATGCTACAAAAGCTATACAACATAAGGAACGATGCTCAAGTTCGTTTAGAATCATGGGAGTGCAATTTAAACAAAAATGAGATGCTATTTATCACTCCTAAAGATAATACCAAGGATCGTCTTGGTAAAGATGTGGAGAAGTAGGAACTCATGTAATGATGTTGGAGAATAAATCAGTATATTCGCTTTGGAAAAAATGGTTGGGAATCATTTAGAAAAGTTGAAGTTACGCAGATGCTATGATTTAGCAATTATACCCTTAGGCGTATACTCTGGAGAAATTTCCTATAGAAGAAGGTTTATAGCAGCCTTGTTCATGATAGCCCCCAAGGAGAAACAACCCAAATCCATCCACAGTAGAATAAATAGGTTGTTTTTAGGGATGGCATTAACATCAAGATATTATTATCTACGCCCTACTGGACCTACTGGACTCCCTATGGGTGGCTATTACTTCCCATCCTATTTCTATCAGGCTTGGCTATGTGATTTGCCAAAGAAATGTGAATGGAAGTGACATTGGCCACTTCCAAGCAGAAGCACTGAGAGTCAAGTAGACTTCTATCTTCCTCCTTTCCTTTTCTATGAGACCAGTAATGGTTTATATAGGGTCTGCTTTCTCAGCATGAGTCCTAAAAGGAAGAAGGCATAGAGCAGACAGGCCACCAAACTGCAGAGGACATATCATGTGAGTGACAACCAAAACTTTGGTTTTGAAAGGTCCTAAGGTTTGGGGTTCAATTGAACTAAGGGTACCGCCGATCATCTGAGTCAGTTTGACAAATATAGCATTGAGGGAAAGAAGTAAGCTCAGAAGAAAACAGAGAATATTCCAACTATAAAGCTCAAACCCAGGCGAAAAATAAGCTATACTGTTTGGGAATGCATACGCAGCTCGTAAAAGTAGAAAGACAAAGAAATAATTATCATAAAAGTAAGAATAATGGTTACGCCTAGGGAAGACGCAGGGGAATATGTTTGGGAAAAGAAACAAAAGAGGTTTCTGGCAATGTTCTGCTTCATCATCTGAGTTACTCAGACGTCAGCTTTGTAATTATCTTTGAACTTTGCATATATGTTTCATGAACTCTTTTGTATGCGTATATCTCACAATTTAAAAAGTAAAAGAATATGTATATACTTGTACAAATGCCTGTGAGGCACATTCTGCTTTTATCCAGCATGCATATAAGAAATTTTCTGGTATTTTTGAGGTAGATACAATAGATACAATATTTCTAATCTGCAAAATTGCACTGAGACTCTGGACTCAACGTGCTATTCTAGAGGGAGATGTGATTACATTAGCCTATCACTTTCTTGCTTTTCAGACAGTGAAGAAATTAAAGTCTCTCTCTCTCTCTTAAAGAATTTTTTCAATAAACAAGGATCTTCTTCATTAATAGTAGAATGACTTTTGTCTAAAAGTACGTTTGCTAATTTGACACATTTTAAAAATTAATTTAGCTTTATTTTCCAAAAAAACAGTAACGGTGTAAATGAGATCAGTTCATCAGTGGTGAGAAAGATAATTGCTATAGTTCTCCAATAATGGTTTCCCTTTGCAAGTGAAGTTTAATTTCAGGTGTACCAGAAGTAATCTAAATATTGTCATTTGCATTATTAGATATGGACAAAACCATGATTTAAACAAATGCAAATCACTGGTATGGAAAAAACTCATTACAATAAAACAGTATCTAACTATGTGAACTTTTCCACTTACTCCAAAGAGTTTCTTTCAGAAGGTCTTTTCAAGTTAATAGCTGTTAAAACAACGACAAAATAAACCCACATTTGGGAGTAATATTCCTGGGTTTAAGTTCAACTTGAATGTAAATCTTGAATAAGGAGCTTCATCTTTCTGAACCCCAGGACCTCATCATCCTTAAAGAAACCTACTCTTTCTTTGGTGGGGACAAAGAAAGGTAGTGTGGGGTCACCTGGTCAGCTCAATCGGTTGAGCGTCTGACTTCGACTTAGGTCATGATCTCAACGGTTAGTGAATTAGAGCCCCTCATTGGGCTTGCTGCTGTCAGCGAAGAACCCATTTTGGATCCTCTGTCCCCCTCTCTTTATGCCCCTCCCCACTCATGTGCTCTCTCTCTCTCTCTCTCTCTCAAAAATGAATAAACATTTAAAGAGAGACAGTGTATATGGGGGGCTGTGATGAGAAGGGCCCACCACCTCGTGATGTCTGCTTGGTGTTAATTTCCTTTCACTCAATAGATATCCACCCAGAGCCTTCCCATTAACCTTTCTGCAGTTTCCTGGTCCTTATGGACAGACAGTTCTGTGTGTCCTTAATTGACATCCCAGATACCTTGTGGCATCCGAGATACCTTATGGGTGTTCGGTTGATACATGGCCCTTGTGACATGCTGTGATAAGTTGAGTCATACATTTTCCCTTTCTTTTGGCAGCGTTTGCAAATGGCAGTTAGGGTTCAAACCCAACCAGCTGATTGATGCCTCCTTGGAAACGTAGTCCCTCCCTAATTAAGGCATAAATACTTTCCTTCCATAAGCCTGCCTCCTCTCTGATTACCCTGTCACTTATCAACCTCTGGCTGGTCAAGCCCTTAATTTGAACTTTTCCGTTTGATGTTGGTTGCTTAGCCATCTGGTAAATTCCTGACACTCAGGTTACGGGGCAGGGGAGCACTTTGGAGATGTCCCCCTAGGGTTTATCAAAAGAAAGACTGTGTTCTTCCCCTCCTAACTTCAAGAGCTCTCCTTTATTCTAGAGAGGCAATGGTGGTTAATGCAACAAGAACAAACTGCCAGCCTGCCATCCTTCCAGTCCTGGCTTTGCCATGTGCTAGCATTTTATGAACCTTCTTGTTGGTTTTTTCCTCATCAATATAAGGATGCTGATATAGGATTTCTGTGAAGATTAACTGAGTGAGTACACGTGCAGAATTTAGAACAATTTCCGGCGAGTACGCTGCTCAGATGTCAGCTGTTATATAGTCCTTACCATTAACGTCTATTTTACATTTATGGCTTACATGTTAAGTAATGTTCGAGGAAATAATTTCTCTTTTTACAAGTCTTTGGAACCCTTTGGACTGGGCGATAGGCAAAGGCTTTTCTTGGCCTAACATTCTGTGGACTTTGCTTACTTTAGGCCACGCTTCTCTTTCATAGTGAGCTGGTTAATTATGTTAAGATGATGTCATTTGGTGTGAGCAGGTTTCAAGCACAAGAATGTGAATATGAAAGAATGAGTCCTAAAAGGTTTGCTGCCTTTTAATTATATTATATAAACCACATCACTACCGAATTGCTTCGATGGCACATTTTAAGCTAGTTTCTTTTTTAAAAAAATTAAGTTTTTTTAATTTTTGAGAGAGAGAGAGAGAAAGAGAGAACAAGTGAGCATGAGTCAGCAAGGGAGGGAGACCCCGAATCCGAAGCAGGCTCCAGGCTCCAAGCTGTCAGCACAGAGCCCGACGTGGGACTTGAACCCACAGACCTCGAGATCATGACCTGAGCCGAAGTCGGATGCTCAGCCAACCGAGCCACCCAGGCGCCCCTAAGCTACTTTCAATTGGAGAACATATCCTATTCTACCTGTAGCTTCTCCTTTGACTGATCACAGCTCAATCTAATGAAAGTTAGCCAAAGGATATTAAATTAATATGATTCTTAAAATTTGTTACTCAAAAACACTTCCCATCATATCGAGGGCAAAGTGATACCAGGGCTAAAAAGTTAATGAAAAACCTAATTAACTTGGCGGGGTAGCTTTCTATTGTCAATCCAGGGCAAAGGGCTTACAGAGTATCAGATAATGAAAGCGTTGATTTGGATGGCAACAGACACTTAGGCAGCCGATCATTAAAAATGTCATAAAGGGACACCTGGCTGGCTCAGTTGGTTAAGCCTTTGACTTGAGCTCAGGTCATGATCTCATGGTCCATGGGTTCAAGCCCCACATTGGGCTCTGTGCTCATAGCTCAGAGCCTGGAGTCCGCTTTGGATTCTGTGTCTCCCTCTCTCTCTCTGCCCCTCCCCTGCTCATGCTCTCTCTCTCTCTCTCACTCATAAAATAAATAAACATTAAAAAAATTTTTTAAAAGTCATAAAATGGGTGCCCCCAAAATCCCCTCTAAAACTCATCTGGGCCAGGCTCCTGCTTCCCAGGCCCTAGATGCCACAGTTAAGCACAGTATCTGTCCTCAGTGTACTTTCTATACTTCTAAGGACTGAGATGCCATTATAAAGCACAAAGAAAATTCTAATTTTTTAATAAAATGTGGCTGTGGATACAAATCCAAACCTGTGTGTGCGTGTGCATGCGTGTTTGAATTAGAATGAAGGGTTAACTCAGAGAAAGTACTCGTTATGGAAAACAATTAGACATAAAAAGCAATTTAATAGATAATGCAGGGTGAGCAGGCCATCACAGTATTGATCATTTTTAAGAGTCTCACTGGGAGTGCCTCCCTCTGTTTTTGATTGGATTATTTACAAGACACACATGCTAAAAGGGCAAAAACACGTATGCAGATAGCTCACCCAGAAAGCCCTCGCGAAATTTTTTTTGTGCCGTTCTTATGAGGTTATGAAATGGTCGTGATCTATGTGAAAATTAAAATATTTGAGCCGTACCTGCTGATTGAAATGAGAATGCGTTTTCACCCTCAGCTAATTATTTTATGTGTGGGAAATCAATATGCATAATTGCCCCTATTTATGAAACACATCGTTATTAATACGTATCATGTCGTTCCTTCTTCCTTACTGAATCATTTAACAAATATTTATTGAATGTCTCCTGTGCATCAGGTGCCATGGTAGTGCTAAGATATGGTGGTGAATAAAACAGTTATGATTCCAGTTCCCATAGACAGTATGTTGTGGTGTAAAAAACCAACAAGAAACAAGTATGTAAATCAGCGTGCAGGTGCTAATATGAAGAACCTACTTTAGATTATAGGGTCATAGCAGGTGGTTCTGAGGAAACGACATTTAAGCTGAAGCCTGATGAAGTAACCGTGTTTCAGGCAGAGCCCTAGTATGTGCAAAGGCCCCAAGGTGACAAAGGGCTTGGCATGTCTAAGGAATGAAGCCCAGTGTGGCCAGTGCGAAGGGAGTATTGGAACAGAGGCCCAAGGTGAGGCTGAATCATAGGCAAAGGCTAGATTTTACAGGAACTTGCAGAACCACCTTAAGAAGCCTAGGTTTTATCCACAATGACTTAGAAACCGTTGAAGAGCTTAAAACAAGGTGACACAATCCAACCTATACAATGAGGGTCACCCTGGTTACTCTGTGTAGAATTGAAGAGTCTAGAGAGGAAGTACAGAGAGCAATTAGGAGACTTTTGCTGCAGTCCAGGTGGTGACAGTGTCAGTGGGAATGAAGGGAAAGCATAAACGAGATATATTTTGGAAGCAGAATAGACTGGATTTCGTAGCGGAGTGAGTGTGGGGTGGGCAGGAGGAGGAGGAAGGAACGGCGGTGTGCCTTACTGTCATGTAGACGATTTGGGGGAGGAGTGTGTTTAGGAGGAATGTTAAAGAATTTGTTTAGAACATGTTAAACTTAGGGGAAAGTGGCTGATGGGCATTGAGGAGGGCACTTGTTGGGATGAGCACTGGGTGTTGTATGGAAACCAAGTTGTCAATAAATTATATTAAGAAAAGATGCCCATGAGATATCAAAATCACTTGGAATTTTTTTTTTCCTTTTAGATGTTTATTTTGAAAGAGAGAGAGAGAACGTGTGAGCAGGGAAGGGGCAGAGAGAGAGGAAGAGAGAGACAATCCCAAGCAGGCTCCGCGTTGTTGGCACAGAGCCCAATGCGGGGTTCGAAATTCCTGAACCGTGAGATCGTGACCTGAGCCAAAATCAGGAGTCGGATGCTTAACGGACTGAGCCACCCAGGGCCCCCCCCCCCCCCCCGACCCCAAATCACTTGGAATGCTGATTTCCTGCACGAGACTTGATGATTTCAGCTAGGTCGAATCACTCGGGCTAGGCTCTCATTGCAGTTACATAACAAAAATCCCTCCCGCAGAGGATTTGTTCTCACAGCCATCACCGGCAAAGCCACTTTCATTACTAATAGCAACACTGTATTTGCATCTCATGCTCATTGTAAAATATAAAGGATAAGTACCCTAATCACATACTGTATATTAGTAGGCATCAGACACGTTAGATTGCAATTGAACTTCAAATCAACCCTGTGGGCTTGGCAGGGCGATACGATCCCCGTTTAACAGATGATGACGACAACATGAATGTGACATGTTTGAAAGGGATAAAGGTATTAAAGTATTATTATCCACAGCTGTTCTGCCTTTCCTTTTTCAAGTTTTTATTGTGGCAAAATATACATCATATCAAGTTTTGCTTTTAACCCTTTTGAACTGTACAATTCTGTGGCATTAAGTAGGTTCACAATGTCATGCAACCATCACCACACCCATTTTCAGCATTTCTTGATCATCACAAACTAAAACTTTGCACCCAGCGAGCAAGAACTCTTATTCGCTCCCCTCGCTTGACCCTTATTCCTAGTAACCTCTAATCTACTTTCTGTCTCTTAGAATTTAGCTATTTCACGTAAGTGGAATCGTACATTGGTCCTTTCGTGTCTGGCTTATTTCACCCTACTATCATGTTTTCCAAGTTTACCCATGTTGTAGCATGTATCAGAATTCCCTTTTAAATATTTTTTCAACGTTTATTTATTTTTGAGAGACAGAGAGAGACAAAGCACGACAAGGGGAGGGGCAGAGAGAGAGGGAGGCACAGAATCCGAAGCAGGCTCCAGGCTCTGACCTATTGGCACAGAGCCCGACGCGGGGCTCGAACCCACAAATGATGAGATCATGACCCAGGCCGAAGTCAGACACTTAACTGACTGAGCCACCCAGGCGCCCCCAGAATTCTCTTTTAATGGGTGAATTAATATTCCATTCTGTGTGTGTGTGTGTGTGTGTGTGTTGTGTTGTGTTTTGTATTCATTCATCTGTTGATAGACACTTGGGTGATTTCCACCTTTTTGCTATTGCAAATAATTCTGCATGAACGTTGGTGTACAAGTATCTGATTCCCTTGCATTTAGTTCTTTTGGGTATATACCCAGGGGTAGAATTGTTGGATCATATAGTAATTCCGTAGTAAATTCCATATTTAAGTCTTTGAGGTACCACCAAACTGCTTTCCACAGCAGCTGCATCATTTTACGTTCCTACCTGCAATGCACAAGGGTTCCAGTTTCTCCACACCCTTGCCAACACTCATTAATTACCTTTTTTAAAACGTGGCTTAGTTACTTAAAATGTTCTTCTAGCTTTACTGAGATATCATTGACATATGACATTGTATTAATTTAAGGTGTAAAACATAATGATTTCATATATGCATGTATTGCAAAATGCTCACCACCATAAGTTAACATCCATCACTTTTTATTTTATTTTTTTTTAATGTTTATATATTTTTGAGACAGAGACAGAGCATGAACGGGGGAAGGTCAGAGAGAGAGGGAGACACAGAATCTGAAGCAGGCTCCAGGCTCTGAGCCGTCAGCACCGAGCCTGACGCGGGGCTCGAACTCACAGACCGTGAGATCATGACCTGAGCCGAAGTCGGACGCTTAACCGGCTGAACCACCCAGTCGCCCCCATCCATCACTTTTAAAAAAAAATAATAGCCGTCCTCATGGGTAGGTAGAAATATCTCGTTGCATTTCCATAATGACTAATGATAGTAAGAATTTTGCCATATGATCTTCAGTCCTTTTTATATCTTCTTTGGGGAAATGTCTGTTCTATATCTGCGATTGTCATTGGAGAACTGTCTGCCTATTTTCGAATGGGTTGGTGTTTTGTTTTTTGATGAGTTGTAGGAGTTGTTTATATTTTTTGGATTTTAATGCCTCATCAATATATGATTTACAGATATTTTCTTCCATCCCTTACCTATTTTTAAAAGAGGAATCTTCTGTAATTTATAGCCATTAGGCCTTTAGGTATGGATGCAGACAACGGAAGGAGAGGGGAGTTGAGAAAACCAAAACGAATCAATTGGTTTATTAAAAAGCAAAGGGAGGGGCGCCTGGGTGGCTCAGTCGGTTAAGTGGCCGACTTCGGCTCAGGTCATGATCTCGTGGTCCATGAGTTCGAGTCCCGCGTCGGGCTCTGTGCTGACAGCTCAGAGCCTGGAGCCTGTTTCAGATTCTGTGTCTCCCTCTCTCTGACCCTCCCCCATTCATGCTCTGTCTCTCTCTGTCTCAAAAATAAACGTAAAAAAAAAAAAAAAAAGCAAAGGGAAATAAGGAAAAAGATAAGAGATCCAGAGGGTGACAGATGAGGACAGGAACAGACCGAGGGAGGGGGAAGAGAGTGACAAATGATGAGAGTAATTTATGTGAGGAGAGAGAAGAGAGATTGAGCATGCAGTTTTGAGGAGACTCATGTATAAAGCAATTTTTTAAAAATATACTTTATTTATTGAAAAAGCTGAACTGTGTAAATTACAGTCAGAAAATTTTATTCTTTCTCCTTGTTGGGATTATGAGGATACCCCAATTTTCCCCACCTGAGTTTGGAAGTCACTAAAATATCTACAGATACAAACAAGAAAGAGATACAAAAACAAATCATCTCTATAACTGGTAAACCTCATATTGGATAATGTGGCTTATATCCTTTGGCAAGAAGCCTTTCTTATATCAGACTGCAGATTTAGACAGAATTATCCTCCCAGCCCCAGGTAGTGGTGGAGAATCTCAGGCCACCCTACATCGGGGGGATCTGGCTTTACGTGAAAATTACTGCATCAAGGAGTACTCCCTATGGGCAGCAGAATCCCAAGTGAAAAAGGAGAGGCAGAATCTGAGTGATACATCTAGTTCCTTATCCCAAATTTACCACTCACATAAGTCACAGCCCTGATCTTCAAAAGTAGAGTATGTGAGGACAGTGGAAAGATTGTAGGAGTGGTTTGCAAAACCAGCGTCCCATTACATGGAATAAAATATCAGGTGGGGAGCTAAACATTTCTCTCTTGTTATGTAGCCCTGCCTACAAGCCAAGTCCACTGAAGAGTTCTTTCCCACTTCTTGTATGACCTTCCAGGAAGATTTCACGGGTTTTCTGGTCATTCTTGAATAACAAAAGTCCAGTTTATTAGAAACATGTTTACATATTTTTATATTTAATATATATGTTTATATTTAATATTAAATATTAGAAAAATATTTAAATTAAGTATAGTTAGGAGCCACAAAGACATAAAGGAATAATATCCATAAAGGAAATATATATATTAATATATATGTTAATGTATATTGATATATAGAAATTTATATATTATATTATATTATATTATATTATATTATATTATATTATATTTATTATATATAATAAGAACAGAATCAAGAGCCCCAAAATAAACCTGGTATATTTTCAGTTCAACTACCATCCAGACAGCCAAAGGTAAAGACATTTTCAAAAACACAAAGATTAAGATACATAGCCACATAAAGCCTCTTGTTGATAGACTCTCTAAGCGTCTCACTCTTGACTTCAGCTCGGGTCATGATGTCGAGATACATGGGATCGAGCCCCACCTCTGGCTATGCGCTGACAGTGCAGAGCCTTCTTGGGATTCTCTCCCTCCCTCTCTCTCTGCTTCTCCCCTGCTTGCAGGCTCTCTCTCTCTCTCTCTCTCAAAAATAAATAAACTTTAAAAAAAGAAAATACATTGGCAAATTACGTTCACGATTGATTATAAAACAGCATTTTACAATTAAAATCAAAGATAAAACAAAAATATGAGATGGCAATAACAACACTAGGGTTTCAATCCCTGCCCTGGGGATTAAGGAGGACACTTGTGATGAGCTCCAGGTGATGTGTGGAATTGTTGAATTTATATCATAGATTCACTATATCATACACCTGAAACTAATATTACACTGTAGGTTAACTAACTGGAATTTCAATGAAAGCTTAAAAAAAGGAAACAGAAAAGCAAGCGGAAACTATTTTGTGTGGGGGGCAGGGGGGAGGAGGAGAAAAGATGTACTGAATAATGTTAGATACTATTAGAAACACTTTTAGGTAAGGATATGGGGGAAAATGTAAAGTCGTAACTATTTGTAAAATAGAAATGCAAGCCATGGGTTTCAGAGTACCACAGGAAAGAAAAGGGTTTCTGGAGAATTTTATGAATTAAAAAAATCAGTGAAAGGTGGACATAAGTTATTAAGAAGGGAAAGTAAAGGAGAAACACAAGCGAGTGAGTGAAATACAATCAAATATGTTGTAATCAAAATGAAGCAAATAAAAGTATCAGCTTGGACTTGAGAAAAATCAGTTATATTGTAGATACAAGAGAGGCCTAAAATAAAACTGACTATAAAGTTGGAAAATAAATATATTAGAAAAGTGATTTTGACAAAACTGTCATTTTGTACTTGAAATGATTACCAACACAAAAACCTGAAAAAAATGTACAGAATTAATTAATCTGCAGAATTAGTAGAATAAGTGAGACAGGTTGGCAAAAGCATCGGACACAAAAATCCAAGTACACTTACATTCTCCAGAAACCAAGAGAATGTATAAGAAAAGATACCATATTGGGGCCACTGGGTGGCTCAGTCGGTTGAGCCTCCAACTTCGGCTCAGGTCAGGATCTCACGGTTTGTGGATTCGAGCCCCATATCGGGCTCTGCGCTGACAGCTCAGAGCCTGGAGCCTGCCTCGGATTCTGTGTCTCCCTCTCTCTCTGCCCCTCCCCCACTCGCATTCTGTCTCTCTCTCAAAAATAGATGTTAAAAAAGTTAAAAGTAAAAGATACCATATTTAGTAGCATGAAACATTTACAAATATTTTAATGTTACTAGTGAATTTTAAATACATATGGAAGAGCAAAGGCCAAGGAGAGTCAAGACACTGCTAAAGAAAAAACAAAGGTGTGGTGCCGTGCCTTACCAGATATCAATAATTGTTATGAAACGATGCTGATTAAGATAGTGTGATATTTGGGGGTGGCTGGGTGGCTCAGTCGCTTCAGTGTCCGAATATTGATTTTGGCCCAGATCATGATCTCACGGTTCGTGGGATCGAGCTCTGCATCGGGCTCTGCGCTGTCAGCGGTGAACCTGCTTGGGATTGTCTCTGTCCTCTCTCTGCCCCTCTTCCCGCTCTCTCTCTCTTTCAAAGTAAGTAAATAAATCTTAAAAAAAAAAAAAAAAAAAAAAAAACAAAGACGGTGTGTTATTTGTGCAGGGATAGATAACCTGGCCAGAGGAATAGAAATAACATAGGAAAAGATGTTCAAGGAAACTGCTTCAGGAAACTGTATTATCATTTCCCATAATTGATCTTCTTTCTGTAAGAGGACTTTAGATGGGCCCACTCTTGGCCTTACAACTTTCAGTGCCTCTCCAGGAGTCGAGTGTATCTTGCGTGTGATGTCAGGCTTGGCCCTATGACTTGCTTTAGCCAATAGAATGGGAGCAGACATATGCCACACCTGACAAGCTTTAACTATATATAAGCTATATAATGCCAGAAATTTCATCCCAAGATTTGACAGTTCTTTTCCTTCTGCCAAAAAAAAAAAAAAAATGCCATGTTCCAACTAAGGACTGCTCTTTCAGTTTGAATCTCGAAATAAAAAATAGAAACATAGATGAGACCTGGTGCTGACATGCTGTCACTAATGTAAGCAAGAAATAAACTGCGTCAGCCACCGAGATTTGGGGGCTGTTTGTTATTGCAGCATTAGTTGTCTGAGAACCTCATGTACAACAGGATCAGTATTCCAGTTCAAGGAGGAAAGAGGAGAATGTCCAAGAGAAAGATACGAAATTGTGCTCCCACATCGCATCGTGCATGAGAACAGGTTCCGAGTGGACTAAAGACTTCTGGCTAATATTGTGAAAATGTTTAGAAGACAATAAAAGGGACAAGAAGTACACACAATTAAAAAAAAAAAGGTAGATAAATTAAGTTCGGTTTGAAAGTCTCTGCTCAGCCAACAAGCCACAGACTGAGAAAATATGTGCAAGGTGTATTCCTCAGGAGGGACTAATATGCAGGACAGAAGACAAAGCAATCTACTTGAAAAATGAGCCAAAGACCTGAATAGTCATTGCACAGAAGAGGAAGCCCAAGTGGCCAATAAACATATGAAATGATGTTCGGTCTCATTAAGTTAAAATGACAACAAGATACAATTTCACATTCCCCATGTTGGCAAAAAATATAAAAGTCTGACAGCTGTTTCATCCCTGGCTATTTACTCTGCAGGGGTTGGTAAACTATGGGCCATGGACATGTGTGTCCTACAGCCTGTTTTGGTCAGGCCCTGCAAACTGAGATTTTTTTGTTTGTTTGTTTACATACTTAAACAGTGGTAAGGAAAAGAAAGAATATGCAACTAAGACCATATGTATTCCACAAAGCCTAAAATATTTACTAACCTGGCCCTTTACAGAGAGTTTTCCCATCCCTGAGAGAAAGTCTAATGTAGGCATATCAAGAGATATTAATAAAATTGTTCCTAACTGCACTATTAGTGGCCGCCATCCAGAAACAATATAAATTTTTATCTATTGTGGAACAGATAAACTTTTATATATTCATACAATGGGCTATTGTAAAGCAATGTAAATGAATGAACTAAACTAAGCAATAACACAAAGGAATTTTAGTCATAATGTTGAGTGATGGAAGGAACTCACAAGAGAATATGATTTCACTTGTCTAATGTTAAAAATATACAAAATTAAGGGGGTGCCTGGGTGGCTCAGTCGGTTAAGTGTCCGACTTTGGTGCAGGTCATGATCTCGCAGTCTGTGGGTTCGGGCCCCGCATCAGGCTCTGTGCTGACAGCTCAGAGCCCGGAGCCTGCTTCAGATTCTTTGTCTCCCTCTCTGCCCCTCCCCTGCTCACGCTCTCGCTCTCTCTCTCTCTCAAACATAAAGATTAAAAATATATATACAAAATTATTATTTTAGGATTGAAATATAGTTAAATGAGTTAAAACAAAAATTGAGGATTGGGACTACATGTGACAGCAGAAGGGAGGGATGCGTAAGGCTTCTTTTGATAGAATTTAAAGCATAAAGCGTTAACAAGCGTAAGAAGAGGTAGCACATCATAACAGGATCAAGCTAAGAAGATGTAACTAGTATGAGCTTTTTTATAAAAATATTTTAGGGGCGTCTGGGTGGCTCGGTCGGTTGAGCGTCTGACTTCAGCTCAGGTCATGATCTCACAGTTTGTGAGTTCGAGCCCCGCGTCGGCCTCTGTGCTGACAGCTTGGAGCCCGTTTCGGATTCTGTGTCTCCCTCTCTCTCTGCCCTCCCCTGTTCATGCTCTGTCTCTCTCTGTCTCAAAAATAAATAAACATTAAAAAAAATTAAAAAAAATATTTTAATGTTTGTTTATTTCCGAGAGATAAAGAGAGAGAGAGAGAGAGACCAGACATGAGCAGGGGAGGGGCAGAGAGAGAGGAGACACAGAATCTGAAGCAGGCTCCAGGCTCTGAGCTGTCAACACAGAGCCTGATGCGGGGCTTGAACTCAAAAACTGTGAGATCATGACCCGATGCTTAACCGACTGAGCCACCCAGGTGCCCCTGTATGAGCTTTTTTATTTTATTTTTTTTATTTGCGAAAGAGAGAGAGAGTGCGAGTAGGAGAGGAGCTAAGGGGGAGAGAGAGACAGAATCCCAAGCAGCCTCCACACTCAGTGCAGAGCTCATTGTGGGGCCCAATCCCACGACCCTGGGATCATGACCTGAGCCAAAATCAAGAGTTGGACATTCAACAGACTGAGCCACTCAAGCACCCCTTTTTAGGTTTTTTTTGGTGTGAACTTTTATGCACTGAAGAAAAGAATAATATCTTCAAAGATACAATATTAACGGACAGGTTTACAAAAAGAAATTGACAAAACTGTATTACATTGGGAGATTTTTACACGTATCTATCTGAAACTGACAGATAAAGCAGACAGAAAACTAGTAACTACGGAAAAAACTAAAAAATTTAATAACAAGCTTGATCTTCTACATGCACATATTTCTTCAGAGAAGAAGTATGGAATATGTGTGGTTTTCAAGCTTACACACAACATTTATAAAAATTTATTATGTGCTAGATCCTCAAGGTAACCCAAACACATTTTATTTATTTATTTGTTTGTTTGTTTGTTTGTTTGCTTGTTTATTTATTTATTTATATTTTTTTAATGTTTTATTTATTTTTGAGACAGAGAGAGACAGAGCATGAGCAGGGGAGGGGCAGAGAGAGAGAGGGAGACACAGAATAGGAAGCGGGCTCCAGGCTCCGGGCGGTCAGCCCAGAGCCCGACGCGGGGCTCGAACTCGTGACCACGAGATCGTGAGCTGAGCCGAAGTCAAACACCAAACGTCCTGAGCCACCCAGGTGCCCCTGTAACTCTTTTCTGACGGATGTTTTATAATCCCCCTCTCTGGTGAGCTATGTTGGGCGATTTTGCTGGATAGAGCTGAATATGACAAGTAGAATGGAGATACTTCCTTGGCTTAGTTTGTGGATAGCTTAGGGTTTAATCTGATTACAGTAAGATCTAGCCAGAGTGGGTCCCACTGGAAAGAAAGCAGGGAGCTGTGGCCGTGGGGAGAAGGCGCTTTGTGTGAGTTCACATTCTCATGCCTCCTCTTATTATCGGCTGTCTCGGCAGGTTCAGCTCAGCTCAGTGGGTAGGTAGTCATCAGGAGGTATTGGTTAAGAACGTAGCGAATAATAGAGTGTGTGGCTATTCCTGGAGTTTTCTTGGTACTGTGTGTGGGTATGTAGCTTGTAAATATACTACAGGAATAGACAGCTGGTTGAAGAATCAATCAGGAAGGTGGGGTCTGATCAAACCTCTCTTTCATGCCAAAGTATGATGAAGAAAGTTAAGCATCCTTTTCTTTCTGGAACTCTCTCCTCTTGGCTACAGATCTACCACCCTTTCCAGGTTCTCCTGCAATTGGCCAACATCATTTCAGTCTCTTGCTCCGATTCCTCTCCCTCAGATCCTTTTCCAAATATCTGTGTCCTTTAAGGTTTTTCAATAGTCTTCCTGTATTTTTTTCTGTGGACAGTTTTACCCTCCCACCCTTGACTTCTAAATGCTGTATCTCTACTCACATCTCCAGACCTCTATCTCCAGCTGGATGTCACACAAATTGTCCCAAACTGAATTTATCACCCAACGAACCTGACCCCGTACTCTCTTCTATTTACATTCATTTTGCTGATTAAAAATACAGTGCTTTCTGCTAAGTAAATCAAACTAGTAACCTACGACGTATAGCTGCCTGATTCTTTGCCTTTAGTCCCAATATAAAATTATTGTCCAAGTGCTGTTTCTATTTTTTTTTAACACTTTTGTGTTTTTATTTATTTTCCATCCACAACTTCTTTCCTAGTTCAATTTCATAACCTCTCCTGCCAGCTTTCTAATTGGTCTCTACATTTCTATTGTTTTCCATCCCCAGTACTTTCTCCACACTTCTGCCAGACTAATCTTTCCAAAACATAACTCTCAGCATGCAATTCCCTTGACTAAACATTCCTGGGGCCTCCTTGTTGTCTAAAATATAAATTGTATGTTCTTTTGTTTGGCATTAAAGACTGTCATAATTTGGCCCCAGTTCACTCTTGCTTCTTGGTATTCAGTTTGCTCTTGCTTTCTTATTGTGTAACCTATGTTTATTTTCTTTAATGTTTTTATTATTTTCATTTTTGAGAGAGAGAGACAGACAGACAGAGCATGACAGGGCTCTGACAGAGCATGGGCAGAGAGAAAGGGAGACACAGAATCCGAAGCAGGCTCCAGGCTCCGAGCTGTCGGCACAGAGCCCGACGCGGGGCTCGAACTCACAAACAGTGAGATCATGACCTGAGCCGAATTCAGAAGCTTAACCGACTGAGCCACCCAGGCGCTCCTCATGTAACCTATGTTTAGCCCTACTACGCTAATTCCTATTCTCTGAATCTTTAATAAACTTGGATACCTCTTGGCATTTGCTCATACCATTTTACCTGCCTGCAGTTCCCTTCTGGTTCCATTCATAGACCATTTGCCTTGTGAAAATATACTCATCCTACAAGACCCTGTCCCAGTGCTGTTCTTTCTACGACATTGACCTGCCCTGATCATAATTAATTGCTTTGTGCTATTTTTAGCTTTTGGAGCTGGCCTTGTTTTCTTTTGGATCCACCATGATGCTTAGTCCAGCTCCAATAAAACCCCCTTTTATTAGAGTAAAATGTTAATGCATTTTATTTCCTTTATTTAATCTTAAAAATTTTTTTAATGTTTTACTTATTCTTGAGAGAGAGCATGAGCATGAGCGAGGGAGGGGCAGAGAGAGAGAGGGAGACACAGAATCCGAAGCAGGCTCCGGGCTCCGAGCTGTCAGCACAGAGCCTGACGCCGGGCTCGACCTCACAAGCCGTGAGATTACGACCCGAGCCAAAGTCAGAGGTTCAACCGACTGAGCCACCCAGGGGCCCCAATACATTTTATTGCTAATGAAATCTTTTAGCTGGGAAAAACGTATTTTCAGATTTTTTTGAAATGCACATTTAGCACTCAAGAAGGCTTATACAAGATGTTTTCTAACATTATTCTCATGTAATGAAGAAGTGAATTTGTGTTAAGGGAGTATATGTAAGCAGACTCTGAAACCTATTCTGAGAGGAGCTAAATGGCTCTCATTCTGTTAATTAGGAACACTGAATTCCAAACCAATCTTTAAAACTGATCACTAAAATGCAGAAGTACATGAAGTATACAAAAAGATGAATCTAAAATGCAGAACAAGAGTCTGAAAACACTGATCTTAATTAGGCGCCATCGAAACGAAGATGAGTTAGTCAATAAAGATTCAACTTCAAGTGGTAATGGAGTACAGAATGTCACCATGATCTCAGAGGTCAGAGAAGAAGTGAAGACCAAGCAACGAGAGAGAATGCTTAAGGAATGGGAACCGTGGATGAGACTTCTGACAGAAGATTCAGAGACTCCTCCTCTTCCAATTTTCTGCCTTCAACAGCTTTGGACAGTCGGAGCCATATTTGGGCTCCCCTGAGACTTTATTAAGTACCTCTGGACTTGGTGACATTTTGGTCTTTTCTTTTTCAGTTCACATGTTCTGTCCGAAGTCTCTGGACTTTGTATTAAAAGATTCAGGTATTCGCGTGCTATTTCTTAAATATCAGAGTTATCGTCCCAAGTGAGATCATCTTTGCATTTCTCTACCAACAGGCAAGAAAAGCGTGTCTACTCAGATTTGATGCACAAGGGCATAGCAGTAGAAATGAAGTAGTTTGGTTTTTTTAATATATAATTTCCTCTTACAGATGACACTTTTTCTTGAAACCCAGGCAGATGGAAAGAAAAAGTAACCCTCTGTTACATGGTTTCAATAGGAGGGCTTTATCCTATCCTGTCTGGAATGTGCATTCCCATTAAAATATTAACTCTCTCCTGAGTTCATTCGTTCATAATAAGAGATTTCTCAAAGTAGCCAGTTTGTACTTCTTGTGGCTAGACTTGGATGTTATTAGGCAATATTCTGTTAGTAGTTGCTTAATATGCAATATTTTCACAGAAAAATGAAACTATTTGTCGTATATGTACACAGACTTAATCAAGATGTGTTAGAACAGACCAAATAAATTTTGGTAGATGGAGAATTTGGGAAGAGAGAATTTTGCAACATTTTTGGAAGTAGACTACTTAATATCCTGCATCTCAGTAATTGTAGATAATATTGGGAATAAGACACTCTTCCCTTTTGTAGCAACATGAATATTCTGCTACAGCCAATATCCCCTCGAAATACATTGGTCATTGGCACGTCCTCTCTGCACCTTTTTCTCATTAATTAATGAATTACTATATTAATTAATTTTCATTAATTTTCATAATTACAATAATTTTATAATAACAATAATTAATAATTGTAATTTTCATGAAATTAATTAATACACATTGCCTTCCCTGTCTCTAGTTGCCTGAATTTTCCCATCCTTAAAGCGATCTTCTTCTTCCTGGGTTGATTCAACCTGTCCATAAATCTTGTATCACAACCTGGTCTGTTTCTCAAATACCAGATGCCATTTACATCTGCCCATGGGCTATGGCAGAGCCTCGCAAAGGAACTGGTGCTGATCAGATAATGCGACAGCCTCTTGACCGCAGAGAACAAACTGATGGTTACCAGAGAGGAGGTGGGTGGGGGGATGGGTGAAATCGGTGATGGGGATTAAGGAGGGCACTTGTGACGAGCGCCCGGTGAGGTATGGAAGTGTTGAATCCCTCTATTGTAGGCCTGAAACTAATATTATGCTCTACGTTAAGTAATTGGAATTAAAATCAAAACTGATCAAAAACCTATTTTTACTGTAACCAGCTTCACTGACCCAGTCTATAACTTAATCTACTCTCCTTATGGCTTTCTGAATTCAATTCACCTGCCCTGACCTCCACTGCCACTTGACTATAGCTTTGAATCATATCTTGGTATTGATATACCAGCATTAGAAACCTGGGACTATGCTCCAAGTTCCTGTCTTCCATCCATTGTAGTCATTTAGCAAGTCCGTAAGTCTGTCCACTTGTCTTCATCTCCGCCAAATGTAGTGTCGTTGAGGCCGACACTTCTCTTCCCTGTACTACCAACAAGTCTCTTAACTGGTCTCCTTACTTCCAATGTTTCCCTCATCCAGTGTGTCCTTCACACTGTTGCCATAGTTACCTTTTTTCTAACTAAAGAAAAATATGACATGTAAGTTCATGAACCATTGGTTCTTCCAGATCACCTTACCTAAAGCCAGCTCTCTTATTCGTTTCTATTACATTATTTACAAAAAAAAAAAAAAAAAAAAAAAAAAACAACAGCTCTTCCATCATGGTCCCAACAGAGTCAATCATTTATACTGTTTATCAGATTCAGTCTTTAAGAATGTAAAGGTCATGAGGGCAGGATCCTTATTTGCCTTGTTCTCTGCTGTATTACCAGTGCCCAAACTGGTACCTTTAAGCTTCTATTGAACGAATATGTGAGTGTCTATGAATGAATGCCTACCTAATCTTCCAGCCTGACGGTCAACCATTTCTCCCCAGTCCTTACTTTGCATCAGTCATAAGGAGAAAACAGATTTCTTTGAAGAATTATGGTGTTTCAAATTCTCTACTTTCATAAACACCATTCCTTTACTGGGATTGTACTCTCTCCCTCACCTGCTCGTCGTCTAACGACTCTTCGCATTCACTCATAATAACGTCTCCTGAACCCCTAGTTTTATACAATTTGTGTGCCCCCATATGACACTTTATGCTTATTTTGATTATGTCATGCTTTTCTTTTCTCACATTACGTTTTCGTTACCCATTTTCTCGTCTGTTTGCCCCATGATACACCAAGCCACTGGAGAGTAGGCATGATGTTTTATGTGTTTCCGTCTTCCTGTTGCTTTGAAACACAGGATACATGATCAATACATATACGTTGCATGAAGGGGTATTTTTTTCATCTTGGTCTTTACCTGGTGTTGTTTTCCCATAATACCACACTGATGCTGTTCACCTGAATTATTGAATTCACTACTTCTAAAGAAGGGGTTACAAATGCAGTTTTCCACAGAAGCCATGCAGGTAGTGCAAATCAGTACAGCGGGTGATAAAACACAATAGGGAATGGGGAGGACTGTGGGGGAGCTAGACATTCTACACTTGTTTGATTAAATAGAGCAGCTGCTGCTTAGTTGCACGTGGTTTTTGGCACCTAGAAATAGAGCCAAGGTGTCCAGATAGTCTACTTTTCGAAACAGAAAGCCGGGAATCTCCTTTAGTAGAATGTCCTGAGACTTAGAAACCCTGTGCATGCCAGGGCGCCTGGGGGGCTCAGTCGGTGAAACCTCCAACTTCGGCTCCGGTCTTGACCTCAAGGTTTGTGAGTTCGAGCCCCGCAGCAGGCTCTGCACTGACAGAGCAAAGCCTGCTTTGGAGCCTCTGTCTCCCTCTCTTTCTCTCTGTCCCTCCCCCACCTCTCAAAAATAAACCAACATTTAAAAACAACCTCTGTGTATGCCAAAAAAAAGCACATCTGTGAGCTCAATGCAGCGTGAGGGCCTGCCTCTTTGGGATCTCTGTAATTCAACACTTTTGCAGCTCTGTGGTGGACAATGGCCGAACTAATACACAGAACTGAACCTTTGTGTGCTAGACTTATTTTGTGAGCTTCCTTACACTACATGGCTTGTAATGATGTCATCCGTCTCTGAAATCCTGTGACAATGATAGGGGTTGGAGACGCAGTTTGATGCAGCAAGATCATGGACTTTGGGAATGGACAGGCATGGGTTTGAGCCCCTTCTCTGTGGATTTTTAGTTATGTGCTTTTATACAGGTCACTGAAAGTCTCTGAAACTCAGTTGCCTGCTCCATAAAATCGGGACAATGATGCCATTGTCATTACTGTTGTAAAGATTTATTGCCATAATGGATATAAACTGCCTGGGACTAACCATGCTGCCTTGTCTATGCAACCGCCCTGAATGGGCTCAAAACTATTCTTTCCTCCCTAGATACTTATAATATATTGCTCATACTCTATGTGTCCGATTTCCCCCAAAGATAGTAAATCTTAGTGAACACAGTGAATGTATACTTCTTTTTCTGTTCCCAAGGATCATCTCCAAATACTGCCTTATTAAAATATTAGTTTTTTAACTGAAAAGAAATCTTTTTTTTTTTTTAATTTTTTTTTTTCAACATTTATTTATTTTTGGGACAGAGAGAGACAGAGCATGAACGGGGGAGGGGCAGAGAGAGAGGGAGACACAGAATCGGAAACAGGCTCCAGGCTCCGAGCCATCAGCCCAGAGCCTGACGCGGGGCTCGAACTCACGGACTGCGAGATCGTGACCTGGCTGAAGTCGGACGCCCAACCGACTGCGCCACCCAGGCGCCCCTAACTGAAAAGAAATCTTATGAGGAATCTCAATATATCAAAGGATGAAGGAGGAGATACTCTGGTGAACAAGACCACACAGTCAACCTGGCTTGAAAAGGCATGACCATGAGCTGTCGGCACAGAACCTGGGGCTTGAACTCACGGACTGTGAGATCGTGACCTGAGCCAAAGTCAGACGCTCAACCAACTGAGCCACCCAGGTGCCCCCCAATGTGTAAGTGCAGTCATGCTGACTGATGAAGGCTGAAGACATTTCACAAAAACAATGTCTTTTGAATTGCTGTTGAATCACTGATGAATCACTGATGATATTTTAATATGGTTGGTTGCTAAATTTTAAAATGAGTGTACCAATGCCAAGACTGGATCCCACAGAGAAGTCAAATTAATTTTGAAGCAAAAGCATGGTCATAACTGAAGTACTGAAAAATTATATCTTCCCATTTGAAAGCTGTAACACTCATCAGGTAAAGTAACTGCCATAGCACAATGATTGCTTCAGTGGGCTAATGTCTCTGAAAGCATTTAAAGAATATTTTAATGCACCATGTCAGGACTGGGGAAGCTTCATTGACATGGTGACAGTTCTACATCTGCTATGTATAAATGACTTGCTGGGGAAGGGAAGGTAGTTAAGGCGAGCGCACAAAGTTGAGCCAGCAAACGAGGAGGGCCTTCTGAAAAAGAGAGCAGGAAGCCATCAGTGACTTTTGAGATCCTGGGAACACCTCTGCCTGTCTCCCACTCCAAACACAACCCTCATCCATTTGTTGAAGGCTGGAGTTCCTTTAAAAAGAGACAAAACTTGGGGCGCCTGGGTGGCGCAGTCAGTTAAGCGTCCGACTTCAGCCAGGTCACGATCTCGCGGTCCGTGAGTTCGAGCCCCGCGTCAGGCTCTGGGCTGATGGCTCGGAGCCTGGAGCCTGTTTCCGATTCTGTGTCTCCCTCTCTCTCTGCCCCTCCCCCGTTCATGCTCTGTCTCTCTCTGTCCCAAAAATAAATAAAAAACGTTGAAAAAAAAAAGAGACAAAACTTTCCCATTTTTGGAGAGGATATATCTCATCTCCTATAGAGGAATTATAGAAACAGAAACTCAACTGCATCTTGAGGATCAGTGTGGCTTAGTGGTCAAGTACATGGTTTCTGGAGACCCTGCTCGGTGTCTTAACTAGTTCTGTGACCTTAGGCAAATCACTTTGCCTATCTGCCTCGGTTTTCTCCTCTGTTGAATGGTGATGATAGTGATATCTCTCAAACACTTGGTGAGGATTCATGTTTAATTGCTTAGATGTATATTATCTATTGCTTATATTTTTGAATGCTTGTTCTACACCAGACACTGTGTGGAGAATATATATACATCCCCATGTTTAATTCTCACTGAAGTTCTGTTGGGTGGGTACTATCAATGTCAACCTTTAACAGGTGAAGAGATTAAGAAACAGAAATGGTGATGAGCCTGTCTAGTAGGTGATGAAGGCAGGATTCAAGGTCAGAACTATCTAGCTCCATAGCCTATATACTTAGCTACTCTATCATATTCTCCCCTCATATTTCCTGGAAATGGCTTAGCAGTTGACATTTATGGAAGGAAAAGCTACTTCTTTCCAAAGCCCTGTTACTATGTTTAAATTTATTTGGTTTTCATTTCTGAAAAATCCACAATTCTGAATAAGCCTTAAAAGGGAACTCCCCATGGGGCGCCTGGGTGGCGCCGTCGGTTAAGCGTCCGACTTCAGCCAGGTCACGATCTCACAGTCCGTGAGTTCGAGCCCCGCGTCAGGCTCTCGGCTGATGGCTCGGAGCCTGGAGCCTGTTTCCGATTCTGTGTCTCCCTCTCTCTCTGCCCCTCCCCCGTTCATGCTCTGTCTCTCTCTGTCCCAAAAATAAATAAAAAAAAAACGTTGGAAAAAAAAAAAAAAAGGGAACTCCCCAGAGCAAAATTATAATAATCCCTCTCCAAGAACTCCCTGCCCACCTGTAGTGGCAAGGCTAAAGCACACATGAAAATTAAAGAATATTATTTTTAAAAGGCTTATAATATGGAATAACCAATAATTTCCAATTTTCAAGCATAGAGGAGCAAAGCGCCATTTTTTTTAAAACCAGTTTTCTAGACATGGCTGCAGTTTATGTCCTTTTTCCTGATTTCTTGCTTATTGAAGTTAGGGTCTGAGTATGGAGAAAATAAATTGTTAACTGCTTGTCTACAGTAAAGCTTGATTAGAGAAACACGGACAACAATTCAACAGTGTATGTATGATTATCTATTCAACAGGGAATTTAGACCCAGTCAGCAATAGGATTTTACTGAAAGTAACTCAATGCCATTTTTAGAAACATATGTTCTACATGTCATATCTCTTTTTCTATTTAAAAATTACTATTATTGTGTTTTAATGTTTATTTGTTTATTTTGAGAGAGAGAGAGAGAGAAAGGGGTAGAAAGAGAGAGAGAGAGAAGAGAGAGGGAGAGAAAGATTGCCAAGCAGGCTCCATGCTGTCAGAGTGGAACCTGATGTGAGGCTTGATCTCACGAACCATGAGATTATGAACTGAGCTGAAATCAAGAGCCAGATGCTTACCCGACCAAGCCCCATCATATCTCTTAAAAAAAAAAAAATAGAAGAACAGGGATGTCTGGGTGCCTTGATCGGTTAAGCATCCAACCTCAGCTCAGGTCATGATCTCACATTTGTGAGTTCAAGCCCCACATGGGGCTCTGTGCCGACAGCTCAGAGCCTGAATCCTTCTTCGGATTCTGTGTCTCCCTCTCTCTCTGCCTCTCCCCTGCTCTCTCTCTCTCTCTCTCTCAAAAATAAATTTAAAAAACTTTTAAATTTTTTTTAAAAATAGAAGAACAAAGACATTATGGCAATTGTGTTTCAGATACAGAAACAAATAAAGAAACAAATGAAAAACAACAACAACAGCAAGAAAACCCAGACCCTGAAGAATATGGTTGACTACATTTTGGGACATCAATACTAGGGAATATTATGTAGCCATTTAATAAAATGGGAAAGTCTTTCCAAGAATTATTAAGTGAGAAAAAGTGAAATAAGATAGAGATGAAATGAAGAATTTGATCTATTTTTCCCAACAGAAATAAAAAGATAGCCTTTATATCTGTATTAATGATTATATTAAACAAAAGAAAAACTCATGATTGATGCATATCATGGGGATGAAATGAGAAAGAATATATTATGTATCCATCTTTTTATTTAAGATTAATTTGACAGCAAGTGGCAGATAACTTATTTCAAGCTGGCTAAATCCCAAAAGGAAACTTATGAATCTGAAGTGTGGAGGGTTTTAGGTACAGCTTGATCCAGATACAAATGTCAATAGGAGTGTGTGTGTGTGTGTGTGTGTGTGTGTGTGTATCTCCTTTGTTGTCTGTGGTTACTTCTGCCTTCATGTGATTGCACATTTGAAAATATCTATATCCATATCTAGACAAAGATATATGTTGTTCTGTATATGATGTTCTATTTGGGCCTCAGCAGATTGCACAGTGCCCACTCACATTAGTAAGGGTGATTGGTTTTGCTCAGTCTGATTCACATGCTAATCTCTTCTGGAAACACCTTCAAAGGTGTACCCAGAGATAATGTTTTTTTTTTTTTGGTTTTTTTTTTTTTTTTTTTTTTTTAAATTTTTTTTTTCAACGTTTTTTATTTATTTTTGGGACAGAGAGAGACAGAGCATGAACGGGGGAGGGGCAGAGAGAGAGGGAGACACAGAATCGGAAACAGGCTCCAGGCTCCGAGCCGTCAGCCCAGAGCCCGACGCGGGGCTCGAACTCACGGACCGCGAGATCGTGACCTGGCTGAAGTCGGCCGCTTAACTGACTGCGCCACCCAGGCGCCCCAATGTTTTACCAACTATCTGGACATCCTTTAGCCCAGTCAAGATGACACATAAGATCAACCACCACACTCCCTCTTTTTGCTATACTTTTCATCTATACTGACTGCATTTTAAGCCAGATGTAACAGCTCCAGCATTTCTAGCATAGACATTTTTTATCTCGTAAATCAAAGTGAAGGGCTCCATTATTTTTAATTTAGACCTCCCTGTATATTTAAATGGCTACATTTGGCAAACATTCTTTTAAATAACATGCATATTTTTGGCGTGCCTGGATGGCTTAGTGGATTGAGCATCCGACTCTTGATTTCGACTCATGTCATGATCCCAGTGTCGCAGAATCGAGCTCCGTGTTGGGCTCTGCACCGAGCAGGGAACCTGTTTAAGATTCTCTTTCTCTCGCGCGCGCGCTGCCCCTCTCTCTCCCCCACTTGTGCACTCTCTCTTTCTCTCTTAAATAAATAACATGCATTTTTTGAAAAAGTATTTAATTAAAATATGTCAGAATAATTACCGAGCTGGGCAAGAATAGATACTAAATTTGGTGTTTAATCATATCTCTTTGAAAGGCGATATAGCATGGAGAAGGCTGAATTCAGACTGTTTGCGTTCAAATCCTGATCCTGTCACGTGTTAGCTGTGCTTGACGTACTATGTAACCCTAGGCAAGTTATATAACCTCTCCATACCTCAGTTTCTTCATATATAAAACAGGGATGATAATAAGAGTAGTTGTGCCACAGTATCATTTTTGAGGACTAAAAAGCTAAAGCATTGTAACAGTGCCAAAAACACAGCAAGCTCTCAAATAGCATTCGCTATGATGATGGTGATGGCAGTGACCACAAGGGTATTGTTTAAAGATTTCATTTGAAGAAGGTTTTATGGTTGTGATGGTTAATTCTGTGTATCACATTGAAGGGTGTTTGGGCAAGAGAGTAACATTACAACTGGTGACTTGAAGCAAACTGCCCTCCGTAATGTGGATGGAGGCCAATCAGTTGAAGGCCTGAACAGAACGGAAAAGACCAGCTTCACAAACAAGAGGGAATTCTCCAGCAAACTGCCTTCAGACTTCATCTGTACCATCAGCTCTCCTGGGTCTCCAGCCTGCCGGCTTACACGGCAGATTTAAACTCATCAGTGTCCATAATTATGTGAGTCAAGTCCTTATAATAAATCTTTTTATATGTATATATCCTTTTAGTTCTTTGCCTCTGGAGAACTCTGACTAATATAATGGCTAATAAAAATTTTAACGCCAATGGACTAAACGTTCTCTAAGGATTCCTTCTACATTTGCGATTCTATGAGTATAATTGACTGCATTATAAACACTGAATGTACGTAAAGGACCACAAATTGTGATAACCATAGGTCGGTGAAATCGGGTTTCTTGGGGAATTAAGGTCAAAGAAGAAATAGAAATTGATAGAAGAGAGGAAGAAAGGTACTCCAGGCAGAGGAAAGTGTAAAATAAGGCATGGAAATGGGAAAAAAAAAAAAAAAAAAAAAAAGAATGATGTATGTGTGTCAGGGGATGGATATATGTGTGGTGTATGTGTAGAATTGGTGTGACTAGAAGCAAGCCTAGCCATTAGAGATGAACTTGATAGGTATGGAGTCAGTGATAGTCATTGTTAACAGCATGCTGAGGTGCAAGCCTTCAGCATGCATGAGACAAATGTGTATTTTCGACCAGTGTTCCGCAACGGAGTGTTTTTGTTGTTAATTCTGTTCTTAAAAAAATACCACTAGGCTTTCATTTCGTCCAGGAACTACCAATATTGGAAAAATAACAACGCTTACTGTTTGTCAAGTTTTTGTTTACATTCCAGTTAGTTCACATACAGTCTAATATTAGTTTGGTGGTACAACAGAGCGATTCAGCACTTGCATACAGCACCTAGTGCTCATCACAGGGGCACTCCTCAACTCTCATCACCTATTTCCCCCATCCACCCCACCCCATCCACCTCCACTCTGGTGACCATCAGTTTGTTCTCTACAGTGAACGGTCTATTTCTTGGTTTGCGTCTCCCTCTTTTTCCCCCCTATGATTGTTTGTTTCTTAAATTTCACAAATGAGTGAAACTGTAGGGTACTTGTCTTTCACCGACTGATTCATTTCACTTAGCATAATACTCTCTCACTCCATTCATGCGATTGCAAATGGCAAGATTTCATACTTTTTATGGCTGAATAATATTTCATTTGTATATGCCACATCTTCTTTATCCATTCATCAATGGACACTTGGGCTGTTTCCATAATTTGCCTATTGTAGATAATGCTGCTATAAACATCGGGTTATAAGTATCTCTTTGAATTCATATTTTTGTAAATCTTGAGTAAATACCTAGTAGTGCAATTGCTGGAGTGTAGGATAGTTCTATTTTCTAATGTGCTTTCTATTTAACAATATATCTTGGAGATATTTGAATGTCAGTATTTTATAGCGCTACTTTATTCTAAATGCTTCTTAGTGTTTCATAAATTTCAGAGTCTCTTATGGTTTGGCTTCCTCCCTCTTTTTTGTTTCCTTCCCCTCCCCCATGGTCTTCTGTTACATTTCTCAGGATCCACATAAGAGTGAAAACATATGGTATCTGTCTTTCTCTGTATGACTTATTTCACTTGGCATCACACTCTCCAGTTCCATCCACGTTGCTACAAAAGTGAGAACAATCTGAGGGTTGATGGGGGTGGGAGGGAGAGGAGGGTGGGTGATGGGTATGGAGGAGGGCACCTGTTGGGATGAGCACTGGGTGTTGTATGGAAACCAATTTGACAATAAATTTCATATTAATAAATAAATAAATAAACATTTAAAAAATTTTAAAAGTAGAGGAAGAAGGAAATCTTCAAAAAATAAATAAATTTCATATACTATCCATTTTTTCTTATTGATTTGTAGTAATTCTGTATATTTTGGTTGCTGATCCTTTGTCTATTATCTATGCAGCAGGTATATTCTCCAATTATATTACTTTTCCTCTATTTTATAATAGTTACCTTCCTAATATAAACTATTTTAATTTTTAGGCCAAAAAACCATTCCATCTTCATATATGGATTTAGAACTTGGTGGGGTGCCTGGGTGGCTCAGTCGGTTGAGCGGCCGACTTCGGCTCGGGTCATGATCTCACGGTCCGTGAGTTCGAGCCCTGCGTCGGGCTCTGTGCTGACAGCTCAGAGCCTGGATCCTGTTTCCGATTCTGTGTCTCCCTCTCTCTGACCCTCCCCTGTTCATGCTCTGTCTCTCTCTGTCTCAAAAATAAATAAACGTTAAAAAAAATTAAAAAAAAAAGAACTTGGTGACTTTTTCTCTTCTAAAAAATATATATATATATATATATATATATATATATATATATATATATTTTAACTTACAGTCTTGTAATCATATGTTTAACTCTCTAATCCATCTGTGGTTTTTTTTTTTTTTTGCATATGAGATGAAATAAAGGAAGACCTACATTATTTTCTTTCTAAATGGCTAGTTAATTGCACCGATTCCATGTGTTTCTATGCCAACACTACATTGTTTTAAATACCAGGTGGCTCTAGTGTTAATATGACACCTTCCTCTTCAATAT